>NW_024426663.1:46511789-46624942 GCF_017311325.1 Ursus maritimus
TCTTGTATTCTTTTGCTGTTTATCACCTTCATCTTTATCTCTGTAACCTTCAGGAGGAGAGAGACCCTGTGGTTCTTGTATATCTACACATTTCTAGAAATCTGATCTTTCCCTCCTCCAAACACATGTATCAAAATCACATGTTTATTGGCTCTGTGACTTGTAATAATCACAGAGTTAATACACTGAATTTCAGTGGTATGAAATTATGTGCATATATTTTTATGGAAACATGACTTAGGATATTTAAAAAGACACACGAATGTCAAAACATTTCATTGAGAAATATAAGAGCAAGCTTCCTGGCCTTGAGCCCCCGCCGGGCTCTGGGCGTGAATGTGTAGGCAGGGAGCTGCGGTGTGCCCCGAGCGTGGCAGCAGGGCAGCTCTCACGGCGACTGCTGTTCAGGAAGGAGTTTGGGCGCATGCTTGCGCGGGTGCACACGTGCGTGCGTGTTTAGTGGACAAGGGGTTTGTTGGAAATTTGTAGCAGGCATATCAGATAATTTGACTATCGTGTTTATATTTTTGAATATATATATAAATATATAAAAATCTTGGTAACACCATGTAGTGTTTCCAATACTATCACTATAAAATGTGAAAGATTTTTTTTTTTTAATGATTTTTTATTATGTTAGTCACCATACAGTACATCCCCGGTTTCCGACGTAAGGCTCGATGATTCATTAGTTCTGTATAACACCCAGTGCACCATGCAATACGTGCCCTCCTTACTACCCATCACCGGTCTATCCCATTCCCCCACCCCCCTCCCCTCTGAGGTCCTCAGTTTATTTCTGAGTCCATAGTCTCTCATGTTTCATTCCCCCTTCTGATTACCCCCCCCTTCTTTATCCCTTTCTTCCCCTACCGATCATCCTAGTTCTTATGTTCCATAGATGAGAGAAATCATATGATAGTTGTCTTTCTCTGCTTGACTTATTTCACTTAGCATTATCTCCTCCAGTGCCGTCCATGTTGTAGCAAATGTTGAGAACTCGTTCTTTCTGATAGCTGAGTAATATTCCATTGTATATATGGACCACAACTTCTTTTTTTTTTTTTTTAAGATTTTATTTACTTATTTGACAGAGATAGAGACAGCCAGCGAGAGAGGGAACACAAGCAGGGGGAGTGGGAGAGGAAGAAGCAGGCTCATAGCGGAGGAGCCTGATGTGGGGCTCGATCCCATAACACCGGAATCATGCCCTGAGCTGAAGGCAGATGCTTAACCACTGTGCCACCCAGGCGCCCCTGGACCACAACTTCTTAATGAAAGAGAGGAAAATGTCCTCAGAGTACTTACCCAAAAACAGGGGGTTACCACCGCCCTCTAGATTACTACAGCCAACGATGAGACTTCATGGTCTGAGGTTACCCCTATACTTTAGAACTTTACTGCCCTTCTGGTAAAGGCCATTGAAAAAATAGTTATGGGATCCTTTTTGAACATCTTAGTGCCTCACGCTGAGGCACTAAGCTAAAGGTAAAACCACAAACATCTATACTGTCTTCATTGGAAAAGTGTCTGTTCATATCTTCTGCCCATTTTTTGATTTGTTTATTTGTTTCTCGTGTATTGAGTTTGAGAAGTTCTTTGTAGATCTTGGATACCAGTCCTTTATCTGTAGTGTCATTTGCAAATATCTTCTCCCATTCCGTGGGCTGCCTCTTAGTTTTTCTGACTGTTCCCTTGGCTGTGCAGAAACTTTTAATCTTGATGAAGTCCCATAAATTCATTTTATCTTTTGTTTCTCTTGCCTTTGGGGATGTGTCATGAAAAAGGTTGCTTTGGCCGATGTCGTAGAGGTTGCTGCCTATGTTCTCCTCTAGAATTTTGATGGATTCCTGTCTCACATCGAGGTCTTTCATCCATTTGGAGTTTATTTTTGTGTATGGTGTGAGATAGTGGTCAAGTTTCATTCTTTTGCATGTAGCTGTCCAATTTTCCCAGCACCATTTATTGAAGAGACTGTCTTTTTCCCACCGGATGTTTTTTCCTGCTTTATCAAATATTAGTTGCCCAAAGAGCCGAGGGTCCATTTCTGGGCTCTCTATTCTGTTCCATTGGTCTATGTGTCTGTTTTTGTGCCAGTACCATGCTGTCTTTGTGATCACAGCTTTGTAGTACAGCTCGAAATCCGGCATTGTGATGCCCCCAGCTTTGTTTTTCCTTTTCAACAGTTCCTTGGAGATTCGGGGCCTTTTCTGTTTCCATACAAATTTAAGGACTGTTTGTTCCAGTTCTTTGAAAAATGTCCTTGGTATTTTGATCGGGATAGCATTGAAAGTGTAGATTGCTCTGGGTAGCATGGACATTTTAACTATGTTAATTCTTCCAATCCATGAGCATGGAATATCTTTCCATCTTTTTATGTCTTCCTCAATGTCTTTTAAGAGTGATTTATAGTTTCTAGAATAAAGGTCCTTTACGTCTCTGGTTAAGTTAATTCCAAGGTAACGTATGGTTTTTGGTGCTATTGTAAATGGGATGGATTCCCTAATTTCTCTTTCTTCGGTCTCGTTATTCGTGTATAGAAATGCAACTGATTTCTGAGCATTGATTTTGTATCCCGCCACGTTACTGAATTGCTCTATAACTTCTAATAGTTTGGGAGTGGCTTCTTTTGGGTTTTCCATATAGAGTATCATGTCATCTGCGAAGAGAGACATTTTGACTTCTTCTTTGCTGATTTGAATACCTTTGATCCCTTTTTGTTGTCTGATTGCTGTTGCAAGGACTTCTAGTACTATGTTGAATAATAGTGGCGAGAGTGGGCATCCTTGTCGAGTTCCTGATCTTAAGGGAAAGGCTTCCAGCTTTTCCCCATTGAGAATAATATTTGCAGTAGGCTTTTCATAGATGGCTTTTATGAGATTGAGAAATGTACCTTCTATTCCTACACTCTGAAGGGTTTTAATCAGGAAAGGATGCTGTATTTTGTCAAATGCTTTTTAGGCATCGATTGAGAGGATCATATGGTTCCTGAGTCTTTTCTTGTTGATATGATGTATCACGCTGGTTGATTTGCGAATATTGAACCACGCTTGCATCCCAGGTATGAATCCCACTTGATCGTGATGAATAATCCTTTTAATGTACTGTTGGATTCTATTAGCAAATATCTTGTTGAGGATTTTGGCATCCATATTCATTAGGGAAATCAGTCTGTAATTCTCCTTTTTGATGGGGTCTTTGCCTGGTTTGGGGATCAAGGTAATATTGGCCTCATAGAATGAGTTTGGTAGCTTTCCTTCTGTTTCTATTTTTTGAAATAGCTTTAGGAGAATAGGTATTATTTCTTCTTTGAATGTTTGGTAGAATTCCCCAGGAAAGCCGTCCGGGCCTGGAGTGTGAAAGATTTTTTTAACCCCCATTTGATACCTTTCCCCAGGGCTGCTGTTAATGGTTTGTCCTCTCAGTTGTTTTCTGTATATTTTACATTAAGTGTGAAGTTGTATGCTTTTATGTGGTTTAAATAAATGACATATTTTAAAATATGTCCTGAAGGTAGTTATTTAATTGATTTTAGCTAACTTACGGTATTCAGAAGAAGAGTGAAAGAAGCATCGTCTTCAAGTTGCTAGCTGTGTTACAGCAAACGCCTTTGTGCTCATGCGTGTTTCTCTAGAGTAGATGTCTTCAAGTGGAATTATTGGGTCAGAAAATACGTTGGTTTACATAGAGATAGATTTTGTCAAATCCCCTTTGTAAAGTGTGCACTCATGTCAGTGCATTGTGAAAGTACCCATTTTCCCCATTCACTGCCTACTTGACTTCCCCAGTATCTTAGATGTGAAATTCTTAAAGATAATAGCCTGACAGCTCATTGCCTGGGTATTTTGCACAGCTATTGGTTGTAGAAATCCTTTTGAAACAAAGTAGGACTAATACTTGGGAAATTGTTCCTTTGTGCATTTGTTTGGGACATATTTTGACTTTCTCACAGGGTCATTCTGTGTTTAAAGGTTACCACAGAAGGGAATTTCACCATGTCCTTCAAGTTAATTTGCTGTTGTGTAAACTTTATAATCAGGAAATAACACTTGGAGAAAATGCTTCACGGTGCAGTCTGACTTCCTTTTAGTTTGGCCTTTAGAGTGTACAAAGGACAAACGAGTATTCTCTTAAGATACTTATTTACACATTGACATTTGCCTCTTCACAGATCTGAGTTCTTCTTCGCATATTAACTTCACTCATGTGGCCGTGTATGAGCTGTGACTCCTGTTCTTTCTCATGGTGGCTCCCCGCGTCCGCCAGGAGATGGCAGGATGCGTGCTGCCGCTGGGGCTGCCAGCCGTGCGTGGCAGTGGGGGATCCTGGCCCAGTGGGAAAGAGTTGGGAGGACTGGGATTTGATCCTCAAAGCGATGGGACTTCGGTGCCCGTGAGTGAACCTCTGGGAGGCTCATTCTGTCTAAAAGAGGATTAACAGCCCCCACCAACGGTGAAGAGTGGAAGTACTGTGGATTAAATACCTCTGCATAGAAGGTGGTCAGTAGCTTGGAACTGTTAAGTCTTACGACAACCTTTCTGCCTTAAAACGCTTTAGAAACAATTTCAGGATTATCTTTAGGGAGATGAAGGAAGCTCTGAATTGCCCCAGAGCCAACTTTGCCATACCCAGTGAACAGGTAGAAGAGTAATAATTAGAAACATTTGTGAGTATTGACCACTTTAAAATGAAAAACTCTTCTTGCCAGACTATACGTCTCTAGTAAAGCAGTTGATTTGAGATAACATTTTACTAGTCCTAATTTTTTTTTAAAGATTCTTATTTATTTGAGAGAAAGAGAATGTGAGCACAAGCAGGGGGAGGGGCAGAGGGAGAAGCAGACTCCCCGCTGAGAAGGGAGCCCCACTTAGGGCTCAGTCCCAGGACCCCAGGATCATGACCTGAGCTGAGGCAGATGCTTAACGGACTGAGCCACCCAGGCGCCCCTAGTCCTAATTCTTGTTTTAAAAAAAGCCTGCGTCCGTTTCTGGCAATATGGAGAATTAGAAATACTTACTGATAGTTACATGTGCTAGGTAATACATTACACACACACATGTATAAACACATATAAATAAATCTTTGTAAATTAATAGCCAAACTGGATGAGAGAGTAAAGGAATTTTCCTATGTTGGGATTTGTTAATGCTGTTGATCTGATGTGTACCTGAAGGTATGTGCCAGTTCCTGGTGGCCTAGAGCCTCAGTCAATGGGCTCTGAACATGGGGCACAAGAGACAAAGGCTGAGTGAGGCCAGTGCAGAGTAGACAGAGGGGACACTCAAGGATAATTTAAGGACTCCCGAAGGGCAACATCTTCCCTGCGGGGGTGCGGGGAGGGAGGGCTGCTGTCAGAATTCCTTAACTACGGGACCATAATCACATTGTTCTGGTGCCAGAATTCATACTATATATGTGGGGCTTTAAAAATATATATATAATTTTAAAGTGAATTGGTAGTGAACACAGCAGGAGAGAACACACATCTTTGCTGGAAGAACTCTTTTTTTAAGCCAAGGCCGCTAAGATTCCCCACAGATAGAGTATCAAGGACATGAGTTCATATTCTCCTATGAATAAACATACATAGAAACAAACTACCCTACGTGAGAGTCAGGAGATAATGACAAACTACATAAGCTCTCAAAGGTTGCAGATAGAATTACCATATAGAATATAAAATCAGTATATCTACTGTGTAGAAATAAATCAGAGACTGAGAATATAATTAAGGATGAACAGGATCAAAATTGACCATAGATTGGAAAAAGGACCAAAGAGATCTTTTATAAATGATACATAGTAATTTAAAAAAATAGATTGATAAAGCACTTTAGACACAGGGAAAGTGAGAGCTGAAACGGAAGATAGACAAAGATTTAAAGTACAAAAGAAAAGATGAAGGGATAGGGTGAAAATGTCGAATGTGTTGAATCTGAATCTCAGAAGAAGTAGGATGGAGGATATATAACAGTCAAAGATACGATGACTGAGACCTGTTCAAAATTGGTGAAGTATATAAATGGGAAGCCAATGAATACTAAATCAGATAAATAAAGGTACATTCCTACTAGATACATGATCGTGAGGCTGGGGCATATTGAAGACCTTGGTGGTGGAGGTGGGAGGGTAATTACAGAGAAAGGACAGGTAACCTAGAAAGGAATGGCAGACAGATAGCTTCTATTTTAATAGCAACTGTAGAAGCCAGAAGATAGTCAAATGATACCTCAAAGTGATGAGAAAAAAAAGCATTAATCTACAATTCTGTATTCAGGAAAGCCATCATTCAAGAATGAATGCAAAGTAGATATTTCAAACTAGAAGAATAGCTAGCTAAAGGGGTCACTGTTTTCTGCCTTTTAACTCTGGGGAGTGGGAAGGAGGAAAGAAAGTCAGAGGGCAGGGCAAGAGCAGTGAGATTTTTAGGAGGTTGTGTATAGCCCCAAAATACTTATAGTAAATGCCATTTAAAAAATTAAGAAACACTTTATGTGAGCTGCTTGCTTCTGATGACTGATAAAGGTTAGATTTGGCTGTCTTTGCAGTTTATAAGGCTGAACATTTATGTAGATGTTGGAAAACTGAGATGGAAGAATGATGGATTGAGGAAAGGGAATTCACGGGCACTGCGGGGGGGAGGGGTGGATGGCTGTAAAGACTCATGAAGGCTGTGACATTAGGGTGCAGGCCAAGTAGCTCTCCCAGGAGAAAGGGATGTCTTGGCTGACAAAACAAAAATCTTAAATCTGCCATCTGGAAAAGAGTGCTGTCCCCAGTAAGTTACATTCTCAGACTCGCCTACTTGCTCAGTGTAACAGGCCATGTCTGAGTTTGTGGAATAGCTGCATTTCAGAATATATTTTCTCTGTAAATTTTCTTTCTGGAAAGACTTTCCTATGCTTTGATGGAAAGCTGGCACAAATTGTTTATCTCTCTATGTACATTCATGAGAGGGGCTCTCCTGAAGTGAGACGGCAGTGTAGGATTGGGTTGAAATCTAAGAATGGGGTAACATTCCGAGGCCAGAGCCAAAGTTGTAAACACTTCCGTGAGGTTACTCCAATGAAGACAATCTGCATTTTGACTACTTTTGGGATTTTATTTTTACTATTTTTTTAAAGATTTTAAGTAATCTCTACACCCAACGTGGGGCTCGAATTTATAACCCGTAGATCAAGTCACATGTTCCGCCGACTGAGCCAGCCAGGTACCCCTACTTTTGGGGTTTTTATCGAACTACTCATACAATTATTTGTTCATTTGTGAGTTTCAGACATAATAAAGAGCTATATCTCCTCGAGATTGCAATAAAGAGATGTGTATGGAATATGAAAATAATTTGAATTTGTATTAATTCTGTTTTAATAGTGGTTAAAGTCCGTATTACCATGATTTGTTTGATCGCTTACCGTGGGTAAAGACAGAGAGAGAGAGAGGTCAAATAGAGTTCTCCCTTTATGTGTTTTAATCCCTGTTTGTTGAAGCCAGAGGTTATTCTTTGGCTGATTCTATACTAAATAAAATACTTTATGTATTTGGAATAAAGAAACTGAAACCATTTTGTTTTCAAGTAATGAAATCACCCTGTGACTGAATCAGAACTGTTTAAAGCTATTACGTAGGTTTGGAATTTGCGATTTTGTGGCACAGTGTACGGTGAATACTCTGAATGTGAAGTCTTCTTGAAACTTTGGACTTGCTTGGCTTTGAGAACATTTCCTGGATCACGGTCATGTTGGCTTGATGGGATTTGACAGTTCTTGAAATTGGCTTTTATTAACTTGTAGGTTCTTCGTTTTAACTTACTGAAACACAAAGTGTACAGAACTCTGCTCTGTCTAATGTAAAGTAAGGACTTGTATTGATCTATTCTCTACAGCCAAATAGTTGGGGAGGCTAAAAGTGATTTATTTTTCTTGTTTTACATAGATTAAATCCACATTAATGATCAGGTTTAATTATAGAATTCCTAGTTGGTACTATAAGTGAGAATATTCATTTTCTTAGAGACGTATCTGATTATGAAAAGACTATCATAATTCTTGTTAGATCATCATCGGTACATGTTTAAGAAATCTGCACGCCCACCTCCTCTCAGTCGCCAAACATACACGGATGACTTTCTGATCTGTGTTTTAATTTCACCTCTCTGAATCCAGGTAACCAAATTCCTTCTGAATCAAGCAGGGTGTAAGAAGTAAAATACTTAGAAGCCTGTCCTTCTGACTTTTGTTCCTATTCATAGGCCAGAGAAGCATTCTCATTGTGTGCTTGATGCATCTTTTGCATGGAATTACTTTTACTGGGGGAATGTACCTGCCTTTTCTGCTCTGAGGGCAGTGCTGTGTAAGCAGAACCTGGATCGTGGATGTTAGGAAGCTTCTCCCTTTCCCAAAAGGGGCCATAAAATTAAGTTTTGCAAGCATTCGGTCATTTTGGGGGGAAGATGATACTTGCATGTTGATAGAATATAATATTGGAAGGTGTGCATTCATCTGGTACAGGACTGTCAGTGCACAGTTTTAAAATGTCAAACAAAAGCACGTTTCATCTGGTGGGAAATCTAAGGTGAGATGTATGCCTGTTTAAAAGGCTAAAATACCACTTCTAATTTTTTAAAATTCGTTTTATGTTTGAAGAAGTAGTCAACTTCTGAGTGTTCCGAAGGAGGTATAACTAGCACTCAGGTGCAAACCCTGCAGGTAGAAGATAAAGCTTAAATCATGGTCCTTTAAGTTCACATGTCATGAAGTCAGACCGTTTATATACTAGTTGTGGCTTGTGGAGCGCTACTTCAGAAATGTTCGTGTCAAGTTTGTTCCCTGCTGGAAGTCTCGCTAATAGGACACCCTCTCCCACTCTGGTAATTTGTCAAGGTGAAGGGGGAGAGGGCTCTGCTCCGCCGCCGGTAGATTTAGGACATCAAGACGATTGTCCACCTCTGGGAAAGAAAATTGACCTTTGTCTTCTTTCTCTTCTAGATTGTCTTTTTACTCGGGCCACTCTTCGTTCTCCATGTACTGCATGCTGTTCGTGGCAGTAAGTACTCTGCGTTGGTTTCCGGTGGGTTACGTGCTGCGTGCAGCTGGGTGTTGAACCTCGGTGCTCCCTGCCGTGTGGCCACCTCCCGCATCCTCCTGAGCTGGGCTGCTGCTGGCCGCAGTGCGGCTCAGAGAAGGGACGCTGTGCGTCTGCCACAGACAGGTACAGCTGTGGAGGAGGACTGGCCCGTCAGGAGAGGCAGCGGACAGGCACACTTGTGGAGCGGGCGGCGAATTGGGAACCTTCAGGACTGTAGGGGGTCTTGCCCGGTGAAGTAGGTGTTTCCTGCCAGTGGCAGAAACCTAATCATCAAGTCTGCCAGCCTGGTGCTCGGAGTCGGTTGACATGCGCCGTTACTTTGGGATGTATTTTCTGCAACATACCATCAGCTTCTGTGTCATCACCGCAGGTCCCCGCTCTGAAGAACCGGGCAAGGTGGCTGCTGCTGGGTGATGACCTGGCCCTAACTGGGAGCCCTGACCTAGGAGCTCAGGGGGCCCCTTTCCTCCGGGGGCTGCTGGGTTTAGGGGTGGAGCTTTGACTCGTGGATGTGAAGGCAGCTGTTGTTGCTCCTTGAGTAGGTTTTGTTTTCCTTCCACTTTCTGAAATACTTGATTGACTGCTTTCCATGGGACGAGAAAGGTTTCAGCTTCTGGAAGAAGCAGTTGCTGCTTCTGGAGCTTAGCATCCCTCCAGTCCGCAGGCCCATGTCTAACTGCTAACCCAGAGAGCAGTGTGGCGGTTGGCCCTTGCAGCCTACACAGTGATCAGTGAAGAGGTAGGAACATATTGGCGTCTGCATTTTGCGTCTCTGGAGATGAGTGTTTATCCAGAGTCACTTAAGGAAGACCAGGCTTCAGGGCATATACGGGAGTCTTTAAAGATCAGTTCAGTGGACTTATTTTTTATAATGTGCTCATTCTCCTATCTCTGTGTGTCTCTCTTCCTCTGTAAAATTAGCAAAATTTGTTGGAAAAGAAGAGAGGGGGAGAAGATCTCTACCCTAAATGATCAGCTGCAATTTTCGTCTTAATTTCCTTTATGAGTGGATTTTTATGTAGTGGTGTTTTGTGTGAATTTGCTGTTTGCTCTCCACCCTCCTTCCTTGGTCACATTAAGTACTCTTGAGTATTTAATGCTTACATTATAAGTCCAGGATGTGTAATATTAAGAGTAGACTGCTGTGAGTTAATTTGGTCTCATATAGAGACGTTTTAAAATCAATTTTTACCGTAATCCTGCTTTCATTTGAAAAACCAAATTTGAGAAGTCAAAAGAATGTAAAAATTACAGATGTGTGCGCTATACAAAATTCAAACCCACACTTTCAAAACCATTACAGTTGAGCTAATTTTTGGCTTCTTCACCATTTCTGGAAATGTAAGTCTTTTGTCTTTGGTTAATTTTGCGAGGAAGCAGCAGGGTACCAATTTAGCAGAATTTGGGGCTTCCTTTTTAAAATACACGCCCAAATGTTTCTGAAAATGTGCCATGTTCGGGAATGTGAGTTATTTGAAGGGAGGAACAAGAAATACAATTCCAATATCCTCTGTTCATTTATCTTACTGGGAAAAGTTAGCATTCTTTCTAAAGGGAGCCGCCGTATGTTTTTCTTTTTAAATAGGGCACGGGGACTGGAGGAGACGAAGGCTAGAGCCATTAGTATCCTGAGAAATCTCCCCAAAGCGGAAGTCTGTGACTGCACTGATGGCTTTTCAGTGTTTGAACATGTTGTATATGCCCACAGCCAGGCCTCGCCAGTGCAGCCTCTGTCATTTGTCAGCCCCTCACCTGCGTGTCAGTATCTTTAAGTCCTTAGGGAGAGACTTGAGAATCTGAAGTTGATACTGATGATTTGCATTTAACTACTTGAATTGTTGACTCTTTCTGATAATCGTCATGAAGTGAGAGCAGAGGGATGGTTGCCACCCTTTTATAGTTGGGGAAATAGGGCCCTTGGGAGGCTGTGGAGGTCTGTCAGCTCTCTGGTGGTCTCTTGTTCGTCAGGTTCCCTTGCTTTGTGATAGACCGCTTGATCTGAACCCTAGTTCAGTTATTTTTAAGAAGGTCAGGTGATGACACGTGACTTTTACCGTTTTTTTTCCCCCCGAGGATTTTATTTATTGATTTGACAGAGAACACAGAGTGGCAGCAGGAGAGGGAGAAGCAGGCTCCCTGCTGAGCAGGGAGCCCGATGTGGGGCTTGATCCCAGGACCCTGGGATCATGACCTAAGCCGAAGGCAGACGCCTAACCAACTGAGCCACCCAGGCGCCCCTCCCAACTGTTTTTAATTGTAAAGAAAATTCTCAGATGTATCATATTCCATACCCAGTAGTGTATGGTTCATCTTTGCTCTTTGACCCTTCTCAGAATATCTGTACATTCAGTCAAATACAAACTTTTACTGAGGGCTCTTCTGCAAAATATGAAGCTATTGTATAGAGGATGAAATTAATACATAGAGGGCCTCAGTGGTGAGCCTGCTCTGTGGACACCCGGGAGTGTATGAGGGGGCAAGTTAAGGATCTAAGCAGAGGGAAAATTACCTTGACTGTAGTTTGGTAACTGGGTCAGTATGAGCTCTTAGAGGTAAAGTTATAATGAAAAGTTCAGATAAATAGATTTGTCATAGACCAAGGCCTTTCTGGAAAGGAAAGTTGGTCAGAGCAACCATGCAGTGCATTTCAGTGACTCTAAGCAGTGGAAATATTTACTTGATGTGGATGTAGGCCCCAGCTCTTATTTCAGCCCCTCAACACACAGATGTCTCCCTGCTTTCCAGCTTTCACATTTATATACAACATTTAACCACCCCCACCTCCTCTGCCAATTCCTTAGGCAGTGACTCATCTTGTTTCCCTAGGCATCTTGGCATCATGGGTCAATCCCAGATTTGGGGGGGATGTACCGTCATTTAAATTCTGAGGACAGTTTTTGATAGCCAAAACTTCCGTCAAGAATTCCTGACACCCAGAAATTAACTTTAAAAAGTCTCTTAAAGAAAATATCCTGACCATTGTTCTCCTCTGGCAGGCAGCCCGGCCCTGCACTTGACAGTGGCAGGACAGTCAGCACCCATGAAAAGCGCCTAGGCTGGCAGGAGCACATGGCAGGGCTTCTTTGCACACAGCTAGTTCAAGTACCTAGTGAGATCCATTGAACTTGGCCAAATGCCAAAGAATCTAAATTTACTTCACTGTCCAGGAAAGGAACCATGTTAGGAGACTGTTCTTTTTTCAGTACATACATATATGGAATGTACTGAAATATCCTGAAGGAAACACGTTTGCCAGCACTGTACTATGGAGCCTGAAATCTCAGACTGTGTATCACTGTCATGAAATCCCTAGGTTAATTACTACAGCGGGGGCCCAAGCACCTTAGTGTCCGAGCTTCAGCTACCCCCCCCCCCCCCCCACAGGATCCTTGGATCTGGGTCTCGCCCCCTCCTGTTTGGACAGTGCTCTTTGATACCACCCGATTCCCTCAAGATTCGTACAGTCCCTTCCCCGCACTCAACATGTAGTACCTCCGGTTAGTGATCTTTCATGAAGACGGTTTCCACAGTGTGAATTAATGCCGGGCACTGGGCAAGTGAAGAGCGCCCAGGAACTGTATGAATCCTGCCTAATTGTAACGTGGGATTCTACATCTAAATTTAGGAATTCTGTGACTCCTAAAGACGGTGAAATTGAAGCCTAGAGTAAAGACTCAACAGAGGTCAGCCTTAGGGTGTTCTCCTGGCCAGATCTGTCATCAGAAGGAGGTGGAACGATATATTCCCTGGCTTAGTCTTAGAAGCTGTGTTTTCAAGAGCAAGGAACATTTCTTTGTCTTGAACTCTCTACTGTTGGTCTAGTTCAGGAGTTGGGAAATGATTTCAGTAAAAGGTCATATCATAGTCAGGCTTTGCAGGCCACAATGCAGTCTCCATTGCATATTCTTTTTTTAAAAAATAGCCCTTTAAAATGTGAAAAACCATCTTTAGCTTGCAAGCTGACCCCCTGACTCTACTTTAAAATGGGGGAGAAAAAAACCTCTTATTTTAAAAATAGATTATTAGGAAATTCTGTGAGACAACAGCATTTTGTAGTTAAGTGTTATAGGATCAAGGAAAGGCAAAATAAAAATAAACCAGCCTCACAAAATATTTTGGTCAGCAATCAGATTTTAAAAGTGAGAAATTAGACCCTTCAATGGAAGCTAGTATTTTTTTTTCCCCAGAAATTTTAGGCAAAAAGGCCTAAATAGTCTACCCTTTGGTTGACAGATAATGAAAGACTACGTAAGTAGGGTCAAAAGACATTGAATTTCTTTATTTAAAAAGCTGTATATATAATTTTTTTTACCCAAAAAAAGTCTGTACCTTTGCATTTGTTTCAGTGTGAACCTGTGCATTGAAAAGTCCTGTTTAATTTGACCAGGTCTTTGTGTGCCCTACAAAACTATCCTAAGGCTCTGCACAAAGAGATTCAGTGTTGGATTCTCTCTGGATGAGGAGGAAGGCCTCTCTGCACGTGTTAGGGAAGCATTCGCCGCCTGCACGGTGGGGCGTCTTCCTACAATCCCTTCTGCCTTTGAATGTCTGGTTATTTTGAGCAAATCAATTCTTTCTGTCCTCGTTGCCTTAAGGAATAAGAAATTGCCTTTATGAATCTCTAGTAATATCTCAGCTAAGAAGCTTTTGTTTATTTCTTTAAAAAATACTGGACATAGTAACTTATTTCCATCCCATTTTCAATAGGTTTTACTTTGCTAAGAGACTGGACACTTTTTTTTTTTTTTTTAAAAAGAGACTGGACGCTTGACCCTACATTGAGCAATTACATTTTCCTGACCAGAAGCCCTGTGTGGAAGAGTGGCTCAGGGCCTGCCCTTGCTCATTTTGCTCTTGTTGTAAGGAAAAACTACATCTGGAACCTTCCTTTTCACAAGGGCCAGTAGTGATGCCTGGTTTTAGTGAGGACATTCCTGGAGGATATTGGTAGATTATCCCTAATGCTAATTATCAAACTATTTTCTGCTTTCTATGCACAATCATTGGTTGTATCTGATTTTCCCTGAGCTCTTTCTCTGATGCACCGCCTGGTCAGGAAAATAACGGTTCCCCTCCTGGAGAGACGGGGGGAAACTGAAATAGGCCTCACTGTGGTTTCCTTTTGAGGCCTTGAGGTTAATTTCCTCTCCAGGTTCTCCTGTGGTGGATGTCTATCCTGCCTCTTGAATAGATGAAAAAGTGGGCAGGGAGCAGTGTAAAGGTTGGTGAAGCATGTGATGTATCCTTGTTTTTCCTGTAACTTTATTCTCTATTTGTGCCTCTTGGAAACCCACGAGCCTCTTGCCTTTTCCTGTGACAGCAGGGAGGACACTAGTGATAGGCTGTTGTTCCTTTCACAAACCTGACTTCTCTTTGCCTCTGGGGAGGACCTCAGTGACCAGCTGCAGGTTATTGCTTCCCTTCTGCCTTTTCTACCCTTTCTCTTATTTCTAGTTGGGAACTTTCTGCTTTGGAGCTTCTTTCACCACAAGGTTGGATGTTAGGATCAGGAGGGATTCAGAGGCCGAGAATTTCTCAGTAGGCAGTACTCTGTCCCCAACCAGTGGACCAGAATCCCCATGGGGCAGGTCCGTGGAGGCCAAACTGTAGCATGCTCAGAGAAGAATCTCAGAATGGGCCTGAGGAGAGCGATAGAGATGGGTAGATGAACCATCTTCAGCTTAGAGCAGGGGTTCGCACCTTGTACTGTACGCAGAAGGAAGTCAGGGAAGTAAACCCCGTGCCCAGTGCCAGACTGCTCTTAAAAAGGAGTCTTCAGTGGACATTTAATGTGTTTGTTCTCGGGAGATTTAAGTTTTTCTCATGGTTTGAAGCCCGGTGTATAAATACTATTCTCCTTCTCAGTTGAAACATAAAACTCCTCCATCATTCAAGTCACAGAAATACAAATTAAGAACAGAATGGGATTTTGATTGAACACAGAGGTGGCTGGTAACTGGCATTTTATCTTTTGGTTGTAAGCAACGGACTCACTTAGATCTCCCAGAGAAAAAATATTTGTTTCTTTTTTTAAGATTTATTTATTTATTAGAGACAGAACACAGGGGGAGGGGCAGAGGGAGAGAAGCAGACTCCCCCGCTGAGAAGGGAGCCAGATGTTGGGCTCGATCCCAGGACCCTGTAATCGTGACCTGAGCTGAAATCAAGATTCGGACACAAGTGACTTGAGCCACCCAGGCGCCCCCAAAACGGTTTACAGTAAAGACACAGATGGGCTCGAACTAGCATAGCACCAGGAACTGAACTGAACTTGCTCCGTCTCACCGGCTGCCTGGCTTTTTGGTGTGCCTGCCACTCTGCTCCATTCTCTGACCTCTCCTCATGGCTTGCTGTCCTTGCCCGACCATAGCTTTTGCTTCCTCCTAAGTTTAGTTTGCAAGTAGCCTATCCTGTATCCTTTAGGTGCTCTTTCTATACCTTCTGAAAAGGGAGAACTCATTCATCTTTCCAGTGCAAATTCCAGAGGCAGAATACAGCCCAGCAGACCTCTGGGTCAGGCCTGTCACAGGTCCTCTTCAGTGCCCTCTCTTGAAGAGAAGGCAGAGCTGTGTGGTCCAGATGGGGCTCCCCCTTCAACTGTGTCTGTGAAAGGACGGTTCCCTCCAGGAGGGGAATGTGTAAGTCACTGACACTGCCACCGAGTGTGTCCGTACTGTATACAACGTTGGAGAGTTCCTTAGTTCTAAGAGAATCAACTGGCTTCCTTACTTGCAGTACATATGTGATTAGCAGGCACGTGTGGGGAGGGGGGAGGTGCGGAGAGTGGAGTGTGCGAAGGCAGGGGCTTACAGAGCCCTCTTATTATAAGCGTTAGCATTAAAGCAGGAGCTCTGTTCCTGTATCTACTACTAAACAGCGGTGAGAGCTTCCAGCACTGTTTCTCTGAGGAGTTACGAACACAGACTTCCCTCAACAGAGTCTTGTTTTTAAAGGTATGTGTATGATCCTCTTTCCTCTTAAAGGGCAAGGAATAGAATAAAGTGATAAATGATTCTGGGAAGCAGTTAAACGAGAGTGGTAGAGGAAGTCAAACCTCTAGTGCCTCCAGAGGGTGAGAAGGGCTTAACATGGAGCTGCCAGGAAGACAGGACCGTCTGGTTTGTTGAAGCTGCTGGTGTAGGAAAGACTTCTGCCTGGCAGCATGGGAGGAAAGTTGTCCAAGTCTGGAGTTGTGGGTATGTCAACTCTGGAACTCAAGTGATCCAAGGTCCAAGAAACTTCAGTGTGTTTACCTCCCTGGGGTCTTTTGAAATGGATGATTCTTCACAGTGATGAACAGGGCTGTAGCTAGGTAATGCCTGGTCTTCCCAGAGCTACACTGAGTATCTTGGACTCAGGGAAACAGCAGGCAAATAGGAAGCACACTCTAAGATTAGCCAGCCTCACCCAGAGCTGAGAATTGTTCTGTGGCCACAGCCTGCATACACGCCACGGCCACTAGTCATCAGAGCGGCCAGAGCCTGGAGGGGAGGGTTAGGTGTGTAACCACAATGGGGGGATTCCTAGTACCCCCTCAGGGTGAAATCATCTCTGGGTCGCCAGAGATGGGGGTAACATCTATACTTGGGTAGATGTGTAAGGAGAAAGTAGCTTAGAGGGGTAAAGGTTTCACTTGAAGTGCTTGGAAGCTTGAGTACTAATCCGTAAGTGAATGCTAATTATTTTCACAGGGATGTTGAGGAATTTTGGGGCAAGCTACCTAAAATCAGGGTCTTTGGAAGGAAAATACTGTTAGAAGAATTTTAGAATCCTAAACGAAGAAGGACCTTCAAAAACCTGTTTGAGTTTTCTTTGGGTTGGAAGCACAAACCAGGACTAGGTGTAAATCCATGGTAGAGCTGGTATTGTGTTTTTCTTGCTTTGTCCTTAGCAGAGAGAGGTGCAGTTCTCCCTAAGGTGCGTTCGTGTATTTGTAATTCATAGGTATATAACCCATGCCTTTAACAGTTACATGAGAAGGCAGCTCAACTCTTGGGGAGTAACCTCCAGAACCTGGCTTCAGCCCCATCCAAGGTTATTATTCACCTTATCACTGGCATGGGTGTGTTACCTAATTGGCTTCAGCTGCCAGATGCAAACTCTGCTTCAACCAGAACCAGCTGTCTTCCCAATTCCAGAATCTTGAGACAAGCCTCTTACTGTTTACATTTTTATAACTAACTTCAACAACAAACAAAAAAGGAAAGGAGGGGGCTCTGCAGAAAGCCAGGAGTACTTTAACCAGCTAATGAGTGCAATTCAATCGAACTGGTATATGCTCTTTTACAACTGGATGTTTCTACTGTATAATACTCGATAAAATGAGACAATCTCTGAGTTTTTGCCAGCTGCTGAGAACTGAATGCTCGCTCACAGCAGTGTGCAAAGAACCGGGGATGGATTTGTGTATCTGTTTCAAGTAGGCAGTGTCCATGGGCACAGCCAGATAGTTTTCTGAGGAGTGCATTTAATTAAGTGTATGAATCACAAATTATCAAACAGAACTTTTAAAATATATCTTAAAAGCATATTCTTATTAGAAATAAGGCAAAGAAAAAATTTTTTTAAAAGACCAGGTTTTTTTGTTTGTTTTTAAAGAAACCAGATTTGCTTAAAGGAAGTGATAGGAAAACTCTCCACACCCTGCTCCATCACAGTCTTTAGGGATGCACCCGAGTCAAAGGCAGGCTGACAGAGAAAAGGGGAAATTCTCAAAAGTCTGATGAATGTAGGGGAAAGTTATGGAACTTAAAGGACACGGTACTCATCAAAGACTAATTCATTGTTGGGTCAGGACTCAACTAGAACCTGTATTATTTGGGGAGATTATTAGATTTACTTAAAATACAGATTAGTCTCCACTGCCCTTTAGAAAAACCTGAGGAGAGTAGAACTCTCAAGTAAACTGAATGAATGAAACTTAAGTCTCTAGACAGACTGGGCGGAAAACAGTAACTTGGCCCAGAGTAAGGACACCCCTGCGCTCAGAATGCTAGCAGTTTATCCCAAGACTGGGAACTAAGGATAACAGTTGGCTGTGAATCAGAATGATAAGAGAGGCTGCAAGAGGAGGAGCTGCCCCTGAAATCTTAGAAAGTCATAAACAAGGAAACCCCTTGACCTGTTTACAATTTGAAAAGTAGTCTAGCCAGACAGGTACAGTCATGAACTGTTCTAAAGACAAGTTTCTAGGGCCATCACTTTTTGTTTTGCTTATTTAAAGGGATTAAGCCTCAGGTGTTGACGAGACTAAGAATGCTTGCCTAAAGCCCTATTCTGTATACAATTTACACTCTGGTTTTTTAATGGTTATTAATAGTAATGACTATTCTGTAATGACTTGATCGTGTAAAACACCAACCCTTTAGGGGTGTGGTGATACTACATAAAGTTTCCAGTTGGTATGCTGAACTCTTTTCTTCTCTACTAGCTTTACCTTCAAGCCAGAATGAAGGGAGACTGGGCAAGACTCTTACGCCCCACACTGCAATTTGGTCTTGTTGCTGTGTCCATTTACGTGGGCCTCTCTCGCGTTTCTGACTACAAACACCACTGGAGTGATGTACTGACTGGACTCCTTCAAGGAGCCTTGGTTGCCATATTAGTTGTAAGTATACAGGATGGCAGACTACGTCTTGATACTGATAAACACTGGGATAAGTAAGTAGAGAACCTGTCCCAGGGAGAAAACTACCCAAAGGCAAATAATGTGGCTCAGTAATTTTTACTGGGTAATCACCCGATGTTATTAACAATGTTGCTTTTTCCAAAAGTTGTAAAAAAGGCTATGGCTATAGTGTTTTGTTAGGTTATTCTGCAATTCATGCCAAAAACAAAAGTGCTAACAGAGTAAAGCTACTTACTCAAGACCTAACTAAGCAACTCTCAATTTAAGAATTTCTTTTAAAAAAACTTCCTGTTAGTCACTTATTTTTTGTACCCTTTCTCTCTTGTAAGGTTGATACTTACTTTTGCCAACTGCTTGTCACAACTATGTATATGGTTTTTAAACTTAAATTACATCATTAAATACTTTTGTCCCATTCTAAGTTTAACTTGTTTTCTGTAGGCTGTGTATGTATCCGATTTCTTCAAGGAGAGAAATTCTCCTTTTAAAGAACGGAAAGAGGACGACTCCCATACAACTCTGCACGAAACCCCGACGACGGGCAATCACTTCAGGAACAGTCACCAACCCTGAAGGTAGCAGAGTGCGCAGATAAAGCTGGCCCGCTTTCTAAAGGAAAAGGATCGCAACCACAAGGCAAGAGGATGCGTTTTCTTCACGGTGTACAAGCCTTTAAGGGACTGCTGCTGCTATACCTCTCGGATGCCCACTTCACCTGTGTGTATATAGTTCCAGTTAACACAGTGGTTCTCTAATAGCTCTCAGTTCATTAAAAGAAATTTCAAGCCTTTCACTAAAACAATACCCACCTGTACATTTTTTATTAAAAAAATGTAATGCTTATGTACAAATGTGTATGTAATAATATGCTTTCTTAGAATGATGCCTGATTGATTGAAGTATAATACATACTGAAATATTTGAGTACAACTGCCTTGAGATGGGAAAACCAAATCAGCACTTCCGTGAGCACTGCTAGTCAACGGTAATCAGGTGGTGAAAAATTTAAGACCCCACATTCGTTTAGCTGACTCTTTATAAGTAGAGGCTGGCAGCAAACACAATATCTCTCTTGATTTTGGTGATTCCTAAGAGAAAAGAAAAGATGGTTTAAACTTCCTAAACCGCGAAGACTAATTAATTCCCCTCTGGTGGGGTTTTAATACAACAATCCCAATGATACAAAATGCTGCTGGTCTAAAAGATAGAGGAGTTCACAGCCGCCTCTGAGAGGAGAGGAGGGTAACTCAGCAACCAGACTCCTGCTCTTGTGACTCTAGACTCAGCAGTACCTGTGTCTCTGCATAGTCTGAAACACCGTCGCGGCCCTGCGCACACACAGACTCACTCACTGAGGGAAGGACTAAACCATCACATGTAGTTAGGTGACCCAAAAGCATGAATTTTCAGCCTACTTCAGGAGACACTTTATTTTTCACTTACCACGTGAGATTCTTTCTGGACTAAGGCAGGACAAACATAAATTTTACTGAAAAAGTTTAAACTTAAACTCTGGTTGATTAAACAGGTCTGCCCCATCAACCGCATGGCAACAGTACCCAGTTTTTGCACACCTCTTCTTAGGACACGGTTAGCAGAAATCATCGGGTTGCGACTATATGAGCAACGAACTCAGAACAACAAGGTAGCTGCTATTCTTTGATGTGTTAAGTCACAGCCCTTTTTCCTGGCAAATATTCAGACGGAATAACCGTAAGCATGTTAGATGCTCCCTCTCGCCCCCTGCCCGCCTCCATCACTACCACCTTGGACTGGCGATCCTTTTTTTTCTGGTCTTCCTACCTTCTACCTTGCTCATCTACAGACTTCGCTACAGTGCAGCAGCAAGGACTACCAGAGCACACCGCTCCTGCGGTCAAAACCTCCAATCATTTCAGAGCCGGGGGCCAGGGGGGTAACATGATCGTCTCTTTTCTCCTTCCTACTATTCTACTCAGGGCTCACTCTGCTCTAGCCGCACCGGTATCTTGCTGTTGGCTTACGTCTATCAAGCATACACCAAGGGCCTCAATACTACCTTCTGAGTGGAGGCCCTAGGCCATTTCCCATCCCTCAATTCCTGTTGTCTCTTCCTTTCTTCTCCAGACTTATCACCACCTGAAATATTTTAATTGTTGACTTGTTTATTGTATGCCTCCCCACACTAGAATGTAAGCTCCGTGAAGGCAGGGATTTGTGGTTTTTTTGTTCACTGCTGTATCCCCTGGTGCTTAAAACCATGCCTGCACATAGTACACAATAAATATTTATAAATGATTATATATAAAATCTCAAAACTTCTTCCTGCAGAGACACACTAAAATTGCTTAAGTATATTACTAGATGGCCCTCCATGGCATTCAAGTGAAGAGCATCTGAAAATTCTTCCTACACTGTGGCCAAGAACTCAAGTCTCAAAAGATTGCCTTAATTATTAGAAAAAGCTTACAGACCGGATACTGACCTTCGGCAAATTTGTTTTCCAGCTCAGTGTTTCCAATGGCTTTTGCTGCTTGACACATCTGTCGAAGCAGTTCTTCCAGTCGCCGCATACAACGAATTATGCTGCCTGTAATGAAAAAGAAATCAGTTGAAAAGTGGAAAATAACCAGAACATTAGAACTTTTGTTAGAGGCAAGAAAGGAGAACATGGGATGATTAATAGTACTTTGAGGGACTTCCCATGCAGTAAATGAGGTTGCAGACTTGACAGGCTGCCTGGCAGGCACTAGGAGAGATACAAAAAGTTTAATTTCCCATCCTTGACTAATGGTGGCAATTCCTAATTTATTATAATGTGTTCATATTTGCTCTTATAAGTATACAAAATGCCCTGGGAGCAGGGGGGAGAGCAACTTTGGGTTAAGGCCACAAAGATCACACAGAACCTGGGTCTGTCAGAATGAGGAGGTCTCTGTCAGACAGCAACAAGGAAGACCACTGGGGCAATGCAGAGAAGTGTGACGAAGTGCAGCTACTCCAGGACCCCGAGGGTGGCCTACTGAGGTATCTGGATACCATCCTGTGAGGAGAATGCAACTGAAGATTTTTAAGCAGTGGACGAGTAACGGGATCAGATTTGTCCATTCATTCATTCATTCATTCATTCATTCCATTCCATTCATTCATGCTTATTCATTTGAGAGCAAGAGACACAGCACAAGCAGGGGGAGCCTCAGAGGGAGAGGGAGAAGCAGACTCCCTGCTGAGCCGGGAACCAGACATGGGGCTCGATCCCAGGACCCTAGAGGTAATGACCTAAGCCCAAGCCAGATGCTTAACAGACTGAGCCACCCAGGCGACCCAGATTGTCATCTTAAAGGTGAAATCATTCATTCTTCTTGACCTTAAATAGACTTTTGTCAGTGCTTTCTTCATATAGTGTGTCCTCAAGGGAGCACAAAGGAGGAGATAAGTCTCTTCCCACTGGATTTGATTCCCTGAGATCTGTGGTTTTGTTGTTTTATCAAAGCTGAAGCTGTAAACATCATTTGACTTCTACCACACTTGAGCAAGGAGGGGCCTGGGATTCTTTCTCAAAGAGCTATCTGCTTAAGTTTAAAACTCTTGGGACTTTAATGTGTGTAATACATTAGAAGTATCAGTTCTGTCTGATACACAAGGTATGAATTCCTACTTTAAGTCCTTACCATTATTAACTCCTTAGAACACTGAAATAATACATTAGCATGTATCGAGTTCTTGTAATACACTCACTGTGCACGGTTGAGTTTGCCTCCTTAATGCCCTCCATGTTCTCTTCCACTGTGCCCAATGGTTGAAGGGAAACTGGGGAGAGTTAACTCAGAAAGGAGAATGTAATCTGAGCTTAGATGAAGGCGAAAACAAAAGCCATTTGCCCAACAGAGTCTGCATAATGCAGCAGCAAGTTTCCACACACATAGAGAGCACCTTCTCTCCCTGTGGGACAACGTTCCTGGCTGCGGAACCCACCAACAGGCCAGAGAAATGAAAACACTATGATGCTACTTCATATTCTGGGAGGTCCGTGGGATGACACTGGTAAGGAAGATGACCAGCGCACAGGTTACCTTAAAAGAAAAACGGGGATAATACCCTTCCATCACCTACCTGTAGGATGGTCACCTACTTTAGATTTGGTTCAAAAGAACGAGCTGGGACACCAGGAATTAAGAGGAAAAAAAGACTCGATGGATACCCAGGTTCTAGCCCAGATTCTGCCACTAAGTAATTAAGCTCTGTGACCTAGGCCCTTACCCCATTCTCATTTCCCTTTCTCATTTCTAAGATACGTAACAATAAATACTCTTCAAACAGAGAGCCTGATCTACCTAACTCTGATTTTATGTCACTTGAGATAAGAAATGTACAAATTCTTTGACACTGGCAATAACTCTGAAGGGATAAACTGTCATGATATAGCCCTTTAGCCAAAATATTCAAAGTCTATTGGGTTTTTTGTTGTCCTCATTAAAAGGTTCGTGGAGTTCTGGGAGAGAACTCCAGCTCTCAAATACAGCCTATTTCCACTACACAACTCTGTCAAAGTTATTTAGCGCCTAACAAGGGACTTCATAAAAGTCAACAGCAAAAGGACAACCGGAACAGATCATAAATTCTGTAAAATCCAACTAATCACATATATACACATAAAACCCTGAGGACTTTCTTGTATTACTGGAGAGTAAAGTTACCGACGTTCCTAGTGACATTTAGGCATCAAAGAAAAGAGAAATTAGGGCGATGTCCAACATTTTCTGAATACTTATTTTGTGGTAGGTCGATAATACATATTTCATGTAAAACTTCTCATTTGACATTTACACTTTGACAAGTACTATCATCCTCATTTTACAGAGAAGGAAAAGGAGAAAGGGAAGTTGCATACATAACCTGACCAAGGTCAGAGCCAGGAGTAAATGATGGAGTCAGGATTTGAATCCAGACCAAAGACTGGAGAGCCCAAGCATTTAACCATATTGCAGTGCCTCAGAGAAATGATATATCTTCTAAATTTTCTATAATAAATATTACTTTATAAATTTCATTTTATAATTAAATTTAGTTTATACATTTAAAGTAAGAAAAACTGTAAATACAAGTTTTTTAAAAGGTTTGAGAGCACACATGCACAAGTGAGGGGCAAAGGGAGATAGATGGAAAGAGAATCCTCAAGCCGACTTCCTACTGAGCATGGAGCCCGATGTGGGGCTCGATCCCAGGACCCTGAGATCATGACCTGAGCTGAAATCAAGAGTCAGCTGCTTAACCCTCTGAGCCACCCAGGTCCTGCAATATTTTGTGTTTTAGGCTCTAAAAGCTCTTCACTTCTGTAAAAATCTTCATTGCCAGGTAGTGCCAAAGAATTTACATTAATGAGTTTCTAGAAGTAGTAAACAGTTAAATTGGCAAGTAGAATCCAGTCAAATAAAGAGGTCTGTTTTCTGAATCAAAGTACAGGTGTCTTGTAGTAATATCAGCAAAATAAGACAACACGTTACTGTGGATCGAGATGGAAATGGGGAGTAAGGAACTGAAAATGGTCTATTCTCAGCTACTCCTAAGCCTGACTGTAAAAGGAATGAGGACTGAGGGTACAGGAGGATTGAGGATTAGTCAGAATTCAATTTCTCTACTCTAGCCCCTGGCCCACGACAACCATTAATCTCCTTTGTCTGTATGGATTTGCCTATTCCATACATTTCATATAAGTGAAATTACACAACAGGTAGCCTCTGTGTCTGCCTTTTTTTACTTAGAACCTTAATGTGTTCAAATTTCATCCACATTTTAGCATTGATCAGTACTTCATTCCTTTTTATAGCTGAACACTACATTATACTGATAGACCACAATTCATGCATCCACTGATGGACATTCGGGCACACATGCAATCCTCAGATTCATCCGGTTCTTGAACAGAACAGTATCATTCTCATTGAGGATGGAAAGCAACACCTTTCTCTGAACAGTGTTTCTACCTCCGGCTTTCTGGCTTTCCACAAAGTGGTCCCCCACAGTTCATGTCCTGAATCTGGTTTAATATTCCTATCTAGGTGGTTTTAATGAGTCTGATCGGATGTCAGGATCACAAATGTATTTTCCTGTACGTATTTACCACTGGATTCCAGCTTAGACTAAACCCTTTCTGGAGGGCAGAGACTGCTGCTCACGATGCACCCAGTATAGTACCTGACTTCCCACTACAGTCTCAGTCATTATTCATCACATGTGTAAGTATCAAGTACTAAATTCTAAGTAATTAGTACTAAAATTTTGCCAAAAGTGAAACAAATGATACACGTTAATAAATGGTTACTCTATTATTATTAGCAAAAGTATTTCTAAGGCAAATCCACTGGAAAATCCCTAATGACACTGATGTCCCGTGACCTAGGGAAGTTGGTAAAACTACTCCAGCTGAAAGGCATCTGAGAAGAGCGTGAATGGAGGCAGAGTGTGGGAATGTACTACAGGGTGAACAGTTTCAAGTGAGAGCACATGTCGTTAGGGGAGCTCCTGTGACGAAGTAAGTAGAAAAGCAAGTCCTTCGTGTGTACTGGAGAGTACAATACTGTCGCTGTTTACACAGAAATCAAACTGAACAGCCTCTGAAAGCTTACAATGGATCCACTACATGAATTCACAGACGGAAACCCTAGGCTAGAGCCTCTACAAATTCTGTTTTAAATTGCTCTTCCAATTTAGTTTGATAGAAATAAGAAACAACCACATTCTTATCATTTTTTTCAGGGTGATAACAGAGGTTATAATTATTTGTATGAAGTCTTCGAAATTCCTCAACTGAATCACAGTGTAAGCTCTTCTCCTGCATTAGGCATCCTCTCAAACACACGGTATTCATCATTACAATGTTAACTAGTGCCAGATAATGTTTGGAAAATACTTAAAACTACTTCTGAGGCTCAGGACATGAAATGATCAGACACATTTTCATATAAAAAGAAAATTAAGAATCTAACTGGAAACAAATATGGTTTGAGTGAAGGGCATTTTAAAGTTCCAATGCAATCATTTTCTGCCCATAAAAGTAAAGACACAATGTACCATGGGCTAGAGCTTTGATTACAGTATTTTTCCAATTATATAAAGCGTGTACAGTAACAAGATGAAGAGAGAACGGCTATGCTGAAATGGAAGAACTAAATAACAGCAGGGTAAAAAGCGGGGGCACACAGTATGCTGGAAAAAGGAAATACTCTAAGTAAATCGAGGCTCTCAGTTATTTTTTTGCTGTTTAATGTTTTATTTCTAAGAGTTAATACATAGTCCATCCCAATTTTAGAAAAACTATAGCTGATACAATGGCACCCAGACCAGAAAAACATGAAGATTACGCTGATGTTAGACCCAACTTCAAGTTTATAGTTACAAACGGAATTCCTCAGATTTTCAAACTTCAATTCCTCACGCAAATTGTGATGCAGAAATAGCTCCAAGGAACGGAAAGGGGGCAAAACAGATTTCAGGAATGCCAGTATGCTCTGAAAAACTGCAGACTCTCACCAATTTTAGCAGGTTCAGATCTGTCTTCCTATACTGTGATAACTCTTCCATTTAAGTACAAAGAACAGAAAAAACAGTCCACGAGGACAATTTTTTGGGGCTCCCTACAGGTGGTCTGTTGCCCCTTGATTTTTCTTCAAACAAAACTACTCTCCGCTAGGAACCACTATCGTGTCATTGTGTCTGACTTCTCAGAGAAGCAGATATTCTATACATATGAGCTATTAACTAGTCTTGGAATTATTTAGGCATAGAAGAGTCATTAGTTTCATCCTTATGTTCCAAAAAGATGCCAGATTCAAGACTGGTGATGCTGTATGACTGTCTTTGCACCCTCACACCACGCAAGTGGTCATATATTTACCTAGGTTCCCGTGTGGGAAGCAGTGTTCACAAGTGAGGGGAGTGTCATGCTTCCCTCTTCTCATATCCTCAGCTATTGCTCCCCACCGTGAGCGATTACAGACCTCCTTACCATTCCTACAAGCATGAACTGTCAGTGGATGGAAATGGTACGATCTAGGTCAGGATTTAAGAAGTCTCCAGGTGATCCAAAATTCAAGGATAAGAAGGCATTATGGTGCTTGGATGAAGTTATTAACTACCATGTGACTTGCAATCACAAAGGCCGGGGTTCAAATCATAGTGCCATCATACACCACACCTCCGTCACCTTGGGCAATTTACTTCTTAAAAGCTCAGCTTCCTTGTGCCAGCCAAGCAGAAATAGTATCTACCCCGAGTTGCCATTTTGGTGTTTAGATCTAAATTATATAAAGTAGTGCTGAGCACAATGCCTGGCACACAGTAATCACTTAATAAATAATGACGGTCCCAAGTAAGAGAATGCAGTACTCAGAGCAAGATTTTGGAACCACATTACTAAATGACCATTTAATGGAGGCTTAGAAATAAATTTCATGACACCATATACCAGGACACTGTAATAAAAAAAAAAAACAACTATAAAACCATGAAGTTCAGCGTAATATAGTAAAGGCTAATAGTTGAAAATTTGACCTATGCATCATAAAAATCCATGATTCATAAACTCAGTGAACTATTAATAATAGTATCTGTTAAAAAGCATATAGCATCAGATGTGTCAAAAATACAATTTTTCTTAAAAGAAAGCTACAAACAATAGCACTTTAAATATTCTTATAATAATCACTATGAAGTCCAAGCTCATTTACTTTCATTTTTAAAAAGTTCAATGTAAATATCTTAGTAAATATTCACCATTATAAATATCTATATAAGCCAATCGTTTTGAAATGAATAAAACATTTCTAAAATGGTCTCCTTTAGATACTGTGCTTCCCCCCCTTTGTTTAAAGATTTATTTATTTATTTATTTGACACAGAGAGAGCGAGCCAGTGAGAGAGGGAACACAGAAGGGGGAGTGGGAGAGGAAGAGGTAGGCTCCTAGTGGAGGAGCCTGATGTGGGGCTCGATCCCAGAACGCCGGGATCATGCCCTGAGCCGAAGGCAGACGCTTAACGACTGCGCCACCCAGGCGCCCCTTTTTTCCCCTTCTTGTAATTATTACTATTATTTCTTTTCTATTCCCTCTACCTTTATTTTTTTATTTAAAATTTCTATTCAGTTGAATAACAATTATTCTTTGTCTTTTAAAGACATTTTAAAAAGACTGCTCATTAGCCTGATTCATGCTAAAGCACCATCTCACTGAGGCCAAGTCTGTTATTAGAAATGCAATGATGGACAGCATTTTCAGCTCTGCTTTCTTTCAGTGGAATTAATATAGCAAGCGTTTAGATTACTGCCAAGAGATAAAGAAACAAACAAACAAATAAAAAAACCTCAAATGAACCTGAGTTACTAGGATCAGCTGTTTATCTGTGATGGTATTACCATTCCATATTATTCTTGTTTAGTTAAAACAATGCCATCCTGAGTATATTTCTTGTATCAGTAAGGAATGTATGTATACAGAATTTAAACATACCTTCAAAGACATCTGTCATTTTGCAGATATGGGCAAATGTAGCTCCGGTTGCCCAGGTATACACTACATCCATTAAGTGAGGTTTGAATGAGCTTAGGTATGTTTCTTCGTCAATTTCCAGTTTGGCTTCTGCTGAAACTTTTGCAATTCTTTTAGCACATTCCTTTGAAAACAAAAGATTTACTCAACATTTCTTACTTAGGATCTTCCATCTTCTTTAGGTTTCCAGAGCCAGAATTACACAAGGTCCCTTTTTCTTCCTAGGTTCGTATGCCCACAGTTTGGATACCCTGTGCTTCTAAGTAGCTACAGTGCCTTTTCCACTGCTAAGTGACCCAACTGCAGTGTTTCCCCATTACACTGAAGTAAGTAATTAAGAAAAATTTATCAAGAGTGTGATTTTCACCCAGTTAAACCTTTTTTTAATAAAAAAATAGAAATTCTTCTTAAAGTCATTCAAGAGTAGCATTTAATTAATCTCTAAATATTTCATTAACAGCAACCAAAAAAACCCCCAAAGGCATCAATAGCAAAACAGACTTAGAAGAACACAAATCCTATGACAAAATAATGCTTTCCCCCAATAATGCTTTAAAAAATATAAATCTTAATCCCCCCTCCCCATCAGTGAGATATTTAGATTCATTCTTCTCTCCTTGGTAATATAAAAGGTCAAAACCACCTAGTCCTATATAAACTTCCCTGGTTCTGGAAGTTTAAATTTCTTAGTAATAAGGGATGTTAAATGTTCCACTGCAGAGGCTCTTTTTATGACTCACTTCTCCTCTCTTGCAGTGTCATATGGCTTCCTCTTTCCCCACCTTTCCGTCTAATGTTAAAAGGTAGATAAAATCAGTTCATCATAAGAAAATCTAACACACACAAATTCATTACTATAAGCTACTGGGGCTTTAAGGACCCAGGGATAATTAATTTCTTTGGATAAAACATATTTTGTTTGATTATTCTGTTGTAAACTACAATGGAAAAACATATGAAAAATTAAGCTAACTAATCCTAGTCCATCAAGATGCCACTCTTAATACCAAGGAAAACAATGCAGGCACTGAGTTGTTGATACCGCCTATCTACATCATGCAGGATTAAATCTACACTCATAGTAACTCAATACAATTCATTACACTGGTGGGGGACAATGTTTAATTATTAAAGTGAAAATCCCAAATGATAGCATTAAATGACAAGATTAACACGAAGTAACATATTTAATCTTGAAGGAAGTGGTCTCTGTGGAATCATAACTAATAGGATTAGACTGTCAAAAATGTCCATTTTACATATACTATTCATAAAACGTGCAGCTCAAAATACTCTTACCTGCATTTGACGAAGTGGTCCTGCTAACTGCTCTGTTAACTTAGGCATCTCACTAGACTATGAAAGAAAGGATATAAAGACGCAAGCTTAAAATGCTTTCTCCTGTAACAAAACAAAGCCTTCACGATATCCATCAATATCAAATTATAAGATCTTAGTTAGCATTTAGAGTTTCTAATGATCTTAGTTGATGTAAAGCAAAATTGCCACTCCTTTCATCCTAAATTATATTATATTTCAGAGGAAAATATTACACTGCTGAATTTACAATTTACCAGCTATTTTCTGTGACCACAAATGGAATGGAGGGAGAGCAAATATTATAAACACCCACAGTAGTTTAGTTACATCAAAATTACTATAAAACTGGGGCGCCTGGGTGGCACAGCGGTTGAGCGTCTGCCTTCGGCTCAGGACGTGATCCCGGCGTTGTGGGATCGAGCCCCACATCGGGCTCCTCCGCTAGGAGCCTGCTTCTTCCTCTCCCACTCCCCCTGCTTGTGTTCCCTCTCTCGCTGGCTGTCTCTGTCAAATAAATAAATAAAATCTTAAAAAAAATTACTATAAAACTATTTTATCACAGCTTGATTTTGAAATAGTTTTGGCTCCTAGGCCAACTCTCATTCTGTGGAAACCAAAAATTTGGGACAAAGATCATTAAAAGCAGTGTCCTCCATTTTTATTTTACCCAGGTATTACTAACTGGGCAAATGAACTTGGACAAGTGGCTTGGATCCAGTGTGTTGGCTTCGTACACCGTCAAAGAGAAAGAATAGGTCAGATCCTCAAAACCCTACTCTATTCTGATTAGAATAAGAACAAAGTCTCACAAAGGTAGCTTTACACAAAAATAAAATTATTACAAAAATGGTATGTATGTATGTATGTATGTATGTATGTATGTGTGAGACAGGATTTAAATTATAGGTAAATTTTCTTAAAAAGCTATAATAGGTTAGTTGCAACAGTTGAGCCTTTATTTTAAGCATCAGTATTTATACAGGACTGGTTTTGCTTTGCATATGTATATTATATGTAATAAAATAATGACCTAGGTTCTGTATTATTCCTGTCCCAATTAAAAAAAAAAAGAAAAACCATGATGAATGATGAAAAAACAAAATGGCCACAATGAACTCAACATCACAGTTTGTGAATTCAAGACTACTTACCATCTTTGATATCGTGTCCATTCATGGTCAGCAGTTACTGACCACTCTTTCTCTGGTCAATATTTCACCAACGCTCTCCCACCAGGTGTATATACATTTTGTTCCTTCATCTCCCTTTTAAGTCTCAATTCAAATTTCACTCTTGGTGAGGCCTTTACTAATCACCTTGTTTAAATTTAGTAACCCTATCCCAATGTTTTCTACCTGCCTCCTCTGCTTCACTTTCATACAAAACTTTCATCACTATTTGACATAATCTGTGTGTTACTTCACTTCTTTATTGTCTACCTTCATCTACCAGCATATCCGCATCAGGAAAGCAAAAATTTCTGCTGTATCTCTAGTGCCTAGATTTGGGCACTGCACACAGTGGATTTTTAATAAATATTGGTAGTTGATACATATAAAGATCGTATTTAATCTTTAAATTACTTTTAATGATATAAAAATGCAGGGACACAATTTTAGAAAGAACACATTTCTAAAAAGAAGTCAGTATATTAAGCAGACTTTTTCATATTTATAACAAATACCTTACTATGTTTAACCTTTCCATCTGGCTAGAAAACATTCTTCTAAAAGCATCAACAAAATCCATGTGACTTGTAGTGTTAATTTTCCATCTTGATGTTGAAGGGCACCACCGCAAAAATTGATGACACTCCATATAATACAGTGTGGTTTCACTGAACAAATCTTAATTAACCACGTAGAGTGACATCTTGCCCACAAATTTCAGAATAATGGTTTGGTTAAGCCCAACTCCTCTGAAGAGGTAACATACTTGGGCTCTCAGGAAACAGGACTTTTATAGTACCACATTAAAAACAAAACAAAACAAAACAAAACAACAAATGCAAGAAATTAGCTATAAGACAAAGTCTTACACAAGCTGAAGGGCCCCAATCCCCAAATCATCATCGAACCTTACGTCTTTTCAGGGAATTTGACAAATATTCTTAACAATTACCCCGGAAATTAATGCAATAAAATTCTGAACCTAAGAAAAACAACAACCAAACATAGTATTTTGTACAGTAATGACTTCCTCATATGCAAATTACTTCACAGGTGCATAGCAGGCATTCTCAGGGGAGCATACATTGTTTTGGGACTATTGTCCTCTTTGTTATCACCGCCACTCTAGCTCTAATTCTCATCAGTAATCATGAAGCTGAGAGAAAAGGACCTACATATTTCAACAAGTAATGTATTTGTCCTGCTTCATAAATAAATAGTTAACAAACAGATCAATGGCAGAACTGAAAAAACAGTTTGTCTTACACAATTCACTTGAAAGTTAAACTAAGTGTACATGGTAAAAGGTCTTCTAAAAATTTAAAAATTAGTATTAAATTATTTTTAGAGGGCAAATGTCTTTGTCTTATTCTTATTTTGTCCACTTCATTCAAAATGAATAAAGTTTGAAATGTAAAACACACATTTTACTTTTTAAAACAAATCACACTGGTTTTTGGAATAAAGTAAAAGATTAGTGTTTTTGTGGTGGGCCATCTAGTACTTCATTTTTTGATTTTTAAGAGTTGCTGAAAGTGAGCTAACTACTCAATGAAAAAATTACTGTGAAACCAGTAATGAGAATGCTACAGCCACTACCTCAAACCTTACTTATGACAACTAAGACTTCAGCCACTCGGAAAATCAGTTGCTTCATATATGTTCTCCATTACTGGGAGGACAGAGATTCATTTAACCTCACTATAGCCCCTTTTATTTTCATTCTTTTGTCTAATTTTATTTTCATTCATTCACCGTTTTCTTTCTAGGACTATGTGACCAGACCAGATCTTTGAACAATGCACTGGGTTACAGAACAAATTTAAAGCCTGGAATATGATTAATGACTATCCACAAATAAAATCTTATTTCGCTCTCCTTTCTGATAATATGTATTTAATTACTTAATACTCTCTTACTGTATTTGTGTTAAAGTAGTGTTGATTTCTAATTAACATTACCCATAATACGTAAATATGAAACATTTTTATAATTTTATAATTAAAAGTGCCCATAGTAATATTAAGTTATAGGATGTGTGAATTAATAAATCAGGTTATATTAATAAATAAGGTTAAATCTATTAACTCACATTCTCTTGAAACACAAAGCAGCTTAGTAGTGCCGTTGCCTGTTCTGCAGACAGGTCATTGAAAAGGCCATTAAACATCATCTCAGTTAGAAGCAGCTCATCAGCACTAGATCACCACAAGAAAAAGAGAATAACTTTCAAATGTTGTAATATAAAAATACAAAGTGTATACACGCATGCTTAAAATGTAGACAGTTTAATAAAATCTATTACTTGAACATAAAGAGTAATCAATGAGAATGACAAAGATTTATTTAAGAAAATGACACAGGTCTTTATATTTTCCAATATATCAGTAATAAATGTAGAATGGTTATTTCATGTAAAAATCCCATTCTAGGAAACACCAAAATGCAAATCTTTACTGAAATAAAGAACTCTTTCTTAACTCTCAGTACACCAAGAAATGTAGTCATAACCATTTTTCCTCTGGGTCCAAGGATCCATTTAATTGTTTCTAAGGTGTTTAACAATTTATAACACAAAGAGATAATGAAAAACAACTTCATTAGAAATCTTAATTAGAATGTAACCACAGTAGACACACACTGCATTCCCAGTGTTGAAAACGTACATAACCAAGATGGCCAACGGCCTTTAAATGAAAGTCAATGCTGCTCTTCAACTGTTATCTGTGAGTCTGGACAATACCCATGTAGTAAATACATTCCAAATTTCAAATACATCTCCAACAGGTACTAGCTTATTATCACTTGTTTTTCTCCTGCACTTAACATTATCAAAGCATACTATTGACTGCAGATTTCAAATACATCTCTTGTAAAGGCTCTAGCTTATCATTATTTTTGGTTCTTCTTTTGAGTTATCAAAATATACCATTTTTAAAAACTTTCACAAGTTGTAATTTTGTTGAAGAGGGAGGCCATCTTCTTTGCTCTACAACTATACAACATTTTCATATTCAGGTTTATATTATAGAGATTAGAATGATCAACAGAATTTTTTTTTTGATCTCTCCATCTTTTTCTTAACAATTTCCTTGTATTTACAACGGTCTTTAGTATTTGACCACTTAAAAACTATCAAGGACAATCTAGCAAACAAATCATAACAGATAAAAGACTATTGTCACAAGTCCTTTTAGCAAAATGGAATGGTCCAAGTTCTTAGCACAAAACATTATGCAATTCCTGCTTGCCGAACAGAAAGGAAAGTAAAATAAATAAGAATCTTAAAATTTTCTTTTCGTCCTTAGAGAGATATTATTCACCCACTGATTCTTCAGTTTGAGAATTTACCTACAGTCTAAGATTTTGCTACATGATTAATTTCACCATCAACACTGTATCTTCTGATTTGTGTAATAACTGCAAAAAAAAAATATCTTTCCTTTTTTCCCTTTGCCATCATGGGTGGAAAAGGAAAAACTCTGCTCAACTGTGCTCAATGGAAGCTACAAAAGACTACAAAGATAGTGTTTCTAGAATTCTGTAATCAAGGTTCCACAACGTATCTTACATTTATAAAAGAGCTTAACAGACCCATTTGGTAATTTTGAGGGTGTTACCTCTATTTAAAAAAAAAAAAAAGCAAACTTTTATTTTTTGACTTCTAAAAAAGAATAAAGTCATGAACTATCAATCTTTATAAGTAGTTCTAACTAATCAAAAATAGAGTAAAAAATTAAATCTGGATTCCTGATGGTAAAATGAGAGTCAAGTCAAAGAGGACAATACAAATAAGCCAAGAGTACTTCAAGAACTACGTATTAGCACGTACATGCCACTAAGGTGGGAGGCAGACACAAAACACAGTAATCACAGGACAGTGATCTAACAGGTTACACAAGCAATTAAACAAAAAAAGTTGAGGAGCTTAAAATAAGGCGAGAAATTCACAGCAAGTTTCGTAAGATGCAGGAAAAAATACGTAGGAATTAGGATTCGGGGTAGGAGTGAAGGAAAGGTCATGCTAAGAGAAAGAAACGTGTGGGATGTGGCTAGAGAGGAAAGGGCAACAATACGCTAAATTATGGCATTTATTCTAAAAGCAATAGGGAATAACTGAGAGACTTTCACCAAAAGAATGAAATGATAGGATCTGTGCTTTGGAGAGAATACTGTCAAGGCAGTATAAAGGATGGATTATAAAGACTCAAGACAGGAGGCAACAAAAATGAGGGCTTCTGCAGTACTCTAAACACGAATTAATGAAGGCACATTAGTCAGTGGGAAGAGTTAAAAGGGCAGAGAGAGAGGAAACACTCAGGAAGATGCGAAGAGAGAGAGAGAGAAGGGAGACGAGCCTAAGAGGACTCCTACGTTTTTGCCATTAGTGTCTGGGTCTTATTCAGCAAGAGACCAGAGGGAGAACCAAATACTGGGGGAAAGGTAACATACTTTCATATGTGATACTGTTCTCTCTCTCTCTCTCTAGTCTTATTTTAGAATAAAATCAATATTATTCTCCCAAGACTAAATCCAGCTGCAGATATCTGAGAGAAATTTTCTACGTTGTTAAATACCATATAATATTACAAAGAAAAAATTTCAATAACATTTATAAATTCTGGCATATGAATCAGTAAACCAGTGCTGTGGCCTAGCTTTAGATGTGGGTAAATTATTAACCTTACAGTACCTACAATTCTTTTCTTTTTTTTTTTTAAAGATTTTATTTATTTAACAGAGAGAGACAGCCAGCGAGAGAGGGAACACAAGCAGGGGAAGTGGGAGAGGAAGAAGCAGGCTCCCAGCAGAGGAGCCCGATGTGGGGCTCGATCCCATAACGCCGGGATCACGCCCTGAGCCAAAGGCAGACGCTCAACAACTGAGCCACCCAGGCGCCCCACGGTACCTACAATTCTTTAATTACAAAGTAGGAAAGCAGGTTTAAGGAAAACTAGAAGCTGACGTGGCAGATGTAACTTGAACAAATGATATATCTGGCTCACACAGTAACTAAAAAAATAATTTTGAATTAGTCTGTGAACAATTAAAAAACCAAGGGACGTCACTTAAAATTCTGGTTTTTCGGCTTCTCTAAATTGAAAAATCTGTTATCACACTGTTCTGTAATACTTGGGGCTGGGTAGCTGCTGCCCCCTTTTGGTGACCAAGAATTGTTCTAGTTTACCACACAATGTAGACATGAGTTCTTAACATCTGAACTAAACAATAAGAAAAATATGAATAAGTCTTCCCCAGAAATGTCTGAAACCATATACGAGGCCTATAATTCTCCAGCCCCATCCATTAGGGCCATGGTGAAAACACAACAAACTGTTGCAAAAACATCTTTTATGAAATCAATGGGAATAATGGTTATAACTATGGACAAAACAAGAGTATCTTCAGCTAATGGAAATCACATGGGATCTTGAGCCAGAACCATTCAATAGGCCCTTCTGACCCACAGAAACCACCAGAAATAATGAAATGACTGCTGGTTTCAAGTCATTTAGTTTTAAGGCCATTTGTAACATGTCAAAAGATCACCAAAATAGATAATATCTTATATCCAGTTTTATGCCATGGCCTATAATATGCTATGCTGTAATTCCCTGTTTCTTAACCCAAAACTTTATACAATAGGATAATGGTTATTAGAGTAGTTTAAGGTGGGAAAATGTTCAAAATTGTAAAAAAGAATTAAGTATACAAAACTGTGTATAAACTAAGATCACGAATACGTAAAAATACACAATGCAGTAAAATAAAGAAAAAAGGAAATACATCAGAATGCTAATAGCATTTGTATTAAATAGTGGGATGGAAGAGATTTTTTTAATGCTCTTTTTCTAACTTCATCATCAAAAACTGCATTTACTATGGAAGGTATTTTACAAACTTTTAGTTTTTTTATTTTTTAAGATTTTATTTATTCATTTGACAGAGAGAGAGAGAAACAGCACAAGGAGGGGGAGTGGCAGGCAGAGGGGGAGAGAGAAGCAGGTTCCCCGCTGAGCAGGGAAACCAATGCGGGGTTCGATCCAAGGACCCTGAGATCATGACCTGAGCCAAAGGCAGACGCTTAACGAAGCCACCCAGGCGCCCCACAAATTTTTTTTTTTTTAAATTATGTTCAATTAGCCAGCACATACTACAATACACACTTTTTATTTTTCAGACAGCTTTTGCCAAAAGGTTTAGTCCTTGTATAAAAACAGTATCTCATTTTAAAGTCAGTTTTCTAGAACCAGTTTTTACCTGCTTATCTCACAAGCCACTCGTCCTTTCATCTCTATGACATCAGAAGAAGTAGCGAATCCCAACCTTCTTAAAACACGTTTGCGACATTTGAGCTCATCCATTTGTAGGACAGTTCTTGCTTTCTTTAGTTCTCGCTTTGCAGATTTAATATCTATTGCAATCTAAGGCACATAAAATAATAAGGAAAATTAAACAAAGTAAACAAAATAAAATGAAATTTATTCATGTAATGAAATAAAAAATATATTTTTTAAAGATTTGAGAAAGTGTGTGCACGAGCAGGGGGAGGGGCAGAGAGAGAATCTCAACCAGACTCCCCACTGAGCGTGCAGTCCAACGCAGGTCTTGATCTCATGACCCCAAGACCATGACCCAAGCCAAAATCAAGAGTCAGGCGGTCGGGGCGCCTGGGTAGCGTCTGCCTTCGGCTCAGGGCGTGATCCTGGCGTTCCAGGATCGAGTCCCACATCGGGCTCCTCCGCTAGGAGCCTGCTTCTTCCTCTCCCACTCCCCCTGCTTGTGTTCCCTCTCTCGCTGGCTGTCTCTGTCAAATAAATAAATAAAATCTTCAAAAAAAAAAAAAAAAAAAAAAGAGTCAAGCGGTCAACCCACTGAGTCACCCAAGCACGCTAGAAAATATTTTATAAGGATGCCTTACAAGGATACCCGGAGCTTCTTACTTTTGTAGGATATTACACAAGAAGAATGATATATCTGTAGGAATTAAATACCAGCAAAAATGTGAAATATATATAGATATATAAAACACCATTTGAAAAATTTAAGGCAAAGCAGGGATATTTAGGAGTTGTTAAAAGTTTAAGAAGCTGGGGAACACAGCACGGTTCTTGCTTAAATGAGGAGCAAGGAGGAAGGTCTAGAAGAAGGAGTGAGGTGGACAGCCATCAGCTAGATAAGGTAACCTGCTGGAGGCTGAAAAAGTCAGTAGTAAATTAGGATAGGCTCTCCCAGACAAATCTGACAATTAATCATGCTTCCAAGAGCAGCATCAACTCCAGCTTTTCATCCTTAGGAAATGAGGGGGTAGCTTAGAGAACAGGAGAGATGAGGGTTTATGAGTCTTATCTCTTGGCTACCAATATTTCCCTCATGATGTCCTGAAAAGTATTTCTTCTCTTTGCCTTCTAATTGTATCACAAAACTGCCTAAGCTAGAAATGGCTTTAGCCAAGAGAATAGGTCTTTATTCTAAACTTTAAAAGGAAAAAATATTTTTAGGTCATCCTCCAGAATGGATGAGTTTTAAAATTCAGTTAATCAGTAAACACTACATACTTTTCCAACTGGGACAAGAATATCCTAGTACAACAGTAAGAAAATAATGAATTACTAAGATTGAGGCTTGAAGTTCAGAAAAATACTGACAAAACAAAATTTTAGCGACTCAGAAGGTGAATTCAAAGACTCCAGAATTTTGCATATGACTTATTAGGCTTCCATTGAGGAGCAGAAATGATAAAGGCAATGACTGTGGTCTGTAATGGATATTTACTGATAGCTAATTATGTACCCTCTTTCTAGTGCTTTATATTATTTCATTTAATTCGTATAGCAATTGTGTAAGGTGGTAACTAATATTAAATGTGAATTTTACCAAGATAAAAATCTGAGAAAGATTACTAAGTTAACTTAGTCAAGATCGGAGCTAGTGGGTAATAAAGATGGGATTCAAAACCACTCTGTCAGCCTTCAGAATCCAATCTCTTACTGGTTATTTATATTGCTATGATAAAATGTGTTGTCATAATGCTATGAGGATAAGAATGCTTTATATGCTAGACAACTCTCTGCTACCTAGCATAATTTATCGGGTCTACTAGAAAAAAAAAAAGTTGTTTTCTAAAGTTTCCTTGACTGAGGATGTCCATATGAGCAGAGCAGAAGACTGCTAAGTACTCAGAGGCATATAAAACTTACCGGTTAGAAGACAGCTCACTAGTGAAGAATTTTTTTTTCCTCAGTAATTTTTATTAAAATGTATTTTGGATATATTGAGTTAAATGAAAATATTATTAAAATCAATTTCACCCATTTCTTTTCACTCTTTAAAATGTGGTCTCTTTAGAATTTAAAATTATATACGTGGCTTAAATTATATTTCTGTTAGATGCTGTTTTAGATCTTTTCCTACACATTTTAAAAGAACAGATATACTCATGTCTGTAAAAGCATGGACACACAGTAATAGGAGCTTTTCCCCAACAGAAGTGAGATCAGCTTCCTTTTCTCCTAATAAATCATCTGCAAATACATTTGCAATACATTTTGCAAAGACTACAAGTAAAATGACCTCATTTTTTAAAAGGTTTTTTAAAATTAAAGATATTTATTTATTTGAGAGAAAGAGAGAGAAAGAGAAAGCATGAGTTGGGGAAGAGGCAAAAGGAGAGGGAGAAGCAGACTGCCTGCTGAGCAGGGAGCCCGATGCGGGGCTCGAACCCAGGACCCTGGGATCATGACCTGAGCTGAAGGCAGACGCTTAACTGACTGAGCCGCACAGGTGCCCCAACCTCATTTTTTTTAATGCCCCTGTTGATTTCCATGATATGGATATGTGTAAGTCATACATCTAAATCCCTACTGATGACACACTGAGGTTAGTTTTATATTCATTTGCTTTTTCAGACTATGCTATAAGGACATGTTTGTATCACCTCACTTCGGAGTCCCAATTCCTAGAAGCAGGAAAGCTGGGTCAAAAGGTATGAGTACTTACAATGGTGACAGCTGAGAGATCAGCTTTTTGAAGGCTTCTTAGAGAGCAGGGCTAAGGGATGTGAAATTTATCCTGCAGTCACTAGGAGGCCATAAAAAAACTTGTTTTCTTCCCCCTAAATTGTTAACTCTGTAGTTTTCTCTCATTATAAAATATTCTATAAACACATTACAGACAATTAAGGAGGAAAAAGAAGAAGGAAAAAACACTACTATAATCTCATTGCCCAAATACCACCACTTCAGGTTTTCCTTTTAGTTTTTTTGGCGTATGTTTTTATTTGTGCTAACTCATAATCATAGTCCACATCGATATTAGCATTTAATGCACTCACGCGAGCCTTTTTTCATGTACTGCTGAGTTTTCATAGCAAGTTTATTTAGTCCCACCCTTAGCCACACACTATGGCCTTTTTCCATTATGTCCGAGTAGCTCGGATAATGCCACTCTCTGTGGCTTCATACCACCTTCTCTGTGGATGCTTTCTAGTCACCATTCAACCAAGCTCAAGAGTCTGTGTTCTTGTGATATGGAACTGTTCAGGATGACTCTCTGGTGGCAACACACAAAGTACATGGACGCAGGGAGGGAGCTGATGGAATGGTCTCGGTGAGAGATGAACAGGCCAGGATCCCAAGTGAGGATCCTTGTACTAGTTACTAAAGCTTTCTGTGTCTCCATTTCCTCATCCTGAGAAGCACCCTCCTGGTGGACCACAGCATGCTGAGGTATATGTTCACTGTCCACGTGGCACAGGGCCCCATCATGTTAGTCCACAGAAAGCCAGAAAGAGTGCTATAAAACTGTGAACTAAAACATACTACTTTGTTAAGCCAAGAAGTTTCCACTCACAAGCGTGTTCAATAAATAGTAGGTATCTACTTTATAAAGAGATCATGTGGGATACGGGAGAGTACAAGTAAGCTAAAATGAAATACCTGACCCTAAGGAGCTTAAAATAATAATTGGTGAAACAGGAAGACATAGGCAGAAAACGTGCCATGCGATAAAACCTGAAAAAGCGTAATAGCAAGGAGCTTTCAGTTTCAAGGAGAAAGTGACACTTCTATACAGTACAAAAGATTCTAGTTGAAGAAAAGTGGACAGTGGAAAGGAATGTGTTCACTTCAAAAAGCTTTTCCTAAATTTATTATTCACAATGGCTCCAAGAATGCTTTTCTGGTTAGAGACTATAGCTAATTACCCTAAAAAGCTAAACTATTACAACTTCATACCACTAGGAAGGCTATAATAAAAAACACAGACAATAATAAGCATTGGTGAGAATATGGAAAAATAAGAATTTTCATAAATCGCTGGTAAGAATGTAAAGTGCTACAGCCACTTTGGAAAAAACTTGGCAGTTTCTCAAAGGTTAAACACAGACTTACTATATGACCCAGCAATTCTACCCAATTCCATCCAAGAGAAATGAAAACATATCCACACAAAAACTTGTACATAAATGCTGGTAGCAGAGTTATTCATAACAGCCAAAAAGTGGAAAAACCCCAAATGTCTATCAACTGATGAACTGTTAAACAAAATGTGGCATATCCATATAGTGGAATATTTTTCAGCCACAAAAAGGAATAAGTACTAATTCATGCTACAACACGCACGAACCTTGAAGACATTATGCTAAGTGGAAAGAACAGATATAAAAGGCCACATACTGCAGGATTTTATTTTTAAATAAAATAAGCAATAAGCAAAGAATAAGAATAAGAATAAGCAAAACCATCGAGGCAGAAAGTAGATTTATAGTTGCCAGGCTCTGGAAGATTGGGGAAATACAAAGTGACTGCTAACTGGCACGAGGTTTCTTTTTAGGGTGATGGAAACATTCTGGAATTGGAAAGTGATATGGTTGCAGTTATCTGTGAATATGCTACAAACCATTGAATTGTACGCTTTAAAAGGGTGAATCTAATGCTACATGAATTATATTACATTAAAAAAACTGAAGAAAACCCATTAAATAACAAATTATAGTAAAATGATTTTTATCTCATCTTGCTGATAAGAATTAATGGTCTCCTTAAAAGATAGGTAGATAATTCTCTGTTTTAGCTGATGAAACCAAGAGGAAAGGAAAATTTAAAAAAAAGTATTCATTAATTTATAGTGACATTCACAGAATTTTATGATAAAAAATAAGTTTCTGCCATACCTGTGCTTTTTTTTCACAAAGTGTATACACAGTTTCCAAATTTGGATCATTGTGAAGTGGATGAGAATACATTCTATGCTCAAAAGCCTCCACTTTCTGGATGACTTTTTTCAGCCCTTGATCTTGAATGCCCATGTCATCAATAGGGTCTAATAAAGGAACACCATCAGGAAAACGTTTCTGAACTTCCTAAAACAAAAAATTTAAAATTAATTTTTTCATTTGATAGACAAGACTAGTTAAGACTAAATAAATATTTCCTTCTATGTTTTTCTATGCACAAAGACAGAAACATGCTACTTAAAAATGCACTTAAATTGGAGTGTACTTTTCCATTGCATATGTTTTTGAAAATTCCTTCTGAATTGCTGTACTATGATTTATTGATACAGGGATGTGTTAAATTTATTAATAATTCTAGTATTTAGAACTCACCAATTCTGAAAGTGGCACAATTTACTGATAAACACATTATTGTATATTTAGGTTGTTGTAACATCTTACTGTTATAAATAATCCGGTGTTAAACAACCCAAGCGTAAACTGTTTTCAATTTTCTCATGATTTCCTTGGGGCTGATTCCTAGAGGTGCACTACTGAGTTGAAAGACATTAAATTTTTGAAGGGTCCAGATCCCTATCAATAGGCCTTAAAGGTAAAATAGGATTTGGTGAGTTAGGGATTTAAAAAAAAAAAGAAAGGTTACCCACATAAAGATTCTGTAAAACTGTCAAGAGAATTCTTCAATTCAGGAAGCCTGCCTATGGACTACAGCTTATTCCTACTCTAACGAAAGCATCCTGCTTATCTTTGTTTTCTCAAATTCCAGTATAGAGCCTTTGCTGCATAGTAAATATCAATCCAAGTATTTGTTGACTAAATAAATGACAAAATTCCTTTTTCTTCCCCTACTGGAAAATAAAATTCCAGAATGACATAAATTTTTCCTACTGAGAATTAAACTATTTCATTAATTTATTAACTACACTAAAAAACGTTTAAAAGTCCTGGCATGTGATTTTATACATAAAAATTTTAATACCTCCTAGTTATTTTCACTCAACAAACAAAGCAAAACAAATTTTGCATGTAACAGTAGCCATGTTTTCCTCTGTGAGATCTCCTTTAGCAACTCACTTTGCTGGTATATTCAAGGAGTGGACAATCTACACAAAGATCTCCTATTATCTTTTATTAAAAAAAACTGCCACGGATAGCAGTGTTTACAGTTTTTTTTTAAAGAAAGCAATACACTTTAAAGCATTTAAGTTGTCTTGCTATAAATCCTATTTATATTTAAATTTATAAAATTAACACACGTACCTGTATTGATTTTAAAACACTCTGTCTGTTATCCACTGGTCGAAGGTCTTTAGGAATGTAAAGCCTAACACTGCTGATGGCAGACAGGAGGTGTACCAAAACTGGAACAACCTGCCAAGCAAGAGTTACAGAACACTACAATTAAAACTGCACATTTTCAAACTCTGCCATTCCCTAAATTTAGCTTGAATCCTTAAAACAAAGCTGCATTAACAATCTGTGACACACATAACAGTTGATAATAATCATTGTGGAAGCTTGTATCTTATCAGAAGCTATATTTCAAAAGTAAAAACTAATTAAACCTCTAAATAACAGGCAAATAAATGGTACCTAAACATAAGTTACTCCCGCAATACAGATCTCATTTGCACATCCTCCTGTATTGGCACTTCTTGAATACCTTGAAGTACAATAGCACTACAGGGGAAGGAAAGACTCCTGCGTAGCTTTAGATGCCCAAGTAAGGTTCACGTAAGCTCTGGATGGGCCAGAATGAGAACAGATGAAAAGAAGTATTCCAACCAGAGGAAACAGTATACTCCATTAGACATAATGAAGAATCACCTATCTTCAAACTAACTTCACACTTTCTCCTGACAAGAACACCCTTGCCTCATCATCAAATATGACATTTTACTTCCTTTAAATTTAGAGGTGTCCTGTACACTGAGAAGTTAACACTTTCAAAGGTCCAAATTCATCCGTGTATTGGTCTCTCATGGCTACCTTTACTGTGATTACTACTGAAAAAATGACTATCACTGGCCTGCCGGTAACAAATATATTCCTAGTGTTTTACTGAATAAAATGGTATAACAGCTGAGCAGTTTCCAGAGTCACGACTGCTTGGGTCTGAATTCAGTGTTCTGCTAGTTTTGTGACTTTGAGGAAGTCTCCTCATCTTTTTAAGCTTCGTTCTCCCCATTTAAAAATGGAGATGAAATGATATCTATCTTATTAAACTGCTGTGAGAATTACATGAAACAATGCATGTAAAATACTTTAAAATAGTGCCTTACCACCTTTAAAAATGTTATTTTGTATAATAAGCAAAATTAAATGTCAACAAATCTGTATATACCAAAACTAAAATATTAGCACATATCATTCTCAAATACCAAAGAGAAAAGGTATTTGTTAAGTGTTAATAAGTGAAAAAGATGAAGAATGAAAAAACAGAGAAAGCCATTTAAACGGGACAACTACAACTTCCTATTTGAAAACGACCAAAAAAATAATAATATAATAAACTGTCCATTTTATTTTCTCAATTGTTACTAGTTTGCCATATGTGCCTTTTCTCTTTCCAGATAAGATTTTGGGATTTTTGGAGGGAGTGTTTTTCTTTCTTTCTGCCTTCCTTGTTCCTCCTATTTTAACCATTTGAAATTCATTTGCGGATAACAAGTCACTTCATCTTACCAGCAAATACTTCATCATGTATCTTCTAAGAACAAACACATTCTCCTGCATAGCCACATTATATCATAAAAATTTAACAATAATACATTGTCATCTAATATACAGTTCATAATCAAACTTCCCCAACTGGCTCACTAATGTCCTTCACAGATACCGCCACCACCACCACCACCACCACGTTCAGATCGAGGCTCCAACCAACGATCATTTACTGCATTTAGCTGTCAGGTCTCTTCCATCTTTTTAAATCCAGAATACTCCCCACCTTTTTTGTTTTTATGGGACTGACATTTTCATATAATTTCTAAGTTAAAAGGTACAAGAATAGAACAAAGAGCTCCTATGTACCTTTATTCAGATTCACCAATTATTGCATTTGTCCCATGTGCCTTATCATTCTCTCTCCACAAACACACACCACGTCCACAGCACGAGTATTAAAAGCGGGAAATTTAGCGCGGATACAGTATTATCTACAGTCCATATTAAACTTTCACCTACCTCCCCAGCAATGTCTTTTACACCACCCTCCCCCCCCCACTCTATGCATCCAAACCAGGACTACGAATTAAATTTAGTTGTAGTAATTCTTTATTCTACCTTAATCTGGAACAGTTCCTCAGTTTCTCTGTGCTCCTCAGGATACTGACATTTTTGAACGGGGTACTTATTTGGTAGAACGCCTCTGAATTTGAGTTTGTCTCATTATAAGGAATCATCAGGTTCAGGGTATGCATTTTTGGCACAGGTGATGTTTTTCTGTTCTTCCCATCCATTGATCAACATTATTGGTGATACTAACTTTCATCACTCAATTCAGATGGTTATCTCTAGCATTCTCTCCTGTAAACTTACTACTTTCCCCTTTACAATTGATAAGAAACTTATGAGAAGATTCATACTTTGTAAATATCCCATTCCTCACTAAACTTTCAACTCACTAGTCTTAGGATCTATGGATTTTTCTTGCCGGAGTCCATTTGTGGTAGTCGCCTAATGGTGACTTTTCTAACAAATTTATTCTTTCTATATTTTATCTATCTACCTACCTACCTACCTACCTACCTACCTACCAACCTACCCAAGTATGGATTTGTGGATGCTTACTTTCATTGGATCATAATTCTTTAATATAACCTTTATTCTTAAACTGTCAAATTCATTTTTAAATAAGACACTATGAGGGCTGAACTGGCTCTTTGAACCACCAGTTTGTGACCCATGCAAAATTCTAGATGCACTATTTGAATGGAAAGAGAACACTGAAGTGAATGTACATAATCCAAAAATGGCAGAAAAACTCAAAATAATTCACTTAGCTTTAGACAGGAAGTATATGCTTTATGTACCTGAAGTTGAATTCATTTAGCACAAGTATTTGAGAATTTCCTTGAAAACAAAATAAACACCATTTAGTGAAGACTTGATTCAGAAGAAAGATAGAAACTGCTCAATTTCTAACAGTTTCCCATAATAAACACTATCCAAAAATGGTCAACTCTCACATTAATGACAAGAAAGACACTACAAAAGTCCTCCAACAAATGTCTCCGTAAGTACAAGGAAGGGAAGATCCTACGACTTAAGTTTTGTAAATAAGAAGTTAAATGCTTAAAAACCAACTGAATAGTTCTCATAAAATGATAAATCTCTACACACAGAGATTTAAAAACATAATATTTGCATAGTATAGTTCACTCGACTTTCTAACCCTAATAACCTTATAAAGTAAGTTAGAATTCAGGCTCATCATGACACAAGATTGGTTTATATAAATCCAAATAATCATGTGGGTAAGTACTGCAAACCTGTTAGAATACCAATAACAGGAATAGACCTTTTCAAGTTTGCCATAAATCAACTTCCCCTTTTAAGATAAGCAAATGATAAGGTAGATAATAGGAAAAGTCCATAAGTTAAAGTGAATATGTTCTAAGTAAGTTTCAGGCAGTGTCATTTCTTCAAATCAAGGCTATTAACTAAAATATGATTTTTGAATTTTTTCATCCAGACAAGATATTTTTTGAACCAACTACATTTTAATCAAGTCCAGGCAAAGTTATTTAAACTGATGTGTTTTATTAAATTTTAGATTTTTAAAAATATTAAATGTGTGTCTTGATCTAATTTTCTTTCCAACTCTGGAAATTAACTAAAAGCTTGAAGCAATCTAAGAAGCATTTAAAAAGCTAAATTTGGTATCACACACACTCCAAGTTAAAGGAAAGAAAAGGACTGTGGAAATCCCATTACCTCCTCATATCTCATGCAAAGGAAGTCTGGTTCAAACATACCCAGGCTACATAACAACTGCAGTTGAGAGATGAAATTTCCTTATAAATTATCTATGGAATGATTTCCCTGTGTCCAGAATTCCTATTTAAGATATTAATTTATAGGGGCGCCTGGGTGGCACAGCGGTTAAGCATCTGCCTTCGGCTCAGGGCGTGATCCCGGCGTTCTGGGATCGAGCCCCACAGCAGGCTCCTCTGCTGGGAGCCTGCTTCTTCCTCTCCCACTCCCCCTGCTGTGTTCCCTCTCTCACTGGCTCTCTATCTCTGTCAAATAAATAAAATCTTAAAAAAAAAAAGATGTTAATTTATAAAAGCGAACAATACATACATATTCCATCTCTTAAGATACAGTCCTTCTCTGGGACACCTGGGTGGCTCAGTCAGTGAAGCGTCTCCCTTCGGCTCAGGTTACGATCCCGGGGTCCTGGGATGGAGTCCTGCATTGGGCTCCCTGCTGGGCGGGGAGTCTGCTTCTCCCTCTCCCACTGTCTCTCCTCTGGCTTGTCCCCACCCTCATCTCTCAAATAAATAAATAAAATCTTAAACAACAACAACAACAAAGATATAGTCCTTCTCTTTGTTCTATCTTTATCATTCAATCACATATAACAGAACTTAGAGTTCTTTTAAATAAGGGACATTTCGAGGTGCCTGGGTGGCTGAGTCTGTTGGGTGTCTGATTCCTGGTTTTGGCTTGGGTCATGATCTCAGGGTCCTGAGACCGAGCCCCGCAGTGGGCTCCATGCTCAACAGGGAGCCTGCTTAAGATTCTCCCTCCGTCTGTCCCTCCTCCCACTCATTTCCTCTCTCTCTCTTTCTCGCTCTCAAATAAATAATCTTTAAAAAAACAAAAGTAAAGAAAGGGATGTTTCATGCTCTGTGCATGTTCTTGCATTGCTCGGAAAGCAATTTTTGTCTGAAAATATTCCTACAAGTCAGGTGAATTTCTCAACACTTCTTTTATAAAACCTTTACTGATCTTGCCTCTCAAACACACTCTACCCCAGTTAGAGGGTGCATTTTTGATGTTCACCAACTCGAGCACAAAATATTCCCCCCATTAAGCTGTCAGCCCCTTGAGACCAGAGACGAGATGATATATGTACTTTATGCTAACACACCTCCCGTCAATTCCCTGAAATAAACTGAATTAAAAAATGTTAAACATCAATTATACTTCAATTAAAAAAAATGCTACAGAAGACATAGTTTGTCTAGGATCCAGTGATATCTACCCTGCAGAGGCTATTAAACTGAGACAAAATATGATTAAGTACTACAAAGCTTCTTAGTATCTTTAAGTAAAACAGGCACAGCTGCTAGGCTTACTAAAATCTGGGCCTAAAAGCGAGACAGACAACAAACAGTTTTCCTTAAAATGCTAACTCTAATGAATTAGTCATTAGAACGTTTTCTTGGAAGAATCTAAGTGTTCACTGTGAAAGAATGCCACAACTTATCATCAATGTCTGCCATAAGAGAAAAAGAATGTTGGCGCGTGTGCCACATATTTGCCATTCCAAGTTGCAATAACTTCAAAGGTCCCTTTGAATACAATGACTACTTGCTAAATTGTGGGAGTTTTACTCTCATTTACAGTTAAGCAGTCAATTGTAAAATAAACACTACAGAAAAAAAATTATACAAGTTTCACTGGTGCTGGAATTCTATAGAACAAATTTTAAGATTAAGGAATAGAAACCAAACACTAGCTGGGATTAGAAGTAAAATAATTATACTTTTAATTATTATTTTAAAACATTTAATAATGAACAGTCTCCTTAAATACTGTCTATTCTGAATTTGTCATCTGAACTAACCCAAAGCAAGAGCCTCTGATTCTGCAGTGGCAGATTTTAATTTCGATATATCAAAGGTTATTTTAACATACATCATCACAATGACATTTCCTAAAAAATCTAGGGAATACACCACACATTTAAAACAATGTTTTAAAATAACAAAATTCTAGTATATTAGCCTTCAAATACATAGGTGGAATCTCAATAGTGAGATTTTACCTATAATTAATTATTTAAAAAAAACAGTGGAGGGGGATGTTTAAGAAATACAGGTATCTCATGTAGCAAACTGAATGTTTTGCATTTAAATGAAAGCACAGGTAAATTGAGGAGCTTGGGAAGATGGCAGAGTAAGAGGATCATGAGCTCAGGTCCTCCCACAGATACATCAGGACTACAACTACATACAGTGCAATTCACTCTGAAAAGGGCACAAAGACTAGCATAAAAGCTTTTCCACAATAAAGATATAGAGAAAAAGCCATATTGAGAAGTGTAGAAGGGGCAGAGACATGGCTGGGAACCAAACCTGTCAGCAGGGTGACCCCCCAAAAGGAGTGTTATCTCAGCCACACAGTTCCACCCTGAAGACTGAGAGGATCAAATCCCACATTAGGCACCCCTGCCCTGGGGACATGCATCAGGAAGACAAGCCCCCTTTTAACATCTAGCTTTGAAAATCAGGGAAACTTAACTCCAAGAGCGTTGGAGGGCTACAGGAACCTCAGAGCCCTGCTGACTAAAGATGGCACAAATAAAGGATATACTGTACTCAAGGACTGGATGAATTAATACCATTAAAATGTCTATACCACTCGGGGCGTCTGGGTGGCTCAGTTAGTTAAATGTCTGCCTTCGGCTCAGGTCATGATCCTGGAGTCCTGGTATGGAGCCCTGCATGGGGCTCCCTCCTCAGAGGGGGATCTGCTTCTCCCTCTCCCTCTGCCCCTCCCCCTGCTTGGGCTCTCTCAAATAAATAAATAAAATCTTAAAAAAAAAAAAAAGGGGTATATCACCCAAAGCAATCTACAGATTTAATGCAATCCTCATCAAAATACATATTTTGATACAAAGAACCTTGTTCTTTCATACAAAGAACTAAATCACATAATCTTAAATTTGTGTAGAATCACAAAGATCTTGATGCAGAATCATCAAGCCAAACAGCCAAAGCAATTGAGAAAGAAGAAAAAAGCTGGAGCTCAACACAATTCCAGATTTCAAATTATACTACAAAGTTATAATAATCAAACAGTATGGTACTGGCACAAAAGCAGATCAATGGAACAGAACAGAGAGCCCGGAAATAAGCCCACCATTATATGGTCAATTAATCTAAGAAAAATGAGGTAATAAGAATGTACAATGTGGAAGAGAGTCTAAGCGACAAACGGTGCTAAGAAAACCGGACAGTCACATGCATTAATAAACTGGACTACTTTCCTATACCATTAAAAAAAAAAAGGATTAAAGACCTAAATATAAGACCTGAAACCATAAAACCTCTATAAGAAGGAGAGTTTCAGTGGCTCAGTTGGTTAAGTGTCCAACTCCTGGTTTCAGCTCAGGTCATGAGATGGAGCCCCATGTCGGACTTTGTGCTGGGAGCGGAGCCTGCTTAAGATCCTTTCCCTTTCTCTTTCTCTCCTTCTGTGCCTCCCTCGCCCCAACTCACACTCTCTCTATAAACAAAACAAAAACAACAATATAAAAACAACTCCTAAAAGTAAACAACTCCTAAAGGTAGTACTGCCTTAGCAATATTTTTTTTGGATCAGGATTTTTAGGCAAGGGCAACAAAAACAAAAATAAACAAAAGGTTCTACATCAAACTTAAACTTTTGCAGCAAAGGAAACCATCCGCAAAATGAGAAAGCAACCTACTTGATGGGAGAAGATATCTGCAAATGATATACCCAATAAAAGGTTAATTAAAAAAAAAACTCATAAAACTAAACACACACACAAAATCTGACTAAAAAATAGGCAGAGGACCTGAAGAGACATTCTTCCAAAGAAGATATTCAGATAGCTGACACACACATGAAAAGATGCTCAGTATCACTAATCGTCAGGGAAATGCAAACCACAATGAAGTATCACCACCCACCTGTCGGAATGGCTAGTATCAAAAAGTTAAGAAGTGTTGGTAAGGATGTGGAGAAAAGGGAACCCTCATGCACTGTTGGTGAGTATGTAAATGAGTACAGCCACTGTGGAAAACAGTGTGGCAGCTCCTCAAAAAATTAGCAATAGAAACATCATATGATCCAATAATTCCACTTCTGGAATTACTATTATTCTAAAAAAATGAGCACACTAATCTGAAAAGATACATGCACCCCTATGTTTATATACAACATTATACATTATGCATTATATACAACAGCCAAGACAAAAAAGCAATCTAACCGTCCATTAACAGATGAATAAAGATGTGTTATACACACACACACACACACACACACACACTATCACACACAAAAAAGAATGAAATCTTGTTGTGTGCAACAACATGGATGGATGTGCAATATGGTTATTATGTTGAGTGAAGTAAGTCAAAGATAAATATCTCATGATTTCACTTATATGTGAAATCTAAAAAACAAAAGAAACAAAAAAACCAAAAACACATTAAAAAATACAGAGAACAAACTGGTGGTTGCCTGAGGGGAGGTGGGTGAAGTGACAGAAGCAAGATGTGAAGGGGATTAAGAGATACACGCTTCTAGTTATGAAATAAGTAAGTCACAGGGATGACAAGTACAACATAGGGAATATAGCCAATAATGTTGTAATAACTTTGTACGGTGACAGATGGCGGCAACACTTATTGTGGTGAGCATTTCTAACACATATAAATGTTGAGTCACTCCGATTAATATCTCAACTACACTTAACCTAAAATTGTTAAAAGCACATGGGAATTAAACGGTTTCAACTAAGGAAACTTACGCAGGATTTTTAATTCTCAAATTACTGCTTCAATATTTCATAGAAATATAATGAACAGCGTGGATGAAGTAAAACTGTAAAGTTATTTCATCACGAAAAGATTAAAACATCATTATAGTTCAGGTAAAATCCAACTTCATGTAAAAAGTTATATTAAATTCTCTTTATCTTTCACTTCATCATTATTTACCTGCCCATAATTTGATAACAGAAACAGAGTTTAAATCACATTAATCACCCTTCTGATATTTTAGATGGCTTTAACATACCTTTAAAAGCCTTGGAAACTTCCCGTTTAGAAATCAAGATAGTATGTTCATTATAATCATATTCAGGAAATCCAGTGATTATAAGTAATTCAAAAAGTATTTGAAATCTTAAGATGAAAAATATGATGTGCAAACCTGCATTTCTCCTTTCTCATCAGGTTTAGCTGGTTTTGCAGCCTCGGTAGCTGAATTTTTCAAACTTTCTTTGCTACAGCGCAGAAGCACTTCAACTACATATAGAGGATCCAGTTCACCAGAATTAGGCTAGAAAAAACAGGATAAAAGCAGCTCATTATTTCTTAAATACTGGCCTGCAAATTTTAAGTTCCAGAGGTACCCGGACTATGTTCTCAGCATTTAACATCATGAATGGCACATACTGCACAGTAAAAGTTTATTTTATGAAATGAAGGCTGTCCTTTATCCTTCAACATACTCCACTGAATGAGGAAACACAGAAATTACTTGATACTATGAATTCAGATGAGATTCAGTGTGTGTGTCCAGGGTGGTATGGCTGTAGACTTGACACTTATGCATTTACATAGCATGAGCTGCCCTCCCTCTCTGCCCACTTCCCTGCTCAAGCTCTCTCTTCAAAATAAATCAATCTTAAAAAAAAATTGTACAAATAAAACGCCATTTTAAATTTCTAATGATTTTTTTTATAATTTTATTTAATATTATACCAGAATTAGAAAAAGAAACTATAAGAAATCAACAGTATCTGAAAATAAATCTGTATCTTCAAATTATCCTAAACATCATGAAAATTATACCGAAAGTAGGTTACTTTATTGCTTAGTACACTGGCACCTCTATAATGTGGTTTTATATCATTTTATTAAAAGACTTTTGTCTTTTATATTCCCTAATAAAAACATGATTCTCAAGATCCAAGGATTAATTACATCCGTAATTTATGATAATCTGCTTGGCAGCAGTATCTTTCAAACAGCAGTAAGATATTTTTCTTTGGTAAGGAACTCCTCTCTTCTTTTTAATTCAATATTCGAGTGATCCCTTTTGCATAAAATAGATAAAAGGAAAGTTATTTTGATTGAGGAGTCAACATGTCAAAGAACTGACTGCGTGGTATCCCCTAGGCACAGTTACTGTTCAAAACTGAAAAACTTTCAAGAAACTACAATAAACCCATACCTATGATCTATTTCTGCAATAAACTACCAATCACTTAACAAATACATTTCCAAATACAAAACAAAAATACAATCATAATTATCTTATGGAATTCAAATTTCTGAAAGCATAAGCTCCATTCCTCAAAACCCAGTTTTTTTCTTCACATCCTTTTTTTTTCTTCCAAAATATGGTTATTTTTAAAGAAGTTTCATCAATACATTCTTCATTTTGGTATAGACACAAACCAAAACTGAATAGTATTTTCAATTAAGTCTGTATCTGCAAAGATTATGTATTTATGTAAAGCTTAGTCAATATAAAATGATTTTATAAAACAATGAGCTAAGAAGTTATGACCCAACTGTTAATTCTTCCAGGGTACAAAAGACTGTAAGGAGAATCAATGACTTATCTTCGCTTCCAGAGGGGAAAAAAATCCTCTGTGTAAGATCCATTCCACAGTCTGATGAATGAATTAACTCCAAAGTGTTAGGTGACAAGTGAGTATTTAAACAAAAATCATCTACGATTTATGAACAATCAATCTGTAACGTATCTAGATAATCTAAAACTCTTGTTGGGTTTAGTTCCAATTCTACAGATTTTATTTTTAAATTTAATATTCTTCCTCTGTAAGCTAAAACAATCATAGAAGTGACCCTTGGAACTCAAGTATATCATATGTAATCTTTCTTTGTAAAGCTACCAAAATCACTCATATTACAGAGATATACTATGGGAGCACACTTCGAAGACTTCTTTATTGAGGCATTAAGTGGAAATTTGCTGTTAAATATATTTCTGAAAGATTATAAAATAATTCAGGGCGCCTAGGTGGTTCAGTTGATTAAGCGTCTCACTCTTGATATTGGCTCAGGTCATGATTTCAGAGTCATGAGACTGAGCCCCAAGTTGGGCTCTGTGCTAAGTGGGAGGCCTGCTTAAGATTCTCTCTCTCCCTCTCCCTCTGTCTCTCCCCCTGCTTGCACGCTTTCCCTCTCTCTCTCTCTCTCTCAAGAAAAAAAAATATATTTTAAAACTGTTCTCACTGAACTATTTCTAAGCTCTAAACTGTGGTAAAGGTGGATCAGCAATGTCACCCTTCACATAAGAAAATAGTTACTAAATGTACTAGTTGGCTTAATGATTGTCTTAGTATAAATTCTTTAAATTTTTACACCTATGTCCTTATTTTTAACTTCTTAATCATATAGTTGAACTTTCTTTTTCCTAACTTCTTTTCATTCTTTTAAAACGAGGCTAATTTCATACTATAAGTGAAAATTATCAGATTAAAATACAATTTTGATGAAAATTTCAAGTTTGTAGAATGTAAAGTAAAAATATAAAATAAATTTTGACAATGCTGACAATCACCATTTTTATCTCTTTAAAATGCTTCAACTATCTTCTTCCTTAGTGTATATTTTTCCTCTCTCCCTACCAAACCCTATTAACCACAAAAACCTCTGAATTAGTATTCTGACCTAGATTACAAAATCAATAAAAGAAATATTTCAAGTTTTTAGTGAACAAATGTAAGCAACTCAGTGGAAAAATCAGTTTCACCATCAATTTAACCAAAAAGAAAAAAAAGTGGAATGTGTTCTTCTCTAACCCCCATTCCATATTTGCCTAAAAGAATTCTCATCAACTTGCACTACTTTTATATATGGATCAAGGACCAAGAGAGGTAAATTATTTAAAAACCTGTTCACTATGTATGTATGTGTGTGCAAATGTAATTATAATTGTGTTAGGTATAATTTTTCTCCCTTAAAAATATAAAACCTGAGATCAATTACCAGCATGACAGCATGAGGAGTGTATCACAAACCCACCTCCCTAACAAACTTGAGAAAATTATAAAAAACCACCCATGTAAAGTCTCTGGAAATGGTTCTAAGGGCACATAGCAAGTGAAGAAACATCTATTCAAGAAAGTCCATAAAACTGGGGTGCCTGGATCAGTTAGTTAAGTGTCTGCCTTGCTTCAGGTCATGATCCCAGGGTTCTGAGAGATTGCTTCTCCCTCTGCCTCTCCCCCTGCTTGTGCTCTCTTTTGTCTCTCTCTCTCCAACGAATAAATAAAATCTTAAAAAAAAAAAAAAAGTCCACAAAATTCATTAGAACATAAGTCTGATATCTAAACCAAGATCACTCCTACCTCATTTCTCCTAGCTCATCAAGACAAAAACTGCAGATCAGTGAAGCCAAAATACAGTAGGGCGCCTCCCTGCAGCTCTCGGTTGGAGGGCAATCTTCCCAAAAGGCGCAGGATGCCAATTACTGAGGCATTAAGTGGAAGGCATTAAATTTCTTATCCTGCTCCCACCTACCTTCTACCTGGGCAGAAGAATGGTGCCCCCACCATTCAGGCTTCCTTGCCCAGACACCAGTGGCTGGTCAGAGGCTCTATCTTAGGTGTGGTACGGCTGAGAATACTGGGGCCTCAACTGCCCTTGTTTACCCTGCCTTTAAGGCATTGCTGTCACGCTGGGAGAGGGGAACCATAAAGACCTGACATATAAGGGCACCTGGGTCTCTCAGTCGGTTAAGCGTCCTACTCTTGATTTCATCTCAGGTCATGATCTCAGGGAAATGGGATCGAAGCCCGCATGGGGCTCCCTGCTCAGCAGGGGTTTGCTGGTCTCCCTCTCTCTCTGCACCCCCCCCCCCGCATGCTCTCTCTCTAAAATAAATAAGTAGAATCTTAAAAAAAAAAAAAAAAAAAAAAAGATCTGAGGACCACGCTTCATGTAGTCCACAGGTCCTAAAGTGTCACTCAGAACGAAGAAGGTTATGAGTGGGGGTGGAACAGACTTCACTCAACTGAGCTAAGCACTATATCAATAAACAAGCAAATAAAAATTGTAAGACGTGAACAGAAAAGTATGATCCAAGACCTAAGTACCAAAGAAAGCAGTCAACAGAAGAAAATGCCTGTGTGACCAGATATTGGATTAAACAAAGACTTAAACGTAACCAGTATAAATATTTTCAAGCAACTAAAGGAACCATAATTAAAGTAAAGGAAGGTAAAATAACAATGTCATTCAACTAGAGAATACCAATACCAATAAAGAGATAGATATGATAAAAACAACCAAAAAGGAAATTCTTAAATTCGTAAGTATCCCTGAATTGAAAGAAATGACTAGAGGGGCTCAAGAGATCTGAAGTAGAAGAAAGCAGTAGCACATTTGTACATAGACTGATAAGATTAAGTAACCCAAAAAACAGGAGGAAAAAGGAGACAATGAACAGAAGCTCAGAAAAATTTAGGCTATCAGTAAGTACAATATACTCATGTGAGTACCAGGAGAAGAGAGAAAGAGATGAAAAAATATCTGATGAAATAATGGCTGAAAATGTCCCAAATTAACTGAAAAATATTAATCTATATACCCAGGAAATTCAATGGACTCCAAGTAGAATAAATATAAAGAGATGAACAGAGACACATCATAGTAAAACTGCAGAAACCCAAAACAAAGGAGAGAATCTCGAAATCAGCAAGAGGGGAAAAAAAAAAAAAAAAAGACTCCTCTCTCTTACAGTGGACCACAGTAAGATTAACAGCAGAAACGTCTCCACAGAAACAATGGAGACCAGAAGGCAGTCGGTTGGCATATCCACAGAAAAACACTTGTTAACCAAGAATCTATAAATCCATCAAAGTTATTTTTCAAAAACAGATATTCCCAGATAAGCAAAAACAGAGAATTTGGTGCTAGCAGAACTCACTTTATAAAAAATACAAGAAATTCTTGAGGCTGAAAGCAAGGAACACTAGACATTAATCTGAATCTACATGAATAAACAGAGCACTGGTGTAGGTAATTATGTAACTATGAAAGACAGTATAAAGAATTATTTATTTTTCTACTAAATGATTTAAAAATAATAAGTATTTATTGAATAGTTAAATCTGGAACATATAGGAATGTAGTATATTTGCCAATAATGACACAAAGGAGGTAGGTAGGAGCAAAGCTGTACTGAGCTAAGGCAGTAACTCCAGACGGTAACTTGCATCCATAGGATCCAATAAAATAAACCAGAAATGATAAATGAGATTAATATAACAAAAGCTATAAATACTTGTTCTTTCTTATCTAAGCTTCTTTATAAGTCATAAAATCATATTAAGTAATAATTATAACATATATTGTTGGGTTTATAACATTTATAGATTATGCCACAAAAAAAGAGGGAAAATGGAAGAAATGTATACGGGAGTAATGTTTCTACATCTCACTGGAATTCAGTATAAATCTGAAACTTATTTTATTAAGTTAATATGGAAATACTGAATATGGAAGGCCCTAGCAACCACTAAGAAAATAACAAAATACAGAGATGTAGAGAAAAAAATAAAAAAGTAGAAATCATTAAAATAAACTGAAATATTCTGTTAGAACATAAGCACTTAATGTAAAAGAAAGCAGTAAAGGAGGACTAGAAAAACAAAAAAAAGAAATGAGACTATAGAAAACAAAAAGCATAATAAAAAGCACAAATTCAATGATATCAATGATACTAAAAGTGAATAGATTAACCAACTGATTACGGAACCCAAACAAGAGGTAGAAATTTTTCAGATTGAATAAAAAAAGATCCAGCTATGCAGTCTATAGGAGACACACTTTAATTGATAGAAATGAAGGGAGAAACAGAAATTCAAAAATAATAGTTGAGTCTTCAATACCTTACTTTAATGCATAGAACAAATAGACAAAAATCTGCAAGAAACAGAAAACTTGACCACCACCATAAACAAACCAGACCTAACAGACATCTATAGAATATCTTGCCCAAAACAGAATATACATTCTTCTCAACTGCACATAAAACATTCTGCAGGATAGACCATATGTCAGGCCATTAAACAAATTTCAATAAATTCAGGGGCGCCTGGGCGGCGCAGTCGTTAAGCATCTGCCTTCGGCTCAGGGCGTGATCCCGGCGTTCTGGGATCGAGCCCCACATCAGGCTCCTCTGCTGGGAGCCTGCTTCTTCCTCTCCCACTCCCCCTGCTTGTGTTCCCTGTCTCACTGGCTATCTCTCTCTCTCTGTCAAATAAATAAATAAAATCTTTAAAAAATTTTTTTTCAATAAATTCAAAAGGACTGAAATAATGCCAATTATTTCTCAATAACAATGGAATGACACTGAAAATAAAAAAACGGACAGAAATTTAGGAATTTCATGAATATATGGATATTAACACACTCCTAAATAGCCAGTGGGTCAAAGAAGAAATCAAAAGAGAAATTAGAAAATACTTAGAAGTAAATGAAAATGAAAAAAATATACCAAAACGTATTGTATGTGGTTAAAATTATCTCCCTGGAGGGGAATTTATAGGCATAAATGCTGGTATTAAACTGGAAGAAAGATCTCAAACTAATAACCTGACCTCCTACCTTAAGACAATAAAAAAAAGAACAGAAAACTAAAACTTAAGCTAGCAGATAGAAGGATTAACAAAAATGGAGCAGAAATTAATGAAACTGAAAAATAGAAAAAAAAAATCAATGAACAAAAGCTGGTTCTTTAAGATCAACAAAACTGACAATCATTTAGCTAGATGAAAGATTCAAATTATTAGAATAAGACACGAAGGAGGGGACATTACTAACCACCTTCAGGAAATAGAAAGGATTATAAATTAATATCATGAACAAGTATATGCAAGTAAATTCGGTAACTTAGGTGAAACGGCCTAATTTCTAAGAAAGCAAATCACTGAAAATGACCCAAGAAGAAGTAAACAATCTGAAAAGACCCTATAAAACTGACTTAATAATTATAAACTGCACTCAAAGCAAAGCCTAGGCCCAGGTGTTCTCACTGCCAAAATCTTCCAATTAAAAAAAATTAATACCATTTCTTCAAAAACTTGTCAAAAAGCAGAAGAGAAGGAGAACACCTCCAAACTCATTATGAGGCCAGCATTAACCTGTTACCAAACTCACACAAAGACATCACAAGAAAACTACAGACTGGTATCTCCTGTAAATATAAATGCAAATGTTTCTCCAACATACTAGCAAAATGAATCCAGCAACACATAAAATGAATAATACAACATGACCAAGTGGGGTTTACCAAGAAATCCAAAGTTGGTTTAACATTTAAAGATCAATTAACCTAGTATATCACATCAGAATAAATACAAAATGGAATTAAAAACAACTACATGGGGGCGCCTGGGTGGCACAGCGGTTAAGCGCCGGCCTTCGGCTCAGGGCGCGATCCCGGCATTGTGGGATCGAGCCCCACGTCAGGCTCCTCTGCTGGGAGCCTGCTTCTTCCTCTCCCACTCCCCCTGCTTGTGTTCCCTCTCTCGCTGGCTGTCTCTCTGTCAAATAAATAAATAAAATCTTTAAAAAAAAAAAAAAAAAAAACAACAACTACATGATTACCTGAATAGGTACATAAAAAGCATTTGACAACACACAACAATCTTTCATGACGAAAACACTCAACAAACTACGAACAGAAAGAAACTTCCTCAACTCGGTAAAGGACACTTAATAAAAACCCAGAGCTGAGGCGCCTGACTGGCGCAGTCTTTAAGCGGCTGCCTTCGCCTCAGGGCGTGATCCTGGCGTTTCGGGATCGAGCCCCACATCAGGCTCCTCCATTAGGAGCCTGTTTCTTCCTCTCCCACTCCCCCTGCTTGTGTTCCCTCTCTCGCTGGCTGTCTCAAATAAATAAATAAATAAATCTTAAAAAAAAAAAACAAAAAAAAACAACCCAGAGCTAACACCATTCACAATGGATAAACACTGGATGTTTCCCTGTTAAATTAGGAAAAAGACTGCTCTCATCACCTCTATTAATCCTGTACTTGAGGTTTTAACCATAACAATCAGGCAAAAAAAAGAATTAAAATGCATCCACCTTGAAAAGGGAGAAAGCCATCTCTATTTGCAGACACAACATGGCTTTATACTTGAAAAACAATACATTACCAATTAAGAATATCTAAACAAGGGATGCCTGGGTGGCACTCGGTTAAGCAACCTACTCTTGATTTCAGCTCGGGTCATGATCTCAGGGTTGTGAAACTGAGCCCCATTTCGGGCTCCTCACTCAGTGGGGAATATGCTTGAGGATTCTCTCCCTCTGCCCCTCACCATGTGCTTTCTCTGTCTCTCTCCAAAATAAACAAATCTTTTTTTTTTTTTTTTTTTTAAGATTTTACTAGAGATAGAGACAGCCAGCAAGAGAGGGAACACAGGCAGGGGGAGTGAAAGAGGAAGAAGCAGGCTCCCAGCGGAGGAGCCTGATGTGGGGCTCGATCCCAGCACTCTGGGATCACTCCCTGAGCAGAAGGCAGACACTTAACGACTGAGCTACCCAGGCGCCCCCAAAATAAACAAATCTTTAAAAAAAAAAAAAAGTGTGTAAATGAGAGGGAAAACATGCTGTGTTTATGAATGAAAGACTTAATCATGTTAAGACAGGAATACTCTCTAAGCTGATACACAGATTCAGAGCAAGTCCTCTCAGAATCCCAGCTGACTTCTTTGTAAAAACTGACAAGCACATAATCAAATTCATATGAAATTGTAAGGATCCCAGAATAGCCAAAACAATCTTGAAAAAGAAGAACAAAGTTGGAGAACTCATAAATCTATTTTTTTGAAACTTAACTACAAAGATATGGTAAATGAAGACCATATGGTACTGGCACTGGGACAGAGAGGTCAATGAATGGAACTGAGAGTCTAGAAATAAACCTATGTGTCTATGATCTTCTGAGTTTTGATGAGGATGACATGATCATTTAGTGAGGAAAGAATTTTCCAAAAACCAGGGCTATGAGAAGAATGCAGCTGCACCCTCCTTACCTTATACCACATACAAAAGTTAACTGAAAACGGATCAGGGACTAAACATAATAGCTGAAACTATAAAACTCTTAGAAGAAAACACAGAGGTAAATCTTCATGACCTTGATGTTGGCAGTAATTTTTATATATGACACCAAAGCCATGAGTAATAAGAAAAAAAAAAAGATCTAATTGGATTACATCAAAATTAAAAACTTTTGTGCTTCAAAGGACACTATCAAGAAAGTGAAAATAATCCACAAAATGGGAGATAAATATCTGGAAATCAAATATCATAAAGAACTTACATTAACTTAGTAATAAAATGAGAACTCAATTTGAATGTGGGTGAGCAAAAGAGCTGAAGACATTTCTCCAAAGAATATACAAATGGCCAATTAGCACATAAAAAGATCGTTGGCAATATTAGCCATCAGGGAAATACAAATCAAGACCACAATGAGATACCACTATATACCACGTGTACTCAAAAAGTCAGATATTAAGTGTTGGTGAGAATGTGAAGAAATAAAAACCGTCATACACTGGTAATGGGAATGTGAAATTGTGCAGCCACTTTGGAAAACCACCTGGTAGTTCTTTAAATGGTTATACAGTATCAACAGGATCCAGCAGTTTCACTCCCAAGAGAAATGAAAACATATGTCCACACGAAAACTCAGACATGGATGTTTATAGGGACATTATTCATAATAGCCCAGAAGTAGAAACAATCCAAATTTATCAACTCATGAATGGATAAACAAAATGTCATGTATCTCTACAATGGAATGCTATTCAATCACAAAAAGGAACAAAAAGCTGATATACACTACAACATGCTTAAACCCTGGAAACATTATGCTAAGAAGCCAGTCGCAAAACACATTATGACACAATTTAATGAAATTTTCAGAATAGGCAAATCTATAGAGAGTAGATTAGTAGCTATTCAGGACTGAGGGTATGGGAGCACAGGGTGGAATGACAAAGGTTTCCTTTTCCTTTTTTGAGGGGATGAAAATGTTCTAAAATCGATTGTGGTGATGGTGAATTTACTAAAAGTCACTGAGTAAACAGTACAGTATGTAAATACTATCTCAATAAAACTGTTGAAAAAAAGAAACACATAAGAAATGTAAAACCTGCAGTGAAAGAAATATATAGCACGTCAGCACACTACAAGTAAAGATATTCTGCCCTAGCAATATTCTCTTCAACATAGACAAGTTACGGAATGAGTAAACTGGCAAAGGCTTTTCCACCATTATATGTAAATTATACGTTTTCTACCATTATACATAAGTTATGTAAGTATGAATGGAACCACAACATGTAGCATTTATGGCCACACTTTTTATTGTACATGAAAAACTGAAATTAATAGCTGTCAGAAGTTTAAATGAAGACTACCCTTTCAAGTTCTTCTCCAGGAAGATCATACCTATGTTACTAATAATTATTCCTAAAGAAAATATTATATGTCTTTGGAAGAGAGAAGAGGCAGGCAAGCATTTTATAGTTTTCTCATGTCTAAAGGTGTTTAAATAGAAAATATAAAAGCCTGTAAATCATATCTGAGTTCTAGTCATGGCTCAAATGAATAATACCCATGCAATCTTTGTCAAGGTCAAAATTTCAAGCTTTACTTCACCATATATTTAAAATAAGGTGAGGGGGAGCAGAATGAGAGAGGTAAACTTTATCCAGTTTAATAGTGTTGGCTCAATACAGCCAACTTTTCACATATCCAAGTCTGAAATCTTATCATCACTAAAGATCCCAACTTCCCACACAAGACTGTCCATTCTAGTTCCTTAATATTCTCCATCTGAACCCTTCTTTTATTACCATCTTCCTTCTGACGCACCCCAAAAAGAGTAAGTCTCCTTAACTGAAAAACTTGTATCTACTATGCTATCTCTTTAAATATCCTTCAAACAGTCAACACAGTAACTTCTGATCAGATCAGTCCCTCCCTCAAAAATAAACAGATTAAAAAAGCAAACCATCAAACTAAACCCAAGCAAACCGATGGACCAACTAATCTTCAAACACCTACCACTGCTTTCAAATGTTTAGATCTAGACTGAATATACTCAAATCTATATTTTAACCATTTTCTGTGATTAACTTCAATACTTTTAAAAGATTTCACTCTTTACCTGAAATGTTCTGGACCTGCTGCATATCACTGCTCCTCCAGCAGTAAATATCCATCAAATGAATGCAACTAATTCTCCAAGGTTCCTTTAAAAATTTTAAATCATTTTCCTAATTAGATGCCCTCTCTAATAGACCAGACATAATTTCTTCCTCCTCTGTGCTCCAAATGCACTTTACTTATATCTTTACTAAAGTATTTACACTATTCTGCCTTTTCATTATCTGCTTTCTGTTACTCATCAAATGAGTAAAGTACAGAGACTTTGTGTCTGTGGTCAATGAATGCTTATGAAATTGGGATCAAATGAGATAACAAGTGTGACAATACTTAAAAAATATATCTTACAAACAATTACTAATGAAGATGGTAATGTATCAAAATGGTAGTAACAAACTAAATATCCTTAAGAAGTTCTTCAGCGGGATTAATCACAGATCATTCACAAATACCCATCACAAACCTATGAACTTTTATAAAAAAGATTTTGTTTATTTATTTGAGAGAGAGAGAGAGCATGAGCAAAAGGAGAGGGGCAGAGAGAGAGAGGGAAGCAGACTTCTCACTGAGCAGGGAGCCTGATGCAGGGCTTGAACCTGAGCTGAAGGCAGACACTGAACCGAATGCACCACCCAGATGCCCCCAAACCTATGAACTTGTTTCTCCCAACAAATGGCTTCATTATCTCTAAATTCATTTACATAATTCAGGAGTAACTTCCAATCCCAAAGCTTAATTCCTACTTGCTCTATATCCAGGTGGACCAAAGTTAATGACAACAAAATCATGAGATGGTCAACCTTATGAGAATGCAGATATCTTATGCAAATTATTATTATTATTCTTTTAAGGATGCTCCACACCCAGCGTGGTGAGTGTGGGGCCTGAACTCACAACTCCAAGATCAAGACCTGAGCTGAGATCAAGAATTGGACACCCAAGACTAAGCCACCGGGCACCCCACAAACTACTCATTTTTGAAGATAAAGAAAAATATACATGGAGATACAAAATGCTGCCTGAGGTCACATACTGGGAGACAAATATAACAGGGTGGCTAATTTAATTTCAAGACAGTCACTCATTTAACAAAGTAACAAAATTTTCCCCAATACTACATTTAAGTAATCTTTTCAAAATATTTACATACGTAATGACCAAAGCCAACTTTATTACTGTCTTCCCTTAGAGAGAATAAGTAAAACTGACTAGCTCTTCTAATACCTTTTCTTCAACTCTCTATTGTATACCTAGTCAAAATTCTAATTTTCCGAATCAGAACTATTTCTTTCTAATATTCAATTTGAAGAGTAAAATTATAAAAAGTACTGATGAATTCAGAGAAGACATGTAAACTGTCATGAAATTAAAATGTTATTGTTTGGAAAATAACAGCACTTTGAAGACAAAATTTAAGATTATTCAAAAATGTAATTCCTTATGGCAGAATTTATTATAGCTTCTCTTAATGTAATGCTATTTCTTCTTTGATCAATTTGAGTCTGAAAAAACTTTTTACTAAAAATTTATATATGATTCCAACTTAAGGGCAACAGTTTACCTTAACATTTGACTTTTTTGAGAAATTCACCACTACTCCCCAGCCAAAATCATCTCCTTCATTCTTTACCTAAAAAGAAAGGGAAGTAAATAAAAACATTTATGTTCAAAAAGCAATTTTATAGACTTCTATGCGCACACAATAAAACTTTGAGTTTTCCTGGTAAAAAGCTTATTGAAAGATCCATTAAACTTAAGGAAAAAGATGTTAATCCTGAAGAAAAAAATCACCACCAAATTTCACAGGCCTCTAAAACAGCAACAATAGGAATATCTCAGTTGGCAAACAAGTTTCTAAAATGATATGATGTATTTGTTCTACAACAATATGAAATCTTTTATATTTTATAGTTAATGAATTCATCCAGGACTTAAAAGTGCACACGAAACTGCTTCTATTTTTTGATTTCATAACTGGAAATATTTTATATGTCAATTCCGAAAGTGTCTCCTTCGATTTATATCCCCCAAAATGAAAATCGGTGGAGATTAAAAGGCCTTCACACATGATCCCACCCCCAATCGATTCCATGTGAACAGTGTAAAACAATACAATTAATATAGAACAATTAGAATCTTAACCCAAAAATGACATACCTTTACCAAACGACCTGGCTGTAGAAATGGTAGGCAATATTTTGGCTTATGAATATATTCTTCAATTTCTTTACCCAGTTTGGCAAGCTGCTGTCTAATCTTATAATAGATGACGACACTTTCCTCATTTGGTATTACTATTTTATTATACTGTTCTTCTGAGTTCTTAACCTCTAAATAAAACACAAATATTAAAAAAATATGTAAATTATACAAAGATACATCTGTTTTCCCACTACAGATGTACAGATGAAACAAAGTCAGCTTGCACAGATTAGAGGTTTTGTGGGAAAACTTCAGACCTAACTGTACGTCATTCTGAGTATTGTCCTTCTACATTAAGGTTCTACATTAAAGTCCCCCAAATCACCAATAATAGTGACTCAAACTGAGTCTGAATTGGCAGTGATATCAGGTGAGTTGTTTGTCTCCTATGGATGTGGGAGAGGGTATTAACTATAAGAATTCGAGGCTTACATTGTTCAACACAGCACTGTCCTACAAAACTCTTTGTAATGGTAGAAATGTGCTAGGTCAGCTTTTTCCAATATACTTCCAGCAGACACAGCCATATGTGGCTATTTAAATTAAAATTAATGAAAATTAAATAAAATTAAATATTTAGTTCCTCAATAGCACTAGCACCATTTCAAATACTCAACTGTCAGTAACTCAACTGGTTACTGACTTCCGGACTTGAATAGCACAGTTACAGAACATTTCCACCACTGCAGAAAGTCCCACTAGACAGAACTATTTTGGACCTTTTAAGTAATACGTTGCTTTAAATTTCAGCAAGAATCCAGTTTGCTACTGTCATGAGACCTCCACCACCACCAGGGTCTAGGTCACTAAAACTGAGAACAGGCAATTCAACCACAGTTCTTTCTCTACTCAGTCAGTAGCCAAAACAGAGGCTCTTTTCCCCAAATTTTCTCTTAGCCAATCTAATCATTTATGATAGCATTTTCTACTCAAATTCCTGCATCTAGCGCTGACCTCCCTTCCTCACTCATTTCATGATGCCTCCATCCCATTGTGAACAAACACTATTTCAACTGGCGTAAAATACACAAAACCTAAAACTCACCATTAATACATTTAGTACATTCACAACATATGCAACGATCACCACCACATAGTTCTAAAATATTTTCACTGCTCCAAAAGGAAACTCCATATCCACTGAGCAAATACTCATTTCCTCCTTCCTCCAGCCCCTGACAACCTTTCTATGGATTTATCTATTCTAGATATTTCATATATATACACAATCACAGTATACTGAGGCCTTTTGTGTTTGGCTTCCTTCACTGAGCATAATGTTTTCAGGGCTCATCCATGTTATAGCAACATAGCATGTATCAGTACTTCACTCCTTTTTATGGCTGAATATTATTCCACTATATGCGTGTACCATTTTAGTGATCTGTTTACCAGGTGACAGACATCTGAATTATTTCACCTTTCAGCTACTGTGAATGGTGTTTCTTTGAACATTCATGCACATGTTTTTGTTTGAAAATATTTTTATTTGGTCATATACCCAGGAGTGGAAATGTTGAGCATCTTTTCACATGCTTGTTTGCTGGCTAACAGTTTACTTTTTTTTGGAGAAATGTCTATTGAAATACTTTGTCCATTTAAAAATTAGAATGTCTTTTTGTTTTTTAATTATAAGAGTTCTTTACATACTCTGGAAACTAGACCTATATCAGATATGCGTTTTGCAAATAATTTATCCCATTCTGTGGGCTTTCTTTCTACTTTCTGTTGGTGTCTACTGAGGTACAAAAGTTTTCAATTTTGATAAAACAAATCTACTTTTTCTTTTGTTGCTTGTGCTTTTAGTGTCTTATTTAAGAAACCACTGCCAAATTCAAGGTTACAGGGATTTATACCTATGGTTTCTTCTAAGAGTTTTATGGTTTCAGCTCTTATATTTAGGACTTTCATTCAATTTCAGCTAATTTTTATATATGGTAAGGATCCAATTTCATTCTTTTACGTACGGCTATCCCACTGCTTCAAGAGCATGTGTTGAAAATCAATTGACCACAGGTATATGGGTTTACTTCTAGACTCTCAATTCTATTCCACTGATCCAACTCCTCTATTTAATCTATGTGTTTGTTTCTTTATCCACAAAATGAAAATAACAAAAATACCCACAACTCCCTAAGACTATAATTTCCAGAAGATACGGAAAGTATTAAGAGTAGAGCTCAAAGTAAACATTTGAAGGATATTACAATTGTTGTATTAATTATTTTTACTACCATCTTCAACATTCTCACAGACTGCTCCCTCAAATTTCTGGTCTGCATTCCCTTACGCATGATACATCATCTTGATTATTTTTAAATGAACTGCAAGTCTTACAGGAAATGAATTCCATTCACTGAAGACAAGAAAGCTATTCTTAACACATATCATGGCAACAGACATTACCAAAAAGAGAAACAATTAGAAAACTGTAAGAGAATATTTGACAGACTAAAGTCAATAAAAAGATTTATAACGAAAACGACACAGATGTGTTAATACTGCTGCCCCATCTAAAATTATAGAGTAACACTGTTTGCAGGAATCAGTGAAACAATAAGCACTGACAGGAGGAGTTCAGGGAGACGATAAACATCTGCCTGATAAACAGATGTTTAAATACTGCTCCCCATCCTCTACTCCAAATCACTTCTGTGCTCAGACCATTTTACTAATGAGTCAAAAGTCTGAGACATTTTAAGAAGTCACATGTATCTTTTATCTAGAATTCTAACTATAGCTATATACAACTCCAGAAAGTAAGTGCAGTCAATCAAAGAGTAGACAAACCTGAGTATAAGAAGCTGGTTTCACTGCACTGTAGACCATATAGGGAAGTCTCAATATCTTAGGAAACAGCATGTGAGAGATACTCCAATAAACTCTTAAGAGAGTTTGCAAACAATTTCCTCTTTCTCAGAGAGTGGAAAGGTGGTGGTTCCAAAGATATATTAATGGTGCCAAAGCTGTATTAATATAACATGTGCACAGATAGAGACCTGGGAGTGATGGGAAAATGGACTGCTATTCCCAGTACTAAGTAAATTTTCTAACAGGTTAAAGTTTAAACGGCTTCATTGATCTATAGCAATTCTATCAGTAATTAAAACAAATACGTAATGTCCATTTAACATAAATTATCTCATTTAATTCTCATGAATTTGTTCAATTAGTTATTATCCCAGCAGTTTAGATGAGCAAACTAAAGCTCAGATAGTCTTGAATCAAACCCATGTTTAACTTCACAGCTCTTGCTATTAACCATGCCATTACCTATTTATGACACTAAACCAAAGATTAAAATTAACTTTGCATTTTTCCTTTCAGTACAGGGACAGTGAAATCCTCTAAGTTTTACTCTATAGCTCACTGGAAAATCTAATGTGGACTCAGCAAATCAAAAGGAAAAACATCTGATGTATGCCAGTCATCTAAGTTTGTTACAAAACATAAAGCACTGTGAGTTATAAAAAAAAGAATAATTCTATACTTCCAAAGACAACAATCTACATTTTAATTTGGATATACTAAGGTGGTGAAAATAATACCAGCTCTCTTGAAAAAGTTCTAGCAGTATCAATAATAGCAAAAAGAATTAAACCCTTCCTAAAAATAACTAAAACGGAGAATAAACTGCATTCAAAATGTATTCTGCATTTTTAAAGCATACAGGATAGCCTTTATCACCTCTAACCATTTCCTTCTACACTATTATGACTCTTTGGTCATACCACTCAGTCCTGCAAATTGTAGAAAAGGTGGTGCAATTCTGTCATCAATTCTCTTTCATCACTTAAATTTCTACCTTTTCCCACTAAAATGTCTGTTCTACTCTTGACATTTCATTTTGTTTGTTTGTTTGTTTGAATTTCAAAAGGTCTTTGCCCTCTAAAAACATAGGTGGGGAAAGCAGGGATAATTCAAGCAGAACAATAATCAAGTGTATAGTAGCAGAACCAGGAATTGCAGATCATGTTATTCACAATCCCCTTAAAACGTAAGACAGTCAGAACCACCCTGAAAATAGCAGCAGCTGGGGATTAACGAGAGAGGAAGGGGACTGGGAAATGATAGTAATATTTAAGTTCAGAGTATGTAGCAAGAGTCGTTGTCAAGTCATATTTAACAATTTGACTCCAGTGAGAAGTCATAAAAAAAAAAAAGAGTTTAAATAAATGGGAAAATATGTATTTCTTGCTCTATCCCCAAAAACAGACCACCTTTTTTGACATATTGTCAGAAGGTCAATAGGAGCCTAATACTACATGACGGTGACTACATCATTTACCTCCGTTCACTTCATTATGTAGACACTTTATAATCTCACATCATCACAAGGAAGGTGAGTATGGTGTAAGATATTCTGAGAGAAAGAGACCACATTCACATAACTCTTATTACCATATATTGTTATAATTGTTCTATGAGTTACTGTTGTTAATCCCTTATTGTGCCTCATACATAAATTCAACTTAATCACAGGAATGTATGTATGTATACAAAAAAACATAGTATATATGGGGTTCAGTACTATCTGTGGTTTCAGGCATCCAGTGGGAATTCTGGAACACGTAACCGTGGATCAGGGAAAACTAATGTATTTAATTCTACCTTAAAAAAAAAAAAAAAAAACCAGCAAAACTTTTCTATGAGAGAAAAAGTTAGAACTATGAAGTGTTGTGGCTGGCTGTGTAAGGTTACAAATGATTTTAACTTTACTCTGTATATTTTGCTCAATTTTCCATTTTTCCTTTTTGACAATGACTATGTATTATTGTTTATAAGATCTACCAAAACCGGTATTTTCAATCTTTGCCTCTGTTTTAGATTTTAATCAGCTCTCAGCCAAAATATCCTCTAAGGTAAGGATCGATACACAATTCTACTTGAACAGAGTTACCAAAGAATACTTTCTGAACTTTAGAAAGCATTATCATAATAGGAGCTAGAACTTCGAAAAAGGCTGAACTCAAACCCCAGCTGGAGTATTAAATTTCCTTATTTATAAACTTATGCTGTGGCACTCTCTTATAATGAGAAAACAGTACAAGGGCAAGACTAACATATACATGCTTCTTACAGCTCCAATTTTAATATACCAGGCTTTTATTATATCATGACTCATGAACATGAGCTATCATGTAATATGCCTGTAACAATAAATTATAATAAATTATATTAAATTTGAGTCAACTATAGAAAGGTATACTAGCAGGGTTTTCTAACTTTTAAAATGTTCTAGTCAGTTAAAATGACCAGATCGCAGTTCTTACTTTATGTAAAAGCCAAGATACGGCTAACCAGAAAATAAACAAAGGCCTAGGTGGCCAATAAGTCAGTAATTATGCTATTTACTCTACTAGCTAAGAAAGTTCTGTTATAGTAATTTTATACTTACTCTCTACTACTCCTGGAATTGCTCTATAGTGCTGAAACTGGTAAAAGGATTTTTCCAACATGTACTCAGGATTAATTTCTTCTACACGTAGTAAGTTCAAAACCATGTTGTAGGTCAAATGGAAAGCACTATTTAGAGGATCGGCTGAGCCCTAAGAGAAAAAAAAAGACATGTCAATGTTGTGATTTTTTTTCAAATAAAATTTATATAGATACCTATTAAACTGCTTAATAATTTAATCCATGTTAAGGAATATTATAGAAATGTATTAAGTTCTTTCTTTTAAATGACCAATACCAAGTGATAAATAGTTGATCTTTAGAAAAGAGAAGGGAAAAAGTCCACTAAGTAGCAACTGTACTAGTTAAAATTCTGTTTGCCAAGTATGTTTAGCTCTCTGACTTCTAGGCACTTGGTAAGATTACACTTTCTGGCCCCCTGGTGGGTGAGGCAAATGAATTGTTACGATGTGTCACCTTCTGGCCAAGTATTTAATTGCTGGCGTGAAAAGCTATCTTTTTCCTCTGGCACAGTGACTGTTACTGTGCAAGATGGTGGTTTCTCCATCATCTTGCATCCTTAAACAATAATAAGCAGAACCTCCTCCATAAACCTGCACTGAACAAGTTAGAGAAATGAACCTTTAAGTAATAGAGATTTAGGTCTGTTACTGCAGCATAACCTAGCCTGTGCTGACCGAGTACACTAAATTCATTTCAGAAAGATATTTAGATAAAAATTAGCATCTTAAAACTCAGCTGCCTGGAGTGACATAAAACCACCTGTGCAATTTACAGACCATTCTTTACCTGTATTTTCATAATTCTTTTATTTCCTCCTGTGACTGTTACCAGAGAAGGTTAAGGCTAATGGTTAAGCAGAATAAAGTATTTATCTACACTATGGTGACCTTTACTCATTAAAGGTTTCTATCCAAATACTTCCTTGAGATCTAAAATTTTCTTTCAGCAGTGTTTCTTCAGAAATATTTTAATGCAAATACTTAAAAATGAAAATGGTTTTGTAGTTACACATAGTGAAAAGGGACTTCAAGTACCTCCACCCTGACCTCAAACTTTCTAGCCAATTAAGTTTCTCTCCAGACTATCTCTTAAAGGCCCTGTGCGCAAAGCATCCCTACTGGGGAACTACTCCCTCAAGGACCTCCTTGAGCCAAAAGACTCCACTCAGGACTAATCCCAAAGGAGTAAGAACTTGACCCACCACGTCCACCTGCACATACCCAGGGATCTTTGTCCTACATTTTCCTTATATAAAACTGTGAAGTATTTTCGGCACTTTGAAGACAGTCTTTGAAACGCGGTCTTCCTGGTATTGGCCTGACTGAAATAAATTCTTTTGTTTCACCGCTTGTTTCTCTTTTAATTTTGCCTGTGGTGAGTGGCTAAACCTGCCCTGTTTGGAACCCCCAGAGCCAGCTGCTCTTGCGCCTCTATGTCCCAGCTACAATAGGAGAATAATCAATTCTCGGGAGATGCATGCTGAAGTATTTAGAAGTGAAGTGTCACAAAGTATGCTATGTATTTCTAAATGGCATAGTAAAATAACACAAATACTCTTAGGGTGGTCAGGGGCTCTTAAATTGAGGTCCACAGACCAACCTAATAGCATAATTCTAAACATATACATATAGAATTTTATGAGAAGCAGAGCTTTCGTCACAGTCTTAAATGAAAGTGCTCCTTAACTCCTGAAAAATTAAGAGCCTTTCACCCTAGAGGCATAGTTACTAAGTCCCTAAAACCTTGATGTTTATGAACTTTCCTTGAAAATAAGGCAAAGGGAGATGTGTAGTATGAAAATCAAATTCTTGGAGGAGAGAGGAATTTAAAGAAAACTTCAGCTATTTCACAATTCTGCAAACAGATGCAGCCCTTACTTTTTTGTTATTTTTTTTTTTAAGATTTTATTTGTCCATTTGACAGAGACAGCCAGCGAGAGAGGGGACACAAGCAGGGGGAGTGGGAGAGGAAGAAGCAGGCTCCTAGCTGAGGAGCCTGATGTGGGGCTCGATCCCACAACGCTGGGATCACGCCCTGAGCCGAAGGCAGACGCTTAACGACTGCGCCACCCAGGCGCCCCACTTTTCTGTTATTTTTTTGTATTACTACCTCCTCTCAGAAATTTGGGGCTTCAATATTACCAATGTTTATTTCTAAGCTCAAACTCTACTTCTGCATTCTCAACTGCTGTAGAATACACCTGGGAATTCTCAGTCACCTGAAACTCAACTCGGCATTTTGACATTGTATCTAAGTGAGCCCAAGACAGTCCCCATCTACAACTGCTATACTGGTTTAACTATTAAAAGCACCCTTTTCCACTCCTACTGTAACCTAATTTGGGTGATAAATAATAATAATAATAATATGGTTACACGATCTAAAATGAAACTTCTCTCTCTTGCTCTTTCCCATTCCTGAGTTTCACCCTTACAAAGATTAATTGTTAGTGAGATTACTGAATTTGTCACCAGCTAGACCCCAAGCCCTGACCTTTACTGCTTTCCGGTTTACACTCACTGAGCTTTGTCCCAGTCTTCCTAAAGCTCTTCTTTCTAGCTGATCTCTTAAGTGATGCAAAAGACCCGCACAGCATAACATCCCATGAGGAAAACCGAAACTACCCTCAAGCAGTAACAACTGCCCTAAAGAGGAGCTAGCTCCCAGACCACCCCGACCAGTTTGAATTCAATCACAGACTTTCATCTGCCCAGATGAACCAAGGAAGGACCAACGGTTACCTTAGCTCATTTTAATACTAAGATCTCCGCCCAAGGAAGAACACAGGCCTCGTTTATACAACATACTATGTATGTATAGGCAATGTTTCATTAAAGTGCATGCCTTATGCCTACTTCCACAGATGATGACAAGTCTAAATATTCATCCTAACCCTAAATAAAGGAATCCATCACCCCTGCTCAGGGAATCACAACTTTGGAAGTTATTCCCTGTGATCTTATTTGTTGCAAATAAAATCCTTTATATGACAACTCCACCTGGTGTAATTTCTGTGGCTCTGCAAGGAGAACTTATGATAGTTCAATTATAACTTGATTAATGGGTAATGAAATTACCCTTTAAATTCCAATTTAGGAGGTCTTTCTTCTGCTTTATCCCTTTTTTAAATTTTAATCAACCAATGGTTGCAGATTATTTCCTCAATATATCTTAGATTAATTCTTTTGTTTCTTTATCACTGCCATCACAGACTTCAAAGTTTCATCAGACCTGATCTAGATCACTACAACTATCATCCTCACTACTTTGGTTTCAATTTCCCTTACAATTTAGTCAGCATACTGCCGACAGACAAACCAAAATACAATTTCACTGTAACAGAATACTCTATTCACCAGTAATGACTATTTAAGGGCCCTGTAGATACTGAAATTTAGGTCATACCAAACGGTTTTATTTTCCTTTCATGAAATAGAAAACGGAACATAATGAGTTCTCATATACACAAAAGGCATATATTTGAGGTGATGGATGTATTACCTCTATGATGAGAATCCTTTCACAATGTATTCATGTGTCAAATCATCGCACTGCACAATTTAAATAATACAATTTTTAAACTATACCTCAATAAAGCTGAGAAAAACCACAATCCATCATAGCAGAAATGTGTTGTTCTAATGAACTTTTATTTCAGGTACACAGAGCACATTTATTTATACACAGAAGTAAACTGCACTGTACGTAATGTAATAAACTGTATTTTTTGCTAAAGGTTGGGGTAAAAAAGTCTCAAAAATACTGAGGCTCAGATGTGAACACCCAGTCTGAACACCCAATCTAGCAACCAAGAAAATAAACTCATCTCTCTCATCTGTAAGTATCCTGTGGTCTAGCAAAACTAAGGAACCCAAATACAGTTATGTTAATTCTTGATTCTGAAGCCATTTCTTTTTCTTAAAATATGTTTCTTGCCAGTTCTGGAAATCAAAATCCAACCCCCACTCCCACCCCTTTAGGCATGCAGCAGGATCCATTTCCTCCATAAAACCTTAAATCACAATCATCTAGTCTAGAATTATCCCAAATTTTCCCAAATTGGAGTTATTAAATACTGTGCCATTCAGTCATATACTGCTCCCTGTTCACTTTCTGTTCTATATATGTATGTAAATAGATTCCCCAAGTTTAAAAATGACATCAAGTAAGCATGTGCCAATCACTGTACTAATCACTTAAATAAATTTTCAATTCACAATATTCCTAACAAAACTGATTTACTTCTTAATTTTAAACAAGAAACAGGTTCAGAGATATGAAGAGACTTGCCTAGGCTAAAGAGGTAGGAGATGAACTTTACGGCATCACTGGGCTGAAGTTCTCCCAAAGGACAAATTAAAAATGCAACTTATTTCACATCTCTGTTTTTCAATATTCATATTACTAAAATTATACGAACCCTTAAATGTTGACCAAGTATTTCTCAACGTTTTATATATTTAATTTGATCAGCCAAATTATAAAATTTTTAATATATCAACAGAAAGCCTAAAAAACAGTCACCTAAAATTTAACTTGGAACAACAGCAGCCAGTGCTAAGATTTTAAACTTCAACTTCATTCTAGAAAAACATTTAAGGATTCTTTTAGCTGACAAGTCATTCACCGAAAGCTAGTAAGACAGAGAGCTAAGCAGATCAATTTTCCAAAGCAGATTTGTATTACCACCCTTTGAATGCTATTCTACTTTTAATAATTTCTGAAGTTTTAGAGTATACGGTTCATTCAGGCGAGCAGTTTAAAAACTCCCAGTCTAAATATTTTTGCACTTTGAACTGTTACAACGGAAGATAGAAGAATATGGACAAATGTGGGTCTTCTCACTTCTCCAAAAAAAAGTCCATAAGTGATCATCTTGAGTATGTGAGAGAACTACCTTTAAGAGAATAGGTATGTTCTTCCTAAAGTTCCGAAGGCTTTAAAATACCCAGTAAAGTCAAAACTATTTTTCCTTCAAGTAAGTTTCATTTTCCTTAGCCATTAACAATGTAGCTCAGGTTGAAAAGAACACACAACTGTCTAGAATCAGAAAGCGTGCACAGTCTCTTAGAAGTAGCACTTCATGTACTATAAGAAACAAGTTTATTTAACCACTTCAGAAATTATAGAAATAGGTTTATTTTGATAAAACGAATAATGACATTTCCTCAAAGTACTATGATGGTTTTACATTCTTTTGAAAATATGGGCACTATATTGGAATGCATATTTTTTCTGTTAATACTGGAGTGATGTAAAGGAGCTCTTAACTGCTGAAGAATAAAAGATGCATTCACCAGTCTTTTTGGAAGGCTATTATACACACACTTTGTATCTGACTCAACTTATCATTTATGCAAACATTATAATGAATTGATTTTGTTTTTTTAGCTCCTGTCAAATAAACCCAAGAACAAATCCCTGTCTTATCTCAAAATCTACGTAAGCTAACAGATAAAAAATCTATTTTATTTGTGGACTCATAAATAAAAAGCAATGGATGCAGAGCGACCTAACTGGCTCAGTCAGAAAAGCATGTGACTTGATCTCAGGGTCATGAGTTCGAGTTCCACACTGGGAGTAGAGAATACTTTAAATAAATAAACTTTAAAAAAAGGCAGTGGATGTGAAAGTATTAGATAAACAGACAAGAAGAGGACACTAACAATAGCAGAACTGGAAAAGTTGAATAGGTTTTTATAATACTTGGTAGAAAACTAGTCAAGCCAAAGAAGCTAAAGAAAGAAATTACTAAAACATTTTAAATGCAAGATCATTAAATGATTTACATGCACAAATATTTAAGTGTGTGTGTGTGCATGTTGAGATATTAGAAATCTCAATTTATAATCTTTAGTCAACAAGCAATAAACACATGTACTCTGTCATCTTTCTAAGACTACTTAATCCAACAACAGGAAAAATGATTAGATATGACAAACAGATCTGAATTTTACAAATGTACAAAGCATACTAATTATTTTTACATACAATAATATGAACAATCTACAAACTTTAATTATTATTTGAGAAAATAAATATTCTATTTATTAAAGTCCTATTACTTAAGAGTAAATCTTAATCACTGTTGCTTAAAAGAAAATAGACCTGATGTTATTATAATGATTTATTAGTTCATATACTGCATTAAGAATTATGTCAAAAGAACAAAGTGCTGCCAGGCCAAATTCGGTTTGAACCAGTAAATGAAAAATCTATTTGCATGAAGTACTAAGAAGTATGGGCAAGTGGCGGTTAGAAGCACGCACTCTGAAACCAGACTGCTGACTTTAAAATCAGCATCTGCCATTTAAAAACAATATGACTTTTGAAAAATTCTTAACCTCTATATGCCTTATTTATTTATAAAACTGGGATAATAATAGTAATTATTTCAGAGCCTAAGACATGTTGAGTATTCTATAACTATTAATTGTTATTTTTCTGAGTAAGTTGCGTACAAATTCTTTAACGATAGTAAAACCACCTGAAAAAATCCTAGAGGACAAAAATAGTAGTGCAGTTATTCTCAATAAAAGAAATGTGTCTAGAAACCAAGAAATACACATACATATTTGCTTATAAAATTGCAGTATCATCAACAAGCAGGTACTATATCCTTTAAAGAAGTCAAACTATACACCATTCAAAGTGAAGTTACCATTTCACACTCACTAGGGTGATGATTATAAATAAAAAAGACAGATAATAACAAGTGTTAGCTAGAATGCAGGGAAATGAGAACCCTCATACATTGCTGATGAGAATGTAAAATGGTACAGTTGCTGCTGAAAAGCAGTTTGGCAGGTCCTCAAAAGGTTACACATAGAATTATGTATGACCTCGCAAATTTCACTCATAGGTATATACCCAAAAGAAATAAAAATATGTTTGCATAAAAACTTGTAAAGAAACAATCATAGCAGCATTATTCACAACAGCCAAAATGGACAAACAACCTAAGTATACATCTGCTAATAGATGGATAAAAAACCTGTAATATCTCCACACAAAAGAGCAATACTCATCAATAAAAAGGAATGAAGTGCTGATACATATAACAAGTATGGATGAAACTTGAAAATTTTATGCTAAAGAAAAGCCAGATACAAAAGATCACTGACTATTATCTGACTAAATTTATATGAAATGCCTAGAATAGGCAAATCTATAGAGACAAAGAGTAGATTAGTGGTTTGCCTTAGGGCTTACGGGAAAGGGAAGGGTTAGGAATGAAATGGAGAGTAATATTTAATGGGTATAAAGTTCCTCTTGGGCTAATACCCATGTTCCAAAATTGATTGTAATGATGGTGGCAAAACTCTGTGAATGTATTAGAAGCCATGAAAATGGGTGAACTGTATGCAATATGAATTATATTTCAATAAAGCTGTTTGTAAACATTCATTTAAGAAATGATAGAGAAATTAGAATCCTTGCACACTGATGGTCAGAATGCAAAATAGCACAGCCACTATGTAAAACAGTATGGATATTCCACAAAAACTGGGGGGGATGGGGGCAAGAGCTACATATGATCTGGCAATTCTACTTCTGGGTATTTACCCAAAAGAATCAAAATGAAGACACTGGACAGATAATAATACTCCTATGTTCAGTGCAGTGCTATTCACATAGTCAAGATGTAGAAACAACCTAAACGTTCATCAATAGGTGAATGGATAAGAAAAATGTGATATATACATACAATGGAATACAATTCAGTCTTAAAATTCTATAGTATGTGACAACATGAACTTTAAGGACATTACGCTAAGTGAAATAAACCAGTCACAGAAAGACTAACACTGCATGATTCCACTTACATGAATTTTCTAAAATTGTCAAATTCAAAGAATCAAAGAGTAGAATGGTGGTTGCCAGAGACTGAGGAGGGGTGTAAAAGGGTAGTTACTAATCAAAGGTCGTGAAGTTTCAGTCAAGGAAGATAAATTAAGCTCCAGAGATATGCTGTATGATATTGTACCTACACTCGACAATAACGTATCTTAAAAATCTGTTGAGGATAGATCCCACGTTAAGTGTTCTTACCACAATAAAATTTTTTAAATAAAAGACAATAGAACTTTTACACCTAAGTACACTTTATGTTCAGAAATGTCAAGCAAATAGAATGAAATATCTGTACTAAGGAAACCAGAAGCTGTCATTAAAATTTTACCTACTACTATTGGCAACTTGATTCACCTTTTTCCATACATAGAACAGAAGGAGAGAAAAACTGTTTATGTTGCACAATTTGAAGTCTAAAAATACCAATTTTCAATCTTCTGTCATTTTCTTTACATGAAGAACTGAAGTTACATGGACACTTAAAAATAGGTTTCCAAGTGTTAATCTTTAAGAGTGAAAATAAGACACCATATGATCATTATGAATATGTACAGAGAAGCTTCGTCTTCACTCACATTAAACACATTATTTTAAAAAACATACACTTTTACTTATTTTTGCTTTAGCATACCAGACTTCCCACAACCATATCTCAAATTCTCCTTGTAGTTCCCAAGTCTTTGAAATTGAAAAGAGTCTGTTTCAGAGAGATACTGACCTATGAGACTTAACATGTTTTGGAGCCTTAGCTAATGATCTGGTAGTTAATTTAATATTTTTAATTAATTTTTTAAAGATTTTATTTATTTATTTGAGAGAGAGAGAGAGAGCACAAGCAGGGGGAGGGGGAGAGGAAGAGGAAGAGGGAGATGCAGACTCCCCGCTGAGCAGGGGGCCCGATGTTCGACTCAATCCCAGGACCCTGGGATCATGACCTGAGCCCAAGGCAGATACTCAACCGACTGAGCCACCCAGGTGTCCAACTTTTAATTAACGTTAAGTTTCCCATCTTACTAAGAGTTTTCTCTAGGAATTTGTTTTAAAAACTTCATACCACATGGAGAAGAAGGAAAGCAACCAGACCAAACTTCCCTGAAAAGCTCTCCAACACAAAACAAAAATAAAACCCTTAAAACAATCTGAAAAACAAATATTAAACAAGCAAAATGAACAGGCTAATTTGAAATAAAGCTTAAAAATTTAAATTAATTTATTGGGATATTTATGATCCATCAATAGGCAGTATTAGAATGGTAGACTGTAGAATTAAGCTATCTGGATTTGCAAAGGTAGGGGAAGGTATCATGTGCCCTACTTCCTGCTCTGATAGGTGAAGAGCAATTTGTTCAGTGTAGAAGGCAGTTACAGAGATTGTCTTAAATCTGGAGGGCAAAGTGAACATTTCTGCCCTGAGGATCTTTACATGCCCTTCATCGCATGAGTTATGCTTCACTTACTAGAACAGAAAGTAGGGTACAAAATATCAGCACTTTGCAGTTACCCTTTTCTACCTTCCAAGCCTAGATAGTTTAGTAAATTAACTCATCTACTTGGAAAGGTATCTGAACTGATACAACTAATTTCAAAGTGGCTCCTGAAGTATGTTTCTCAAATTGCTGGTGAAAGCAGAGAATCTTAACTCGGTTACCTTAAGTAGCTGTTTTCCAATCGTTGGGCTCATCTTTTCATCCACCATAAGAATTACAATTCCTCTATCATCCATTCCCCTCCTTCCAGCTCGACCAGACATCTGAATGTATTCACCAGAGGAAATCTGAGTGAACATAATTAAAAAACCAGAGTTAAGGAGAAAACCTGGTGAAAAATATATTCTTAAATTTTTATCACAAAATACATAAGCACAAGTTATACATTCCAAAAAAAGGAAACATGACTAAAAACATCAACTTTTAGGTGTTTAAGTAAAAACACAAAAATGTAAAACACTTAAGAATAACATTATAAAACTAAATTTTAGCTCCAAAATAATCAAACAGACCAAAGCTACAGGGAAAGACTGTTAATTCACTGACATAAAATATCTTTGAGCCAGATGTTCTGGGAAACAGTAAAGTCTAAGAAAGCAGAGGAGTCAAACTCTATAAAATATCAATTCTGACTTGATCATAATAGACATATTAATTTGCAAAATGAGATTAATATAAAATAAATGTTTATTATTTTTAAAGTACAATTCTCTTATTTTCTTGGGATACGTCCCTGGAGTTCAGTAGAGCTCATTCATCACTAAGAAGAACCTAGTCAAAAAAGGTTAGTAAGCCTTTTCAGGGTGACATTCAACAACTAAGACAGCGGGCAAAGTTTTATCTGTAAGTGCTTCTGTACTATTCTCTGATGGAAAGGGTCCACAGTTTTCAGATTCCCAAAAAATATCTGACACAAGAGAAGTTAAGCTACAAGAATGCGTATTACTGACAGCATAAAAAACAGACATAACAACCTGGGAGAAACAAAGGCGCCAGAAAAACAACAAAAAAGCTAATCCTAAAAAAGATCTGAAAAGAACATTTCAAAAAAGCAATGCAATAGAACCTCAACAGGGCCCAAGGGCATCATTATGACATTATGGCATGTTACAGGTTTTAGGTCTAATACTATGATATTGAATCATCAAGAAAAGATTGCTTTCTTAAGTGCAATTATCCACTATACTCTGCAGACTTACTCTAAGGTCCTTAGGATGCCAAGAAGCATATAAAGTCACAAAAGACTTATTTTCTTACGGCATCAATTTTATTAGGAGAATTAAGTAATTTTAAACTAATGGATAAAATAAAGATTTTAAAATTTTACATTATTTTAAAATATAAAACATGAAACTATTAACTGCATTATAAGCAGGAATCACATCCTACATGAATTAAATTATTAAAAGTTCAATTTTAGAAAGTCACAGGTCACAGAAAATTTTTGAAGACTATGTAAAAATTTCTAAAGAGAAACGGCACCTGCCTCACTGTACTTTTATTTCTCTTTTGTATAGCATCCAATACATTTTAAAATAAAACAAATCAAGAAAAAAATGCTTTGCTTTTACAATTCTACCATGAGTGTTTTTCAGTGCTTTGATGATCAGTAATTACTGCCAGCAACTTCTCTGAGTACAAAAGAATCACCACTTTCAAGGATTAGGTTAGCTGCAGAATAGCTGACTACTTAAAAATTTCTCCCAAAGCCAGTTTATCTGAGCCTTGCACTGGATACTCAAAGTAGAAATCTACCTGCTTTTCACCTCCGTGGAGCTCCACTGTCTACCTAGTAAATACCCATGTGCCGTTGTTTCTCAGTTTCAGGACTGCCTTCTCTAATGAAGCCTTCAATGACCCCTTTTATATAAGTGACTTCTATGCTTTATCCTTCTGTACATACTTCTCAGAGTCCATAATACAATATTTTATTGCACATCTGTCAATTTTCATCTGCTACTAAGTTTCTTTAGAGACTGGGTTTAACTTTAACAAAGTTTAAATGTGGTAACTGTTTACTGAATGGGTTACTTGACTCTGGATTAAGAATTTACTTTCTACCCAAATCTACTATTTTACCCATGATTTAAATTTTCTCTTCTTCCTTAGAAAAGATATTATGTGCAAACCTGTTAAAACTTCTATTTTAAACCTGAAAGATAAAATAATGCAACTGGAGCCACTGCAGATTTGGCGCCTTAAATACCCTAAACTATGTTCCTAAAGGAACATTCTAGATATATTTAAAATACTTTATAGCACTCATAAATCATCTGCACACTTATCCCTCATCATCAAACTCTTCCACCAAGGGAGATTTTTATTTTTGTGTTAGCCAAAACAAACAAACAAACAAAAAAACCCACCAAAATCAAACAAACAAAACCCACCCCCAAACCAAACCAAAACAAACAAACCTAACAGACAGAAATGACGGATCTGAAGTTAAACCTTGATGAACGTGTTTACTGGTTCAGGTACAAGTTCTTCAGTATTTGGAACTGAAAATCTCAAAGATTATGTAAGCCCAAATTACCTTAGGTAAAACAAGTAAAGGTAAAAAATATTCCAATTATGGTAATTATTTTACTTACCCATCGGAAATCTTTCCCATCAAATTTCCGGGCATTTGTAAATAAAACAGTTCTAGCTGGCATATTAATTCCCATAGCAAAAGTCTCTGTGGCAAATAAGGCCTAAATAATTGAATAATTATATGATTAAACATGTATTTTATTAAGCTGAAAAACTAGTTTTGTAATTTTCAAGTAGAAACAAAACATTAATTTTAAAATTAGTTGTTAATGAAACTCTGCAAAAATAAAACAAGCTAGTTCCAGATGTAATTCAGTATTTATATATAAAATTACTAAATGATATCTAATGTCCCTTGCATCCCAGAAATTTTTTAATTCAGGGAAAATAGTCCTTCTTAAGTTCCAGTGGTGGTACCTTAAAGAGGATACTACTGATCGATCTAATGTACAAAGCATGAGGCTGTAGATTACTTTTCTAAACATAGAAGTCACATTTCCTGGCTTTCTGACTGATGATGCAACAGTTTGGATGCAACAGGATCTGTGAGGGGCAAACAGAATCAGTGGCTAAGTTCACTTTTAAGACTTTACCAACAAGAAATTGACCACATAAAAAACTGTGTGGCTTAAGCACACAAAGGTATAAATACATACAAGTCACTGAAGTCCTATTAAATTTTCACCAGTAGGGAAGATAAAAACATCTTTTATTTCATCAACTCAAAAGAAAGCTATTCATCTATTAAAAAGAATGAAAAGCTACACATATGACAGAATTGGATAATAACATGGGTAGCATAATTTTTTTGTTTACAAAATAAGTATTATTTGTATCTTTGCTAGTGGGTATTCCTGGGAAGTGAAGGGGAATGATGGTCTTTCATTTTTTTTTTTACTTTATTTACAATTGTTCTATTTGACTTTCACCACAAACAAGTATCACTTACATTTTTAAGAAAAGATTCTTTAAAATGAGCCTCAACAATAACCTATAAAGGAATATCAAAAGGGCCTTACCGGGACCTAAGTAGAAATAGTGATCAATTCTTGATCTAAAATATCTCAAGTATGTTCTTTAAAGTGAGTAAATTTCTTTTAAATATTCTACTTAGTGCTCAGATTCTCATGATAAATCTCTGATTTTTAAAATTCTAACCTGATTTTTAAACATAAAATCATTTGTGAATCATATATAGGCTTATGACTACATTTTGAAGTTGTTTGCATTTTTAATACCCCATTTCTGGGTAAAGATATCAACATAACCTTTAGAATTAAATTAGACTCTCTGCGGTTTAAATTAGCACATACCTAAAAAACTCTCTTTTATAACTACCAGCATTCTTCTTGCCTACTCTAATCGTTTTAATCTGTATATAGATAGGAGTCCACTATAGAATCAACTCCACTTTTGATAATTAAATAGCACCTTCTGCAAAATTCCACACTGTATAGTATTACCATTTCTTACTTTAATTACAGGAAAGGAAACCAATGATTTTTTACCTACAGCCCAAAATGTATGTAGTATAATAAAAATCAAGTCGAGGGTGCCTGGGTGGCTCAGTCAATAAAGTGTCCGACTCTTGGTTTTGGCTCAAGTCATGATCTCAGGGTTGTGAAATTGAACCCGAACCCCGCATCTAGGCTCCACACTCAGTGGGGAGTCTGCTAAAGATTCTCTTTCCCTTTCTGACTCTCTCTGCCCTGCCCCCACTCATGCGCACTCTTTTTAAAATAAGTAAGTCTTAAAAGAAAATCAAGTTCATCACCTAAGTCATTCCACAGGACTTTGTTTAACACACACACACACAAGCTGCCTATAAATAGTGTTCTCAATAATTTTCAAAGTGTTAGGGCACCTAGCTGGCTCAGTCGATAAAGCATGCACCTCTTCATCTCAGGGTTGTGAGTTCATGGCCCACAATGGGAATGTAGCCTACTTTAAAAAAGTAACGATAATAATAATTTTCAAACTACTCATACAACACAATTCTAAGGCATAATAAAAAAATCATACCTTTATCAATCCTTCAGAAAACAGAATTTCTATAGTTTCTTTCAAAATAGGAAGTAAACCACCATGGTGAATACCAATCCCTCGCTTCAAAAGAGGAAGTACATGTTCAACCTGTGATTAGAATAACGTTTATTTTTCACTGATGTACAGAAAACGGAAATAAAAAATATGTTAAACTAAAAAATGTTAAACTAACCAAACCCATATTCCCAGAGATTATTAAACTCAAAACTCAATATAATTCTGCCCCAGCTTTTCTTAATATGGAAGATATACTTAAAATTCATATATGCACTACTGCCTCAAATTTTCCAGCATCACTTCACCTCCCCAAATACTAAAAATGAGGGCAGAGTATGCATCTGCACAAAATAAACTTAAAAAATACTAGCCAGCTCCAATGAAAAAAAAAAAAAAGTATAAAGCATACTTAACATAAATATGTACTTTATCTAAAAACAAATGGTTACTGAAGAGTTCACCCTCATTAACACTTTATCAAATGCCATTACATGTCTACTAAAACTGTGGTGGGATAACAAAGATGTATAAAGACATGCCTTAGACCTCAAATACTAATAATTCAGCTGGGAAGAAAAATTACAAGAAAATCTTCTAAGTTAAACAGTCTTTTAAACACTGAGAAACATGCTATTGCATTTTTATCATAAATCCCTTATATATCAGAGTAATCATTTGTAAGCAGAATATAGCCTCCCAAATTTCTTTTCACAGAACAAAATTTTCACGTCTTAGGTCACATTAAAGCAGTTCTCAGGTTTGGATGCACATTAGGATCATCTGGAGAGCTTCTGAAAGATCCTAATGACGACAATACACACCAGACCAATTAAATCAGAATCTCTGGGAGTGGCACTCAAGAATTCAGTATATTTTAGAAATCCCCAAGCAATTCCAACAGCTGAAGGAAAAATTCCTTGGATTAAAAGCAGAGCAGACATTAAATTCCTCACTAAACACATGATTTTCATTAGGTGTTTTGTTGGTAGACTTATGAATTAAGAAATTTAGTGACTTTGCGGCACCTGGGTGGCTCAGAGAGTTGAGCATCTTTTTTTTCCCCCCTTAAGATTTTATTTGTTTATTTGAGATAGGGGGAGAGAGAGCACAAGCAGGGGGAAAGGGCAGAGGGAGAGGGAGAAGCACACTCCCCACTGAGCAGGGAGGCCGACGTGGGACTGGATCCTAGGACCCTGTGTCGGGTACTGAGCGTGGAGTCTGCTTGGGATTCTCTGTCTCCCTCTTCCTTTGCCCCTCCCCTGCTCACACACTCTCTCAAAAAAAAAAAAAAATTTAGTGACTTAAAATTAATAATTTTGTGTTATTAGGAACAGAAGCAGTAACTTCCACACCATGTTAGCTTTCAGAGAAGAATTCCCTTAGGCAGCACATCTTTTCCCTTGTCACCTTTTCAGAAATTTAAAATACAAACCAAGGTATTATTTCAGTGTACAATGCAACATATTTACTGGAGTGTGTAAGCAATGCAATATATAGTAACAAAATTAAGAAATGCAAAGTAAAAATATGCTATCACACTTAATATCCACATTTTACTTAGTGACACTAAACACAAACCTGAGGGAGTTTTTTATCTTCATCAGACAAGCAGTCAATGGCATTACTGAATACTTCTTCAACCATCTTCTTTTCTTCATCTAAGAAAAAATTCAAAGGTACATAAACATGTAAGTGAATCAGTGATACCAAACTTCACAGACTGCAAACAATCAAAGTTTATAAAGAATAAAAGTAGAGTTAGTATTTAAGGCAGAAGGCAAAGTAGGGGAATGAACCATGAGAGACTGTGGACTCTGGGAAACAAACTGAGGGCTTCAGAGGGGAGGGGGGTGGAGGAATGGGATAGACCGGTGATGGGTAGTAAGGAGGGCACATATTGCATGGTGCACTGGGTGTTATACGCAAATAATGAATCATCACTACATCAAAAACCAAGGATGTACTGTATGGTGACTAACATAATAATAAAAAAAAAGAAGGCAAAGTAGATAAAAATTATTTAACAAAATTCACTGCATTTCAAAAACATATCTAACAGAAAATTAATCCGTGAGTAAAAGTACTATCTTATAAAATAAACAAAAACTACACTAAGTGCTGTACATCTAATATTTAAGTCTAACAATTACAGGTCACAGGGATAATTTTTATCCATTATTGAGGAAAGTAAGGTTTAAGGTTTACAGCAAATAATGAAGGCTGCTATTAACCGTTAGAGGAGCAATGTCAAAGCCTATGCTCTTAACTATTATACTGCCTTCTTGTACAGTATCTATTAAATAATATGTAGTCAATAAATATTTGTTCAGTTAATCAACATATGACCTTGCAACATTAAGCAAATGCAGTACTGGTAGTTATAAGGAAACATGTCTAAGCAGAGCAATTCACTCAAAAAATAAAACATTAACTAACTTTAGGAGTTTACGTGGGATATCTGTTCTTACTTTGCCCTGGGTAAGTAAAAAGCAGCTCTAAAATGCATGGGTTAATTCTGTGCCTTGATAATGAAAGCACTACAACTGACATTTGATTCTGGATGACTGAGGATATTATTTACTTCTCATTATACAGGATTACATATGTAAAAGGATAAACTGAATAATAAATGGGCTGGTATAAAGTATGCCAAATTTTTGGATAGGCTATGCTACTTTCTAGCTGTGTGACTTTAAATGAGTTACATTCACAGATAATATGTGGAAATAATTATTAATTTAATACAAGTTATCTTACTTTATTTAAAAGGTTATACCACAATTAGGTAAAGGGCAGGTCTTCCTGGTTTGGATTTTTAGAAGAATGAAGCACAGTACTTTCTTATACAGAAAGTGATCTGACCAAGTAACCTAGCCTTAAGTTGTCACACAGAGAGCCACAGGAACAAAGGAGCTAGGGATCTTTGGATTTTACAAAAAGCAATGTACTTATACCTTCCAATAAAACAAAAGGAAAAGAAGAAAATGATAAAACAAGGTCTTAAAATTTTTACAAATATAATGAGTACATTACTTAACTGTCATATGAACTGCATATCCTAGCACTACATAATAGATTAATCACAACAAATTAATCTTCTTACTACAAATAGATTTATATTGATTTTCACATAACATGAAAACTATACTGAAATTATATAGCACCTGTGTTAAAATCTAATTTGGTCATCTGAAGTGCATAGGCTTCACAATCCTTCTTACTGAAACTGAAAATAATTACAGGTTGAAAATTTCTTTCCATAATCATCTTCACAATCTTGAACACATTTGATGGTCCTGCAAAAAGAATACATAAAACATACCCAAAAATTAACTCAAAAGGAATTACAGACCTAAATATGAAGTCTTTAACTATAAAACTCTTAAATATTATAGAGGAATAAATCTCCATGATTTATTATTAGGCAAAGCATTCTTAGGTATGATACCAAAAGTACAGCAACAAAAGAAAAAAAAAAACTGGATTTCATCAAAATTAAAAACTCTGATACCTCAATAGACAGCAATAATAAGTTGGAAAGAAAACCTTTACCCACAGAATGGGAAAAACTAGGTAAGCATCTACTATTCAGAGTATATAAAGAATTCTTACAACTTAACAACAATAAAAAAAGACCATTTCATCTTTAAATGTGGAAAAGATTTGAGTAAGTATTTCTCCAAATAAGATACATAAATGGCCAACAAGCACATCAAAAGATGTATCATTAACCATGAGAAAAATGTAAATCAAAACCACACTGAGATACCAGGTCATACCACTAGGATGACTAAATTAGAAGAGACAGATTACAGTGAGCACTGGCAAGAATGTGGAGGAAATGGAAACTTCATACCCTTCTGTTGGGAATGTAAAATGGAGCTGGCACTTTGGAAAATAATCTGGCCACTATTCAAAAGGTTAAACATAGAAATACCATGACTCAGCAATTCCAATGCTAGGTATACACTCAATGAGAAAAGAAAACATACATTTACATAAAAACTGGCAGAATTCAAATATTTATAACAGCATTATTCACAATTAACAAAGAGAAATAACCCAAATGTTCAACAACTGATGAACGAATAAAATGTGGTACTCATTTAATAGAACGTTGTTTGATCGTAAAAGGAATTATGTACTGACACATGCTGTAACATGGATGAACCTTGAAAACACACTAAGTGAAGAAGCCAGTTGCAAAAGACCACACAAATTATGATTCCATTTATGCGAAGCACTCAGAAAAGGAAAACAGAGACAGAAGATAGATTAGTGATTGTATAAGGCTGTGGGGCAGGGGAAGAGATTAGGAGAAACGAAGAATAACTGCTAATGGGTAAAGGATTTCTTTTTGAGTTGATGCCAATGCTGTGGAATTAGATAGTAGTTACACAAGTTTGTGAATATACTAAAATACCCTGAATTATACACTTAAAAATGGTAATTTTTGTGGCATATGAATTATATCTCAATAAAAGAAATTGTGGTGATGGTTGCATAATTCTGTTAATATAGTAGTAACTATTAAATTGTATACTTTAATGGATATTATCACATACTATCTAGATCTTTATATAGCTTTCTAAGGGAAAAAAGTGAACAAAGTTACACATTACCTTTTGTTCCTCCTTTCCGCCCCTTCTGATCTCCTTTTGCCAAATCACCAGCATCTCGAAGTACTTGCATTGCAGTATTAAAATTATCTTCTCTGAAGTCACCCTGGAATCAGATACTTTTCTATGTAACCTCGCTAATATTTAACCACAATCCAAACATTTTTCATACCTCAAAATTTCCTCAAAATAAAAATAATGTAATAATTATTACAAAGGTCACTGAAAGAGTTAAAAAATGTTGTGTATAAATAGGTAATTAAAGGTAGAGATATTAAAACTGGGAAAAGCAAAACAGAAGATATCTGAAACACGTCCTAAGTCCCTATTCTTAAGGAATTTTAAAACACTGGGAAAGAAGGAGGAAAAAAAAATTGGGAAAGAAGAAAAATCTTAATTTATGCATAAGAAACACAAGTCTTAAATCTATTTTTTGAAATAAAAATACACACAAACCCGACAATTTTGGACCATAAAACTACTTAAGAAAAAAAAGATGGAGTTCTACCATTCTACTTCAGTTTAAGGAAAAATAGTAAGAACACCAAGGACTACATTATCGGTAAGATCCCTTACATTTTCATCAACCACAAGGTGCAGGCCATCTCCCCCCGCTGGAAATATGTAATGTTGCAACGGAGTAGGTCGATAGTCTGTGTAAATTACATGACAAGGCTGTTAAAAAAAAAAAAAAAGAAAAACAATTAAACACATCATTTTATTTCTTCAAAATAATACTGTGTATTTAACCTACCTAAAAGACCTCGGGGAAATAAACTTTTGGATTCAACATTTCAAGAAGAAAAAACTTAAAAAATTTTAAAAACCAGGCAAGAGAAAAACGTTGGAAAAAATAGGTCTATCAAATTATACTACCATCTATTCGATTATATCAATCCCCTACTCAGGGCCAAAAACATGATGTGAGTTTCAATAACGATCTTGGATTCACACTCTAGACCTGTGATGTCAAAATTAAAGATGCCTGTTCCTACACAGCAGTAGTATTGTGACACAGAATGCTCCCTGAGGTAAAATGGGATTTTTTTGTCCCACAGAGGGTTTTCAAAGCTTTACTAAATCAGCAGGTTGATCTAGCTCCCCCAGAAGATCCAACAGGTTTCTATCCTACAGAAGCAACACAGATGTTACAAAAATGCCATCAGAGAGCTTATAAACAGATAACGGTTTCTAAGAATACTGGTATAAAGGGTAGGAAAATAAAACCAAGAATACGTTTAGTACAAATGAACAAATGCTTTTTATAACATCCTATGGTGCTGCTGAAGTCGGACTACAAAAATAAAAGAGAAACACAGTCAGTAAAAAGGCTGACGGTGTTCACAAAGAAGAAGAATCAAATCACACGCTCAAGAGATGTACAGCACCCTGACGTCCTGAGGTCTTAGAGGACATTCTCTACTATAAGGCCTCACTCAACAAGGAAATGCAGTAGTTTCCAAACCTGGCGAATCATCAGGATCAATTCAGGAGCTTTTAAAAGTTAGGTCTTACAAGCCCCTACTCCCAGAGATGTTGGTATATTGGGTTTAAGATGGCACTTAAGAAATACATGCCTGTAAAAAGCTAATCAGGTGATTTTGATAAGCTTGCGCTTGATGTGAGAAGTAATCTCACATTGAAATGTCTTCTTAATTCTAGGTAGCATCAAGAACGAAGTATAAAAGATAGTAAAGCCAACTTACAATATTTTAAATATTGAAGACATCAAAAAGAAAGAAAATACCTGCTTATGTAAATGGCAAATCCATTCAGCAAACTGTCGGGCATTTGGAATAGTAGCCGAAAGAAACACATAGTGGACATTGTCAGGAAGCAAAATAATAGTTTCTTCCCATACAACACCACGCTCTGGGGGGGGAAAATATATAGATATATATATACACACACACATACACACCTTGGAATTCAGTGTCACTTTATTAACAAATAATCAAATTATTTTCTCTCAAGCATAATAATTAGAAATGCAGATCACTTTACACAAAGATATTTTTAGCCATAGACCCTTAATAAAACTACTTTAGTTCCTACCATGAATTTACCCAGTAGAAAGTTAGTAGACTAAACCACTAAAACTGCAATGTACTCTGAAACAACAGCCTGCCAAGAGCAGCTCCAGACTGAAAACGTCTCACACAGCATAACAAGAGTCCCATGACAATGTAAATAGTATTTCCATCTCACTTTGAGAAACAAAAACTTAATGGGCTGTAGAAAAGTTACAGCAGGGGTGCCTGGGTGGCTCAGTTGGTTAAGTGTCTGCTTTAGCTCAGGTCATGATTCCAGGCTCCTGGGATCTGAGCCCCACATCAGGCTCCCTGCTCAGTGGGAATGCTTGTCTCTCTGCCTCTCCCCTCCCCACGCTCGTGCTCGCTCTCAAATAAATAATCTTAAAAAAAAAAAAGTTACAGCAACAAATGTTAAAGACACATCACTACTCTACCACATAGCATCTTTCATCCAAATTACCCTCATGATCTCTAAACATGAAAGAGTTGATGAGCAGCAAAACTATGTCAGTTTTTATTTAAATGGAAAAAAAACTAGAAAAATCAATTTGAGAGGTTCCACCTAAAATAAAAAGTCAATACAGGATTCCTTATTTTAAAACCAAAACAGCTCTGGTCTGAACTTAATTTTAGGAATTCAAAAGGGGTGAAATGTTCAAAGCATAAATGATTTCATAAATTATTACTTTCACTATAAATACAGGTTAACTCAGTGCTTTAGTTTAAATAAAAACTGAGTTTTGAGTGTACATGTTAAACATTTAACTTTTAAATATTAACATCAGCCCTCCCAGTTCCACTCAAAATTCCAAGTATACTTACTTTTGCTTACAGTAATGTAATAGTTCAAGTAAAATGATGTTTATTTTTTTCTCATTTGTATTTCATAATCCCTATTTCATGTTCTTTTTTTACTATAACATGCATTTCTTAGTTTTTAAAAACTAAAACGCTAATAAAAATCAAGTAAGTTAACTTCAGGCTAAGAACTTTAAAAATTTCTTTAACACTTATTTTGGAGAGTTCAATCTATTAAAAGTAAACTAGCTTTAAAGCACCTGGGTGGCTCAGTTGGTTAACCGTCTGCCTTGGGCCCAGCGTCAGGGTCCCCGATCAGCAGGGAGCCTGCTTTTTCCTCTCCCTCTGTCCCTCTACCCTGCTTGCTCATCCTCTCTCTCTTCCAAAGAAATTATAAAATCTTCAAAAAATAATAAAAAATAAAAGCAAACTAGTTTTAGTACCAATTGTTTTGTATGAATTTGCATTTTCTCATCCAGAATTACTATTTAAGAAGCTGCAGTTAAATGAGATCCCATCAGAAATACTACATCATGTTTCCCGCAATTCAGTTTACTAGAACTCTAGCTACACGAATAGTGAAAGCAAAATTTAGCAACTATTTACGCAAAATTGCTAATGCCCTTCGTAAGGAAAATATGTGGCACACATCTCAACAACACAGAACATACCTGAATCTCTCATGTAATGAATTTCATCAAATATGACCCACGCTACTTCTCGCATAACTTCAGAACCTCTGTACAGCATGCTTCTCAAAATCTAAAAAAATATAAACAATTTAGCAAAAATTTGACACAACAGAAGTTCTTCTTTCTAACGAGGAATTTTGGAAATGCTTTAATGGAAACGTTAAAATAATTTAGGTTACTTCTCTTAAATCTATTTCATAAATCAAGTAATATTCCTTCTCTCATAAAACCAAATTATAAATGACTTCTCAACAGTTAGTTATCAGGTACAATTCATGGAAAGAATTATTATCACCCCTATCTGCATATATCTTAAGTATGAAGCCACTTCATTGTATATATAAATTCATCACAAGATCCACACTACCCAGGATATGAGAATAACTTAAAATTATCTTCTATTCAACATATGATACCTTATACTGTTTACTGATTTTTTTCTACTTCATCTCACAACATGGATACTCTCTGGCAGCCAGTATTCTGATTTTTGAGTTGAAGAAAATCTTCCACACATGGAAAACAGTTTTGGGAACGGAAACTTACGTTGGGCACCAAAATGAAAAGTAAGCAATGCTTTTGGCTGGCTCTGCAGGGCAGAAGTTAATTTATCCTCTCTATAGTACCATGTCTTTGTAAAACACAGGGTTATAACTCAAGAATGTATAAAAGTACTTGGTATAGCCAAGACAGCTAAATGTGTTCAAAACATAAGATGTTATAAGTATACAAGTTTTAAGTAAAACTTAACTACAACTATGGGAAAAAGTTTAACTGGACATTTTAAAGAAAGTTATTTATGTATTTGTATCGACACTAAAATGCAAACATAAAAAATTGAACGGAAGGAAAAGCCACTACATATATGAAACTGGATGCAAAACCGTCAATGTATTTCCATGTCACTGCCAATAAGCCTTCAAAAATATTTGGTGGAAAAAAAAGATTCTATCTACATTATATGACAAGTAACAGAATTAATAATTTACAAGTAAATTTATATAATTACTAAACCCTTTTAAGAAGAACTTCTCCCTTTCTAATAAATCTACTCGGAAAATAAAGTATTACATTTTATCTATACAGAGCAACTGATAAAGCATTATACATTCTAATTGAATAGATACATTAATTAAATTAAAATTAAAAGGGAAAAACTGGCTGAGACCATATAAATTACCTCTGTGGTCATAACAAGACAAGACGCTGTAGGATTAATAGTAACATCTCCAGTCATCAAACCAACATCTTGAAATTCTTCATACATTTCCCGGTATTTCTGGTTACTCAGAGCCTTAATTGGACTGGTAAATATTACACGCTGTTTTTCCCTTAAAGCCAATGCAATGGCATACCTATAAATGTGAAAGCAAGTAAGAATAAAGCATTCAAAACCTTTTCTTTAAAGTACGTAATTTTTAAAATTCTATTAATATATAAATTATGTCCCAACTTTCCCTAATTACTTATCTTAAATGGAACTGGCAGAACATTAATATCTTGTTCTATTTACTAATGACAAATTATTAAAGTAATAATTGTTATAATAAATATGAAGTGTAGTGGTCTAAATAAACAAGAATATTTAATTGTGGTCTATTGGAATTAATGTAACCTAATTGCTAATACCAATAGATAACTAATGGTTACTCTATTTCTTGGAAAGTAAAACACTTTTGGTTCTATAAATGGGCCTCCAAAAATTGACAGCCTCTGCCTGTCAGTTTATACATACATAAACAGTTAGCAAACACTGGGAAATGAAGCTGTGTTCCTCTGAGTTTCAAAAATAAGTTCATCCATATGTATGCTTTCCCCGCATGTAATAATTATACAAATCACTCCTTGCCTGGGAATTATGATGTGTTCTAATTTTGGAAAAGTTCTTTCACAGCTATTAACAAAATGCAATACAGTAGTTTTATCTTTTTAAAGAAAATTCTATTGAAGTTTTTAAATAAAGACCATGAAATGATAACTAAGGTTAGCACTGTGGTAGAGTCTCCTTGTTTAAAATATAATTCTGGCCCACAACAGGCTTATAACCTATTTGGTGAAATAAAAATAATATTCATCACAGCCATATAACCATATTCTCCAAAGAGTGAAATAAACAAATAATTAAAAGCATCCAAATATCATCAAATACAAAGTTTAGGAGATAGACTGAAAAAGATATAGAGATGCTACAATATATTATCTAAACTGTTCACTTTTGAACAAAAAATTAAAAGATAAAAAAAGAAACAGGGAAGTATGATCCATACTTAGGGAAAAAAGCAGTCATGAGAAACTAATTCTTAGTGGGTCCAGATGTTGGACTTAGTAGACAAAGACTCAAATGCAGCAATTAGAAACATGTCCAAGAAATGGAAGGAAGCCATATTCTAGGAATTCAAGGAAAGAGAGGGTAATTATTCAACAAACAGGCCATTGCAACAGAGAAGCTGAAACTATAAGTAAATGAAAACACTACAGATGAAAAGTATAACTGAAATCAAGAATTCACTAGATGGGCTCAAGAGCAGATATGAGATGACAGAACAGCATCAGTAAATATGAAGACAGATCAACAAAAATGATCAAATCTAATGAAAGAAAGAAATAGAAGACGAAAAACGAGAACCTCAAGTGTCCCAGTGAAAGTTCCAAAGTGAGAAAAAAGAAAAAAGTATTTGAAAAAATAACAATGAAAACTTCCTAAATTTGTTTTAAAAAATATTAATCTACAGATCCAATAAGCACAATGAACCAAAGCAGGAAAAAGTAAAAAAGAATCACACCTAGAAACACTGTCAAACTCTGAATAACAAAGACAAAAAGAAAGTCTTCAAAGCAGCAGGAAAACATTAAACTCTGGGAAACATTAAAAGACCCAAATCAAACTTTTAGAGATGAAAAATGCAATGTCTGATTTGAAATACATAGCATAAAAATAAAATCAGATTAGACACTGCAGAAGGAAGATGAATAAACTGGATGACCTATCAAGAAAAGCTGTCCAAAGTGAAAAAGAATCAACTCCAAAAAACAAAATAATAAGAAACAGAGTTTATGTGGAATAAGAAACAGAGTATATGTGGACTGTGAGACAACCTAAAGTGGTATGATAGAAGTTTAAGTGAAGTCCCCCAAGGAACTAGGAGGAAGGGGAATGTCTGAAATAAAAATAGCTGAGATTATCCCAAATGTGATGAAAACTATAATAAACATACAAATCTGAGAAGCCCAACAAAATCAAGCATAAGAAGCCGGAGAAAAGTCACACCACAATCAAACTGCTTCAAAACAGTGATGAAATTAAAAACAGCCAAACATCCCATCAAAGCAACATGCAAAGAAGCAGGAAAATAGTGACCTATAATGAAGGGAAAAAACCAATCAAAACAGATGAAGAAGTAACACAGATGAAAAAAGCAGCAACAAGGACATTTCAACAGTTTGTAACAGTATTCCGTATGTTCAAGAAGCCAGAAGAGGGATGCCTGGGTGGGTCAGGCAGTTAAGCATCTGCCTTTGGCTCAGGTCATGATCCCAGCGTCCTGGGATCGAGCCCCACGTCGGGCTCCTCGGTCAACAGGAGCCTGCTTCTTCTCCCTCCCCCACACTCGTGCATGCTCTCTCTCAAATAAATAAAATCTTAAAAAAAAAAGAAGCTAGAAGAAAGTTAAGTAGTAAATAGAGACATGAGAAATGAACACACACACACACAAATAACTTCCAGCAAGGAAAACTATAGTATAAGATGAAAATGCAATAAATGGGATTAATGACACATTAGACAATGCAGAAGACTAATGAAATGGAAGATATAGCATTAGAAAACGCCCAAAATGAAACACACAAAAATGGAACATAAGATCAGTGAATCATGAGACAACTTTTAAGAGGCCTAATATAATCCTAATTAGAGTCCTCAAAGAGGAGCTACAGGGAGCAACGAAAAACAAACCCAAAGCACAAGAAACACGAAAAAAATGACACCAAGCATCATCATAAACAAACTGCTTAACACCACTGATAAAGACAAAATCTTAAAGTAGCCAAGAAAGATACATTATCTAGACAGGAACAAGGTAAGGATGAGGGGATTTCCTGTCATAAAGTATACAAGTCAAAAGGTACTTTTAAAAGAATTCAAATTCTATATTAAGTGCAAATATTTTTCAAAAATGAAGACAAAGTAAAAGGTATTTTAGACATGCAAAAGTTGGAAGAATTTTTCATCAGGAGACTTTTACTACCATAAACTGTAAAGGAATTTCTTCAGGAAGAAGAAAAATGATGCCATAAAGCAATCTGGATCAAATAACACATCAAAACGTATCAAATTATTTTGAAAACATATCAAAAGCATTTCCCAAACATACCAAATCAAACAACAAAATCTGTGGTGCAATATTACACAAAATTTAATATTACTACAGCAATACGAAACAAAACTTTATACCACTAAATGCCTGTATTAGTAAAAGAAAGGTCTCAAATCAATGCCTTTACCTTTCCTCCCTAAAATACTAGAAAAAGGAGAGCAGATGAATGCCCCAAATCTGAATCTAAATCATTAAATAGAAAATAAGAAAACAGAGAAAAATCAACGAAACCAAAAATTTGTTCTTTGAGAAGATCAGTATGACTGATAAGACCTCTAGCAAACTAATCAGTAAAAAAATAGAGAACATTACACTGATGCCAAAACCAGAAAAAGACATAATAAAGCGAGAGACCAATATCCTTCATGAACACAGATGCAGAAATTCTTAACACATTTTTAGAAAATCTAATCCCATAATGTATCTACCAACAGGAACTTCTTTGGGGTTCCCAGATCCCACTGAAACATGGGGGGGGGGGTTCCCCACTCACAACACCAAGCAATTCTTACTAGCAAGGTATCTTGAGAATCCAATTAAATTCCAATTCTCCCCAGAGATAGCATCAGATTACACAGTTTAAGGGCTCAAAGATTAAACTCAAAGACTGCTCTCCAACCCCCACTTCAGATGCCAATAGCAAGCCCCAGGCCAGTTACCTGTGCTTTTGACCAACTGGCTTCAGATTGAAGGTTCCAACAACTTCCTCCTTGGTACAGATCAATTTGCTAGAGCGGCTCACAGAACTCAGGAAACACTTACATTTATCAGTAGATTAAAGGATATAAATCAATAATCACATGAAGAAATATATGGGGAAAGGACGAAGAGCTCCTATGCCCTTCCTATCCAGATGCACAGTCTTCTGGAACATCTGTTCCAGGAACATCTGCACATGTTCACCAACCTGGAAGCTTCTTTTTGGGTTTTTATGGAAACTTCACTACATAGTCATGTCTAAGTCATTGGCCATTGGCTGACTCAACCCCTAGGCCTCTTCCATCTACCCTTCCTGGAGGTCAGGCAAGACAGTGGGTGGAACTAAAAGTTCCAACCCTCTAGTCACACAGGCAGTTCTCCTGGCTACCAGCCCCCCATCCAAAAGTGACATCATTAACCTAACAAAAGACACCTTTATTGCTCTTATCACATGAAATTCCAAGGGTTTTAGGAACAGTGACTCAGGAACCAGGGAGGAAGACCAAATAAATACATGAAATACATATTTGCTCATTCCAATGACCAAATAAATATTTCTTATAAATCACAATATTGCCGTTTATTAATAGGGTTATATATATCACAACCTTGCAGGGTTTATCTCAGGATGGTTTATTATTTGAAAATTAATGTCTACATCATAGTAATGGGAAAAAATGCATTTGACAAAGTAGCTAAATATTCTGTATGCATGCACGCATGCACGCACACGCAAACTTGGAATAGAGGGGAACATCCTCAATTTGGTAAAAAGCACCTGTGAGGGGCGCCTGGGTGGCTCAGTCGTCAAGTGTCTGCCTTTGGCCCAGGTCATGATCCCAGGGTCCTGGGATCGAGCCCTGCATTGGGCTCCCTGCTCAGCAGGAAGCCTGCTTCTCCCTCTCCCACTCCCCCTGCTTGTGTTCCCTCTCTCACTGTGTCTCTCTCTGTCAAATAAAATCTTGAAAAAAATTTTAAAAAAGGCACCTATGAAACACCTACAGGTAACAGCATGCTGATGGAAGACTTAATATCGGTAACAAGGCAAAGATGTCCTGTCTTCATCACTTCTGTTCAACATTGTACTGGAAGTCCTAACCAGTTCAGTAAGGAAAGACATTGAAAGTATTTAAAATAAAAAGAGAGAAGAAAAGTATCTTTACTTACAGAACTCATACAGAAAAACTAAAGGTGAATTAAGAAACAAAGTTACTTTAAAATTTCATTTAAAAAGCACACGGAGAACAAGGAAAGAAGAGAGAAGCATGACATCCAGAAAACAATTAACAAAATGGCAATAGGCACATATCTATTAGTAATTACTTTAAATGCAGACAGACTAAATTCTCCAATAAAGAGAGTGGCTGAATGGATTAAAAAACACACTCAGCTATATGCTACCTAAAGAGACTCACTTCAGATGGTAAGGACACACACAGACAGAAAGTGAAGGAATGGAAAAGAATATTCTATGCAAATGGAAACCAAAAGAAAGCAGCAGAAACTATACTTCCATGAAACAAAACAGACTTTAAAACAAAGACTACAATAAAAGATAAAGAACAGTATTACATAATAATAAAGGGGTCAATCCAACACAGGAACACCTACATATATAAAGCAAATATTAACAGACCTAAAATCTCCTTTAAATAGAAAAGCTACTCACTCAGCGCATACAGTTTTTCCTGCTGATGTATGTGCAGATACTAAAACAGACTGATTATTATCAACACATTGAATGGCTTCTCTTTGAAAAGCATCAAGAATGAACGGGTATTCCTATAAAAAGAAAATCGTAATATCTGCATGAAAATGCTCTAACCATATCAGAGCACACTTAAAATCAAGAGATGTTACCCCCCAAAAGCATTCTGGGAGCATTTCTTTATGATTCTATTTAGGAAATATGCCACCCAATAGAGAAAATTAGGAAGAGTAAAAAAACACCTTTAATTAAACAGCAAAAAAGTTAATTCTACTCTCTATTTCTTCAATTACTTTGCTAATATACAAATTATATTAATTACAATATAGTAACATTACCATTTATCAACAGCCTGTTTTGTGGTAGGCACTGTGCAACACATTTTCCATGGATTATTATTATTAACGTTCCCAACAACCCCTAAAATAGGTATTCTTTCCTTTCACAGATGGGAATTCTGAAGCTCTGAAAAGCAAAGTTCCTCACTTAAGTTCACTCAGCCAAGGCAGAATAATACATCTACTAGACTTTTAAGAGTTTGTGCTTACTCCATCATTCTTCCTTCTGCATTTAAAGAAAATATCACTTGGAAAATTTGTATTAATCGTTTAAGTTCTATCAGAACTTCAAAATCCATTTAATACAGCATTAGAGTTTAAGTTTCATTAGAAGCTTATTAAACTCCCAAAACTGTATGTATGACTTAATGTACACGTCTTTTTTCCTAGAGAAAGGTTGACAATTTTCATTTGATTCTTTAAAAAGGTGGAGAATCATTACTTTCTTCTTTAAAAATCTCATCGCATGATTCTTTTTTTTTTTTAATCACGGTTGTTTACTGATTTGGTTCTCACTATAGTCTCAGGTGGCTTCCCCTTGGTTTATATATACTGGAAAGTATAATAAAAATCTCATTTGAAAGAGTTTAAGATTTTTAGAAAACAGACACAAAACCGTACAAACTGTACTGTCTAATGTACAGACCTTTGCAGCTTTTCCAACTCGAGGTTTAAGTGGTAAATAATCTTCATCTGCAGGAAGTGCAACCTGATGTTAAAAAAAAAAAATCACCAACTCACTATTTGGAGAACTGATACACTTAACACTCCATAATTAATGACAGTTTGAAACATACAAGTGATAGTATTTGATACAGTCTTAGACACTGTAAAATTAAATAACTGCCTTTAAGAACAAGACAAGTGCTGGGCACCTGGGTGGCTCAGTCAGGTAAGTATCTGCCTTCAGCTCAGGTCATGATTCCAGGGTCCTGGGATTGAGTCCCTCATCAGGCTCCCTGTTCAGTGGGGAGTCTACTACTTCTCTCTCTCCCTCTGCCCCTCCACCCCCGCCTTGTGCACACACGCGTTCTCTCTATATCTCATAAATAAGAACAAGACAAGTGCTAAAGCTAGAATAATCAAAAAAATCTCTACTTGTGTTTATCTAATGGTAATGTAATTAAAACCCTTTAAGTTCATCTCCCTGAAGAAACTGTGTTATTAAAGTTTAGGACCTATCTTAGCTATCTTTGTATTTTCCACAGCCTGATACTAATGAAAGCTCAAAAAAGCTGAATGGACATAAAAAGGGATGTAACTATATGAAATAAAACTATGTAGAATAAAATGATACTCCCTATTTCCTAAAACAGAAAATTTATTTTCTCCCAGTGAAAATTAAGATCTGGACAGCAGTTCGTAATTTATCTAAATTCCCGAGAATTAAACCATTTAGTGTACAAAACCCCAAGGGCAAAATAAAATACACACAAAATTAGAAATAATTTATAAGAACAGGGGCGCCTGGGTGGCACAGCGGTTAAGCGTCTGCCTTCGGCTCAGGGTGTGATCCCGGCGTTATGGGATCGAGCCCCACATCAGGCTCCTCCACTATGAGCCTGCTTCTTCCTCTCCCACTTCCCCTGCTTGTGTTCCCTCTCTCGCTGGCTGTCTCTGTCAAATAAATAAATAAAATCTTTAAAAAAAATAATAACTTATAAGAACAAAGCGTCAGTAAGCAAGTATTACATGAGGTTACCCATCTTAGAAATACTGAGAGACTGTGGACAAATTTCCAAGTCGATTACAGCTGACCCTTGAACAAGACAGGATTTGGGGCAACAACTTCCCCCCGCCCCACTCCACATAGCCGAAAATCCATGTGTAACTTTTGATTCTTCCAAAACTTACCTATTAGTAGCCTACGGTTAACCAGAAGCCTTACTGATGACATAGTTAACGCATAGTTTATATATATACTATATACTACACTCTTACGATAAAGTAAGCTAGAGAAAAGAATTAAGAAAATCCTAAAGAGAAAAATACAGTTCTAGTACTATGTTTATCAAAAAATATCTACTTTTAAGTGGACCTGTGCAGTTCAAAATCACGTTGCTCAAGGGTCAACTATGATCATAATAATGTGGGTAGTATTTCAAAAAGGACTAAGTAGACCCTCATTATAATTAAGAAAAGTGAAACTTAGTAAATTAGGAAACCTAATGAATAATTCCCAGTATAATGAACGTGTTAGAAGAAATGTGACGTTCTAAATGGAATCATGAAGGGAGACAACAGTTAGAATTTGGTATTTTATCCTGCACACGTTAAGAAAGAGTAACTTATCAAGTGTTTTTACTAATGAATGAATACTTTCGGGGGATAGAATAGTTTTCATTAATCTTTCCCTTAATATTGTATATTCACCTTTACTAGGATTCTAAGAAACTTCTAAGTAGTTTCTGATACCCAAGTAGTTTGATAGTTGGACAACCACTTATTCTAAATTTCAGGAAATGGCATGCTTTGTATAACTCCATCTCTTACAAATATGATCAAAGTGAGTCTATCCAAGAAAGCACAGCCGTTGGTATACTGACAAAATCAAATTTCTGGATCTGGAAATCTGAAGCCTAGACCCCAGATCATGGTATGATTCCCGTCAAACATAATCAACCTACAGTGCTATATGTGATGAGCTGAGTGACCCTCTCACATCTCTCCTGGTACTTTCTATGACATGAACAAAGAACATCGGTGGGAAGCAATTAAGATTTTAACTTCTGCAAGATTTAACAGAAGAACAACAGATTGTGTTTTCGCGTGTACAAGAATCAAAGAGTTTTTGTTTTTATTTCCTGAAAACAGTCTGGGTAACACTAACATACGACAGGAGAGACACTAAGGAGTCAGAAAAATAGAAAACCAGCAAAATGATCAAGAGTCAAACCTACCGAAAAGTCACTGGTGACTTTTGTCACAGCAGTTTGAAAGAAATGGAGAAGAAATCTAATTGCAGTATATTTTAAAATGAATGGCAAGTTAGAAAGTCTAGCAGGGATTTTCCTAGCAGAGCAGTCAAAAGCAACTCTGACTAGGGACCACATCTCTTTTATGTCTTCATACTCAGTGAATAATACAATGTCCCTGAGACTCAAAAGATACATACTCAATTAATGACTACCATAAAAAACAAAAAACATAGTGGCTGTAAAGCAACCTAGAATAAAAGAAGCTTCTGAATATTCATATGCTGATAGGAAAGAGCAAATAAAGAGATTCAATCTAGAAACAATCAAGGGTAAATGGAATGATCGAAGTCTTTGTGAAAGCAAGATAAATTACAACCAAGAACAGTGGCAAAACAAGCCTCCTTAGTATTGCCTTTTCCTTTGAGTGGATGTGACAGGTGCAGATAGGCATGGTGAAGGAGGTTATAAACAGAGGACACTCCAACTTGATACCCTCAAGGACACTCCAACTTGATACCCTCAAGCCTCTAATGGAAGTAAAAGGTAAAGTTAGCTGCAAAAAGTGAGAAGTGACAGAAGGAGGGATTGCAGAGAATTGTGAAGGAAAGAAAGAACTTTTGACTTCTTAAGAGCAAATTTTGTACCCCCGCCATCTTTTTAAGACCAGAGCATTGAAAAGGGTCTAGTATAAGTACTGAATGAATAAGTGGGTATTACAACTGCCAAGCTGAGTGCTATTCTAAAGGAACATAAAGGAAATTATGAGAACAAGTGCAGAACAGGTATTTTAAAAACAAGGTTCTAAATGTCTATCGAAAGCCATTTTTCTCAATTTGGAATTACTCTGCTTACTCAATAAAGACTTTTAATAAGACTTATCAGTTACCTGCAATAATAACTTGTAAGGTATATTGTAAAGACAGAAGGCTTAGTATAAAGAAACAGTGTTACGGTTCCCTTATGACCTTAATGTTTTATAAAGTCTTACTTCTAAAGGATTACTAAAGCTATCAGAGACTACTACCTTGTGGCGAACAGTGAAATTGCAACATATCAGTAACCAGAGCAAGACATGTAAAAGCACATGACCTGTCAGTTGACTTGAGGAGTATAGGAATGAACGTATACTCAACACCTACTCTGTGCTAGGTCCCTTACGCTAATTTTCTTCTATAATCTTCACAACTACCCCATGAGGTAAATCCCATTATTCCGAATTTAAAAATTAAATGTCAAAAAAGGTTAAGAAATTCATCTAAGACTTAGATAAAATGCTGTGTCAGGTTCTGAGTTCAGTTTAGAATACAAAACCCCAGCTCCTTCCACTGGACTATATACCCCACAGGAACTACTAGTTTCCAAAGCCCCTAAGACTAAACTGCTTGGTAATGATCATACTAGACAGTCCAAAATAAGCTCCCATTTATAACACCAACTTCCGATATACTCTTTGTGCTTACCTCATGTGTACACCCTTCAATAGTTTCAACGGACTGTACCTTGACTCTGGGCATCAAGTCTGCCAGACTTAAAAAAAAAATTATTAAAGTTACATTAAAATAAATTATTTTTCTATAATTAGATAATAAGCCTTCGATCTGCACTATTAAGGAAAATGACACTGCCAAATTATAGTACTAAAATGGAAAAAATTTGCTATTAAGAATATTCAAAAAATTTTTCCAATTACTCAAATCTATGCTGAGAATTCAAAATGACCAGTTAACATCTATATTAACAAATAGAGTACAGATGCCAAGTGGATTATTCAAAGAATTTTATCAGCGTAGTTTCAAAAACTATTTAAAAAAAGGAAAAAAAAAAAAGCACCCCTCCAAAGCACTGTCACTACTTCAAAGCATGAAGCTGGTTATAAAAACCATTACATGATAGAGAGTACAAAATAAACTAGCTTAATACAGACATTGCTATAATTTATAGAAGTGTTCCCTATTCTCTTCAAAATCCTAAATTCTTATCTAGCTTCTGTTTACACTCTGAAAGGACAGGACTGTGGATAAACTGAAGAAAAATCATACTTCGGACAAAACCTAAGGGTTACTACAATAAGCAACGATTTTAAACTGCCAATTATTATATTGTAACTTATTCCACTAGCTTTGGAAAACGGTGCATCTGAAATATTTCAGTGACACATCTACCACCATTTATAGTAGCTATTTCTCCTAGCTAAAACAGCTAACTGGTTTAAAAAATTCACAGAAAGAGNNNNTTTTTCATGGTAGTACCAAGCCAAAATATGGCATACAAGAAGAGAGAAGCAAAGCTGTGAAGCTTCATCACCTCAATAACAAACAGGTCAACCCAAGTAACTGGTAGCAACTTCTATGATGAGATGAGAAATATCAGCTATTTCAGTCATAGATATCCACGGGCCTCCCTCACTAATAGCAGTCTTGAGATTCATAGCCACTCTACTGCAACATGTAACAGTAAAAATCTAATTCCTCTTAATATTCTTTCTCACTTATACTTTCCATTGCGTCAGTTTTATTCTTTTCATTTATTCAACTCTCAGTGATCCTCTTCTTGGGACACTAATAAAAGAAGGAAATGTGGGGGTTTTTTTCTTAAAAAAAAAAAAATCAGGCTTCAGGATTCTTACTCAAAGTGGATTCTAAAACATTAAAGAAGAAATCTTTTCTATATTGTCTTCCATTTTCCAAAGTTAAACAGATGTTCTATATTTTTGTATGAATATAACTAAAAAATATTTTTCTTCATTTAATTCAACAAATCCTTTTGTAAAGTAGCAACATATAAGTAATTTTCCAGACTTTATGCAACCATCCAACTTAAGAGTTACTAACATTTATGACAATGGAAATACTACCTTAAATCTTCAGTTACTGATTCTTCCACCCTAGGCTTCTTTCCAAAAATGGGTTCATCTGTGCCCTCAAAATCTGCATCTCTCTTGGCTTTTCCAATATTAGTTGACTCTGACTGCAATTTACCATCAAAACGTTTCCTGAAAAGTAAATGATTTAGAATTAATTCTTCAGTATCAGTTCTTACTTTAAGGGTGATTCTATAAATTATTACTCTATTATATAATAGATGCCATTTACAGTTTACAGAAAATCATGGAAGTAAATACAACAAATCAAAACTAGCTAAAGCCCAGAATACCCTAACTAATAAAATTGAACAGTACTCTTGACATTTCGTATTTTCTTGTAAGTTTTGCTTTAAAAATATTCCACAGCTCACATTAACATAATTATTAACATCAAACTTTTAAAAATTATAAAACAACATTAAACATTTATCTACATGAGCACCTTCAATAAAAATTTAATGCTTTCGCTTGTCCCATATTACTATTTAAAGAGAAAATTTTTTCTTTGTGGTTGAATTCATTGGTCAAAAGTAGTGACAATAAACAGTACTTGGTGGACTAGATACCCAGAGAGGAATTCAATCTGACCTACATGCTTGTTACATTAAACAATTACATGTGGATTTTAGATCTAATTATGAAAGGGAAAACAACAAAGCCTTAGAAGATAAAAGTATTTTCATGTTTTACTAAATAGGACATAAAATTATTAACCAAAAATGAAGTCTGATAAATTGGAATGCATTAAAACTAAGAATTTCCGTTAATCAAAAGTTATCATTAAGAGAGTAAAGGGGCAAGACAAAGAGTAGAAGACATTTGAACTACATACAACTGACAAATGCCACATATCTAAATAAAATATAGAGGGTGGAGATTACAAATTTAAAAAAATAAGTAAATGGGAAAAAAAAAAAAAAAGACCTGAACAGGCATTTTACCAGAGGAATATCCAAATGGCCAGTAGGCATATGAAAATAAGCTCAAAATAATTACTGACAGGGAAAATAAAAATTAGACTACACTGAATCAATGACTCTCAAATTTCTGAACTCTGAATTCTTTACAAGTCTTAAAAATGATGGAGGATTTCAAAGAATTTTGTTTATGTAGTTATACCGACTGCTATTTACCACAACAGATATTAAAATTGAGAATTTTAAAAATATTTCCTCTTAAAATAGCAATAACAAAACCGTAATGTTAACATAAATAACACCTGATAAAAAGTAAGTATTTTCAAAATGAGAAGAGCAGCATTGTTTTACAGTTTTGCAAATCTCTTTAATGTCTGGCTTAAGAGAACGTATCTGGAGTCTGCATCTGTTTCTGCATTCAACTTGCGATAGCTACCATCATGAATTTCATGAACAACGCTAAGCCAAAGTCAGACACAAAGGTATATATTCTGAATGATTCCATTTACATTATCTTCACAAACAGAAAAAAATAATACGTTATCAGGATAGTCACTTTTTCTGGGGGGAAAAGACGGATGTCTGAAATATTCTATTTTTTGTCCCAAATGAGGGTTACATTGGTATGTTCATCTTATGAAAATTCAGCTTATGGACTTATACATTTCTCTTTTTCTGTTTTACTTCAAGAGAAAGGTGTTTTGTTTTAAAGAGTAACAAATAGTAATGATGTATGCTTGAACAATCTTTCCATAACAAAGTTCCTTCTTTGATGCTTAGCAAAACCTGAAATTTGTAAATCTTATTGCTCCCATAGTCAGAAAGGGATTCACCCTTGTCACATATTTGTGGCTGACTAAAGTGAATCTCTTTTGAACAAGCCATCAGTATCCTTGAACCTCAGTAAAGTAAGGCATTTGGATGATACCTAAGATCCCTCTAGTTCTAACATTCTACTATTCTATCCTTGATAATCTATCCTTGAATTATTATCAATAATGTCAAAGTATCAAATGTCAAAACCAGACAACTAAAACTTAGCAGCAGCTGGTGACAACCATAAAACCGAAAAATTTAGTTTGCATAACTTTGAGCAACTTAAAACCTAAATTTATAGAACGCTTTCCTTCAGAAGAGCTATATGATTCATAACTATGTCAGACTTTCAGATCCTCAATTATTTATTTCTCTTATAGCTTGGGTATGTATGTCACATGTGGAACTTGCACACTTGAAACACCTGAGTTAAACAGAAGGATGGAAATAAAGTGTCAGAGATAACAAGCTTACTCTTTTTTATTTTTTTTCAAGATTTTATTTTTTAAAACTATCTCTACACCCAGTGGGGGGTTTGAACTTACAACCCTGTGATTAAGAGTTGCACACTCTAGAGAGTGAGCCAGTCAAGCGCCCGGAAGAGTAAGTTTTTGATTTACTGAAACTGCATGAAAATGTTATTTCTAGACATGACATCATGGAATCCTATACAGAATCTTTTCTTATATAGGATATTAAAGTAATTGGCAAAATATGAGTAAATCCGTAGATTAGATAACAGCACTGTATCAGTGTTAATTTTCTAATTCTAATAATCATTCTTAGGATTGAGATATGGACCTCAATGTGGCAGAGAGGAGAGAGGCACCATTCTGCCTGCCACACTGTTGAAAACACAAAATGGTACATCTCCTGTGAAGAATTTGGCAACACCTAGCAAAATTACATACAGGTACCCTTTAACTTCATAATTCCATTTCTAGAAATCTATCCCAAAGAAAAAATGGCAAAATAATTTTAAAAATCAAAAAAAGGACAAACATGTACAAGACTATTTTTAATAGTAAAAAACTGAAAATAACCCAATATGTCTATTAAAAGAATACTGATGGAATAAACTACATTACATCCACATAAGGAATTACAACCATGCAGGTATAAAAAACAAAAAAGAGTTCTACATACTAACATGGAGTTATGTCTATTTCATCATGTTAAATGAAAAATGATGAAGAACAGTTTTTAAATGGCATATTTTGTATAACAATGAGTGGAGAAAACAGACACAGACATGCATGTGCACATGTGTATTTTTTAGAAAGAAATAAAGAAACCAAAAACTCAAGGGGAGGTCAGAAACAGGGCAGAAGACACAAAGATAAAAGAATGTACTGTTTTATACTTTCTATTTTGGAACTGTAAAATAATGTTTTACATAATTTCTTAAAAAATAAATTCTTACCAATCCTTAGAAGTAGAAAATAAATTGAAACAAATGAACAGAATAGATATCAAATTGGTAGCATAAATATTTAGAAAAGGAACTACTGAAGAGTATTTTCATTGTCAGTGTGATATTTTTTCTAAGGATAAATTCTATTCTGAATGGTAATACTACTATATATTATTTTTTTAACTATTATAATATATAAAGTTTAATTATGTAATTATCATTAGGGATGAAGATTTTGAGAAAAAAAAAGGATACAATTATCAAAGCCAAATAAAAACCCTGTAATATTAATTATGCTGTAAATGTCAGTATGAACTTTTTTTCTAAAAACAGTGATTCCCCAGTTCCTTCCACTCTAAAGGCCTAAAAGCAATGAAATCCTAAAGCAATGAGCACTCTAAGCACCAAATAACATTTCCCACTATAAGGAACTGAAGACCCTTTGGAGAGAGCAGATTTCGGGTTTGGACTGAATATGTATACTATGAGTCTAGAAAATCTTTTGCCAAAAAGCACAGAAGCTCTCAAAGCCTGACTAAGCTGGTCAAAGAACACAAGAGCCAATTTAAAGAGTTCTCATTGGTAGGAGTATCAAAAATAGTTAACGCAAATGACTCAAGTGTCTGTCAAAAGATGAAGGTATCAACATATATGGTATATCCATAAAACTGAACACTACAAAGCAACAAAGAGGAACTGGAGATACACACGTCAACTGAGTGAAGCTCCAAAGCAATGAGTATGAGAAACCACGCAAAAAAGGAATATACACTGTAGTATTCCATTTAAATTGAATTCTAGAAAATGCAAGCTGTTCTTAGTGTCAGAAAGACCAGGAAGCAGGGCTGGAGAGAGGGATGCACTACAAACAGGCATGCAGAATTTTGGTAGTCTTGGAAATGTCATCTTGACTGTGGTGATGATTTAGGATACTTTAAATATACCCCAATAAAACTTTTTTAAAAAGAAAAAAAGAATGCAAAGGAGTGCAACACACCAAATCATAAAAATCCATTCATCAAGAAACTAAACACATAATCACACACCCATGTTGGTCACCATTAGAAGTTCCTTAGGGCACAACTCATTTCTCTTCAAACTGAACAAGAATCAAGCATTTTCCTACCTTTCTTCTATGAACTGTATTTCAGGGTAAACAGCTGATAGGAGAATGTTCTTTTTTTATAGATGGATTTGACAAATAAATGCAAAAAGGACAAAAATAGAAAAAAAAAATCACCATTTTGCCAACCACCATGGAAATAATGGAGCGAGGCAACAATCATGCTAAAGCCATTATGAGAGAAGTTGCTGAAGAGGGATAAGGTTGGTCTATTTTAACACTCATCAATCTTAAAAACTACATATGTCTCATGATGTAATGCAATTGAAGTACACAGCTGCACTATGAATTATTCCTATCTAAACTGAACCTGAATCTCATTAACTATTATCAGCGCAGTCCAATAAATACATATACAATGCAAACTTCACATGTAATTCTAAATTTCTAACCATATTAAAAGCATTAAAAATAAATGTTTTAATATATTTCATTTAATCCAATATATAAAAAATACTATCAATTCAGTATATATCAAGATACAAATTAATGGGGTAGTCTGCATCTTTTTACATTAATTTTTCAAGATCTGGTGTGTATTGTACATTCAGAGCACATCTCAATTCTGACTAGCTACAGTGTGTGTCACACCTACAGGCGCATAGTGGGTATTATACTGGACAGTTAAGCTTTAGATGTAAGGACAATTTACAGTAAATACTTAAGGATATAAGAGCTCGTTACATAACAGCATAAGAAAGAAAATTCAGGTTTTAGAGACTATAGAGGACAAAGGACCTGGTTTTTCATCTCAGCTATCCGTCCAAAAGACATATGGCCTATTCCATTGTTAGTATTCCATTGTTAAGGCCTGTCACTTTTTTTTCTTCACATTTTGTGCCTTTCCTATTTCTTCCTTCTGCCACCTTCTGACTTGAGATTCTTTTGATTTCCTGAGAAATAAAAATACTTCCTTAATTTACTGTCTTACTTTTATTGTCTTTCCTCTTTCAATATACTCTTAACAATCACCACCATGTTAATTTTCCTAAACTACCACTCTACTTACCCAGTCACCAAATTAGGACAAAAAAAACCACAAAAACTTATTCACCACGGTTTAAAAATGAAATTAAAGTTCATGTGCTTGATATTCAAGATCCTTCACAATCTAAAACCAATTCGTACTCTCAGTTTTATCTCTTGTTTTCCCAAAGCTAACACTCCCTCTAGCCCAATTTGGACTCTGAAAAAAAAAAAAATCTGCCCATGAGTAACAAATCATTTCCTCTTGCATGTAAGGCTCCCTGAATGACACAAATAGATATTTCTTTACTGAACCTGTATAGCAATTAACTGTATACACAACTTATTTTATCTCAATCACCTACTAACCTGTAAAATATGTACCTGTTCCCTCTCTTTATCAGGACTAAAAATTCCTTGAGAGCAAAATCATGTCTAATTTAATTCATTCTCCTGGTATCTCCCCCAGTGAACATTAAATTTTGTTGATAAACAATGAATCATCTTACTTTACTTAGAATCATCTTATTTTAATTCATGATTAACTTTTTCTGGCGCTACTATGAACAATTCCGTACACTTTAAGGCAGTTTTATGCATCAGTCTATACTCAAGTTTAGGAACCGGTAAGTTTTAAAAATTTTCTTGGTAAACTCAAGGATAACCAGCTGTTGACAATATATTACGTGCTAAGCACCCTCAGGTGCTTTACATATATTATCTCCCTTGATCCTCACAACCCCAGTAGTAGGCACTCTCACGTTTTTATGGGCAAAAAAAGAAAGCCTGGAGATTAAATTTCTCTACCTTGTCCTGTAGTCCGTACCAAGTCAATCCAAGTCACGTTTTCTAAGCTTCTTAACCCTATACTGAACAGGTCATTAGTTTCATTTATTAGACTGTGCCAGGTACTGTGGGGTACAGAACCTAAGAAATACCTTACCTCCCCCTCCCAACCCCAGAGCGCACACCGCGGTAGTCAACACGCTAGGCGTTAAAGAATTGCAGTGGCTGGAGCTCACGCTGCCGGCGGACACCGGGGAACGCCAAAATCTCGATTCACCAAACCAACAGTCTTCCTCCTCCTCCAACATTTTCCCCAAACCCCTTCACTTCCCGACGCCACTCGATGTACACTCCAGTTACTCATGCTCTACAAAAGAACGTTGTATTTTCTCCCCTTGCAGCATTGAGAGAGAGGGGAAAAAAACTCCTGACACCTTCCTTACCCGCCCTTTTCCGCAGACCCCGGCGGCCCCTTCCATTTCCCCTTTTCTTTCTCCTTGTCTTTTTTAGATCCGGGCGCGGTGGTCGAGTCTTCCTCGAACACGCTAAAGAGTTCATCCCCGAAAGCGTCCGCCATCTTTCGGAGCTGGGAGACCAAAACTCCCTCCTACCCACGATGCTCTGCGAGCGCACCGGCAGTGACGCCAAGAGAAGCCTCAGCTGTCGCCCTTAGGAGACAAAAAGTAATCCGTCATACAACCATCCTCCAGAATTCTTCCCTGACTTCTTCTTATCTTCTGACTTTTCCTTTCCGACCACTACCCGGGGGCCACTTCCCTGACTTAAAGAGGGAGCGTGGAGAGGAGGCCCGGCACGCCGCAGGCACCTACGGGGCGGCGAGGAGGCGGAACCGTGGCGAGTCGGACCAATTGCAAGGCAGCGGTCGCCCAGGCCCCAGAAGCCCGGATGGAGGACGCAGGTTGGCGGCGTGGGACCCGGGGAATGTAAAGAGCACTTGGAGGCGGTGCTGCGGCGGTTCCGGGATCTGGACCGTGGCACTCTTTGCACAGTTGCAGCATGGGCGGCAAGAACAAGAAACACAAGGCTCCGGGAGCCGCGGCGGTCCGGGCCGCAGTGTCTGCTTCCAGAGCCAAATCCTCCGAGGCCGGAGCTGCTGGGGAGGCCCCAAACAAGAAGCCCGTGGCCAGGCCGCCCCCTGCCGCTGCCGCCAGCACCAGGGAGCCCCGAGTTAAGCAAGGTACGAGCGGTCCTGGAGCGCTGGGCTTTCCACCCCTAGCAGCTGCTGCTTTTTCCAGGAAAGAAGCCAGCGCAACTTGGGCGGGCCCTAGGTCTCAAAATTTGTATCTCCCACACCTGGAGCTGCTAGTTCCCTATCTGGTGGTTTTGTTCTAGCTCAGTGTAAGCTGTTGGGGCCTCCTAAGTTATGACAGTAGCTCTGTTGCCGCCTGGCGTTTCCCACCTACCCCCCCC
>NW_024426663.1:46624952-46692765 GCF_017311325.1 Ursus maritimus
CCCCCCCCTTTTTTTTCTTCCGAGAACAGAATAAAAATTGCATTTGTTCCGTCTCAGCAGGGATCCGTCCTGAGCGGTCACCCAAACTAGCTACGCTGATGCAGAGGGTAGGATGTGGAATTCCTAACCTCCTGGAGCCAGACCCATTTTGTACTTGCTCTTCATATCATTTTCAGCCAGGGTGTAGTGTTTTCATGGGTTATGGAAAAATCTGTAGTGAGAATTTCAGTACTAACACACCGAATATGGTTATGATCTGTTGTGGAATTATCGCCGATCTTTATCATAGCCATGCTGTTTTGGCGTACTGTGCAATTTGGCTTGATAACTCAGAGATTGCTGATTCCGGCTACAGATGAGGAGGCCCCTATTACAACTGATTCCAAAAGATGAGCAGGTGTACTCTGTTTAGTTCTGCTTGGCTTGTTTGCTTGTAGTTTTTACTGAAATATTGGTCCAACACATATTTATTGCGTATACAGATACTGCTGTATCTTTCACGATGTTAGGGTTGGGATGAGCAATACGGACACATCACCTTTCATGGACCTTGCTAATGTAATGGCGGATAGAGACATTAAATAATCACACCAACATTGCTTTATACTTACTAAGTGCCACCAAAAAAAACTAAGGAAGAAAATTTAACAAGGTAACCTAATTTTTACCGCGGAGGAGGAGAGGTCATACATGGTCTCTTTGAAAAAGGGACAGTTAAACTGAGATCAGGAGGACTAATATGTGTTAACTTTGTAAAGAATGGGGGAAGTAGTATCCCTGGCCTAGTTAAGGAACTCCATGTGCAAAGATCTTGAGTGAGGAAGGAGCTTGGGTCTTTGAGGTACTGCATCACCGAAGAGAGGGCGAGAAGTTGACCCTTAACATTTCGCATAGAAGGTGGATAGATAAATCTTTGCCCTACAATTTATTATGACTTTTTTGTTGTTGCAAAAAGGTGGTTTTATTAAAGCAGGGGTACAGGACCCATGGGCAGAAAGAGCTGCTGCCTACAATTTATTATAACATTTTTAACTACAAAGTTTTAATAACTGCAAATACGGATACATAGAATTTCTCTTCGGCTGTTATTCTGTAGCACTTTTACTCTCAATCAGCCTCTTTTGCATTCTTTTCCTGATATTCCTCTGAATTCTTTCAACTCTGTAATAATCATTTGTTCTATGTCTTCCCATTCCACCTGCCCCAAAATGTGACCTTCACCAGAGGTGTTAGACTTTGACAGTATAGTTCTGTCTCTATAGCCTTTCTGGGGGAGTACTTCCATTACTAATTCTGTCTTGTCCTTTGTACGTGACTCCTCAGTCTCTCCAGTCCTGGTCTTTATTCTAATCCCAAATCAGCCATTTCTATATTTACTTGGGTCTTTTGGCCCTATTTTGCAAGCCTCTCAAATTTAACTCGACTAATACTAAACTACTCTTTTCTCCCCACACTCGCTTTTTTGATTTCCTTGTTCCTATTTTCCACATTCCTCTTTATTCAATGTCAGTAGTTACTTTTAATGCCTTCCTTTCTTCCTCATGTGTAATCTCTTGCCCAGCTTCATTCAGTCTTGGCTCATTTATCCTCTGTGTACACCATTTTAACTTTTCTTCTGTGCAGTTCACACCTGTCTAGGCGCTCATGAATTCCTGGAGTACCAACAAAGCCTTCTGATGGGTTTCCCCAACTCTGTTATTTTTCCTCCTCTAGTTTGTCCTGCATTCAAGCATCAGATTTATCTTGGAGAAACGCCACTTTGTTCATAGCACTTCCTCAGTTTCTTCCACAGTATCTTCACTGACCCTGTGATAAAGTCCGTGCCATTCACCTAGCACCTAAAACCCTTTTTCCAGCCTTTTTACTAATTCCTTTATTCACTTACAGCAAATCTAGGGTATTTTCGTTGTTCCAAATGCAGCTATTGACTTTCTCCTCCTGTATTCTTGCCACTTTCTCTTAATGGAACACCACCTATCCTGCTGTCTTCCAAAATCCTGTAACAACCATTCCAGATGTCAACTACATTTTGAATTCTTCTGTATCCACAGCTCATTTATCATTGTTATTTGAATCATTGTTTTTGATGTCCAGGTCTTGCCTGTTGTATGTGAGGAAATATCCTACAAAATTTTCGGAAGTAGAAACTGTTTCATGGATATGTATCAATATACCTCAGTATCTATTCCAGTGTTGTGCATATAGTCATTAAAAATTTTTCTTGGATAAGAGACAAGACGAAATTCAGGGGAATTAAGGCTAAGAAATCAAGAGAGAGAAAATGAAAGGTTATCTATTAAATTTGTAGAAAATATTTTATAACTTAATATATATAGCAGTATATATAAATCTGTGAACAAAGATTGCCACACAGTTCTTCTTTTTTTTATTTTTTTCTGTTTGGATATTTTTATATAACATATCTTAGGCCTACTTTGGAGAAAAAACATTATCTCTGAACTTGTAGTTGCTAACGTGAGCGTAACTGTTCTAGTCCACTTCATCTCTTACCTTTTCAAAAGTTTGAGGCATTGTATGTAGCATTACTATCTCAAAATTGTCCTCTCGTCTGGAGGTAGAGAATCACCACTGCCATAAAATGGCTCTTGGCACAATTCTCAGTATTCTCCTACTCCTGTTTTTTCATTTCATTTGTTCATCAAATAATTTTTGAATTGTTGCTATGTGCCAGGCAAGAATTAGGCACTGGGAATACCACATGAACTGGTCGGGGGAGAGAGCTAACAACTGTAAGGCTTGTATGTGTGAAAATCCTTAAACCTAGCTGACAGGTGAAATCCTAAGAGGCAAAGAAGACTGGGGGAGTAATGTCATGAGTGAACTCATAAAAACCATGATAAATATTTTTCAAATCAGAAAAAGTGTGACAAAGGGCAGAAAACCATGACTCGGTAAAGAATAAATTGGGTGGTGGAGTCTGTTTTTGCATAGAACACGGAAGGCTTGGGGCGCCTGGGTGGCTCAGTTAAGTTTCTGCCTTCGGCTCAGGTCATGATCCCAGGGTTTCTGGATTGAGTCCCACATTCGGCTCCCTGCTCAACAGGGAGTCTGCTTCTCCTTCTGCCCCTCACCCCACTTATGCTCTCTCTCTCTCTGTCTCTGTCAAATAAGTAAAGTCTTTTTAAAAAAAAGAACAGGGATTGCTTCCCTGAGGAAACTTCTATGCTGAGATGGTTTGAAGCATCCTGCTCTTAGAAAATCTGGAGACAGAATGTTTGAGGCTAAGGGGACAAGGGTAAAGGCCCTAAGATGGGAGTAAGCTTGGCATGTTATAAGAAAACAAGAAAGTGTCTGGGTGGAATGAGAGGGGGCTAGTGTTGGTATTAAATGTAGGAGAGACTTCACCTAGTTTACATTTTTAGAGGATCAGATTAGTCAGGTGGTTCTGGCAGTGTGGACTTCCTCACAGACCTTGACTACTCAGGTTGTATCGTTCATCCTCATTTGTTCTCTAAATACTCTGTACTTCCCTTTCAGAGCTCATTTGGTTAATTAGTTGCTTAATTGCCCCATGAGGACAAGGACTGGGTCTTATTTATCTCTGTTTGTATCCCTTGGCTGGTTCAGATCCCTTGGCATTTGTATACTGTTCGTCAGAAGGAAACCAGAGTGCCTCAGTGCACCTGTCACCAGCACTGGCAACTGAAAAGTATTAGTGATAGTGGGCCATTATAATCACTCTGTGATGTAAAATGTAATACATTTTAAAAGAATATGTTGTGAAAGGAAGAGTATTGGGCAATAAATTGATTTTTGGCTGATGGTTTTTTTTTTTTTTTAAAGATTTTATTTATTTATTTAACAGAGAGACAGCCAGTGAGAGAGGGAACACAGCAGGGGGAGTGGGAGAGGAAGAAGCAGGCTCATAGCGGAGGAGCCCGATGTGGGACTCGATCCCGGTACGCCGGGATCACACCCTGAGCCGAAGGCAGACGCTTTAACGACTGCGCTACCCAGGCGCCCCTGGCTGATGGTTTTTTTATTAGCTGAGTCATCTTGAAATCAATTCTTCTGTGCTTCAGCTTTAATATTTTTGACAATAATGTGTTGCGTTCTGTGAAATATAATTTATAAATTTAAAATCCGTAATACTTTTGCCTTAGAGATACTGTACACTAACATCCTTACTTCCAGTCAGATTTCCAGTAACTCCCTGTGTGTGAAAAGGAAAACCACAGTGTTTGGAAAAAGGTCTTTAAGCAACAAGGAAAGTAGGTGATAAATCCTGTGCACCTTACTTGGCAAAAGAATGGGAACCATCTTTATACCATGGCCTGTTGACTTAAAATTGCATTTGAAAATAGGGTTAGTAATTTATACGCTTGAATATCTGTTTTCTTCTGGTGCCTTAAATTTTTCTTAAGTAACACATTTGAATCTGGTAGTAGAGAGCTGTTAGACTGACATTCTGAAAAGTTGGAAGCTGACAGGAAAGGAGACCAAAGAATCGCCAAATAGAAAATTAGAGCAGTTTCAGGGAATTGAGTAAGTTCAGTCTTTTTAGTAGCCTCTGCACGCCTCCAGGGACAATAATAGATATCCGTAATAGGTAATGCCTCATAAAAAGGTTCAAATTTTGCTGATTGAACATGTTTTAAGAAGAATTTGAAGTAGAAAAGGCCTTACTGGTTTACTTGATTTAATTGGTGATACCTCTGTAGCAAGATCTCACTGTTGCTTCATTTCCTCAGCATATTGATTAAAATAAAAACATGACCACTTTTAGGGACACATTGACAAGTGAATCTACACCGGTATTTGCGTACATTCCTCTCCTGGTTTTCTGGGGACTCAGCTCTTCTTTTATTTGCCCTCTGGAAGTTCACAGTATAAACTGACTTCAAGGAAGTAATATCGTCGGCTGTCTTAGGTGGAATGGCTGGAGGAGACAAATGAAAGCTTACTGCAACCTTCAGAGCTTACTGCTTACTTTAGTCTTTACTAACAAACAAAAAAGTCAACGGAATTTACAATTTCACCTCTATCAGTAACACATCAACTTTGAACTGCTTCTCAGTATAGTCTTGGTAATAAACTGCTCATCCGTCTGTACTTTTCCAAAAGGGTTCTATTTGGGTCCCCTCAATGATTTGGGAGACTCGTAAACTCTAATTAGTATGCTAAATTTTTACTGCAATTGATTAGACCTCACGGAATGGTTAAAGACTACTGATAGGTCCTCTCACATCGGACTGTTGACATGAGTTGATGAGGAAGGTTACTAAGTTTAAGTCTAAGACTAAAAGATAAGGAAATTAACCATACTGTGCCAGAATTGTCACTCTCTTTTCATATACTCTAGGTAGCCTTGTAGAACTCGAGCATAGAAGTAATTCAGGGAACCACTAATGTGTCTAGTTTAGACTGCCCAAATGTCAGTGCTTAACACTCAGAAACTTTTGCTTTAAAATGCCTGATTAGCATCTTAAAATGAATACCCTCATGTAAGTCAACAAAATTCAAAGTTCTTGACCTTTAAAATCATAATAAGCAACTTTTTAATTTAATGTTTAGGTTTCTCAAAGTAAAAAAAAAAAAATCTTCTTTTGCGATATGTAACAGTAGAGTAAGTATTATTAAGAGTCTAGGATTATTCTTACACAGCAGACGTTCACCAAGTGTGTTTCAAGGAATTCTGTGGAAATCCTGAGACCGTTCTGGCTGGGGCTCCGTGAGTTCAGAACTAGTTCCATCATCTAAAACGTTGTCATTTTTGTAGTTATTTTCTCATGAGTATACGGTGGTATTTTTCAATGGCTACATGATAGTACTACAGAAAATGGCATGCAAAAGCCAGACATTAAGAAATTTGCAAAAATGGAAAACAATTTTGTTTTATTTTGAAAAATGCAGTTATTTTTCATAAAATGTGTTTATATTAACTGCTCATGGGTTTGTTATTTTTAACGAATTAATGGAGATTTTAAAATTTTCCCTTTTTATTTACAATATGTTATATATCAGTGTTACAATTCACATGAACAGAAAGTATTTAGGATCGTCACTGATTTTTAAAAGAGTAAGGAGATCATGAGACCAAAGGTTTGAAAGTACCTTTTAATACTATTTATTCTTTCTTGGTTGGTCATTGTTAGAGAACTGATGATACACATAGCATTTCTGTTGGCTGGAACAGAGTTGGCATCTGTAGTGGGTTGAGTAGTGTCACGTTCCCCCCTCCCCCAAAGTTCATTTGCACCTGGAACCTCAGAATGTGACCTTATTTGGAAACAAGGTCTTTACAGATATAATTAGTCAAGGATCTTGAGATGAAATCATTCAATGAATAGTGTCCAGAGAAAGGAGAGGGATATTTGGACACAGACACACAGGGAATAAGGGCAGGTGAAGCCCTATGTATAAAAAAGAGGCAGACAAGGCAAGCAGCTCCTGGGATCACCAGAAGCCAGAGGAGGCAAGAAAGGATTCTTGTTTAGAGCTTGCAGGGCGCATGCTCCTGTTGACAACTTGATTTTGGACTTCTGGCCTCCAGAATTGTGAGAGAATACTTCTGTTATATTCGGCCAACCAAGTTTGTGGTATGTCCTAGGAAATTAAGACAGCCACCTTGGACTCTATTAATAGCAGAAGATGATAGGAACTGCCACCTCATTTTTACCTTGGGGGAGTGTTTCTCTTTAAAATTAATCATCGTCTGTACCAGAAATTTAATATCCTCTGAGAGGTCTTACTTCAGCCAAGTGCCAGGCAGAAAAGCGTCTGATTGTGAAAATACGAAGATAGATTTAATTTAAAAAATGTACAGGCCTTTGCTCTTTATAAGTAACTGGTTAACCTAGAGAAATCTAATTGGTAAAATGTTTCTGAAAATTTAGAGGCCGTATTGCTACTTGTAGATTATTTGGTGAAGGGAAAAAAGAGCTGAAATCAAATATTCAATGTTTAGCAATTTTTTAGAGGAAATTTAAAATAACGTAATAGCTATTAATGACTAAATTGCCTTGACTACTTTTTGTCTGTTATATACAGGTCCGAAAATTTATAGTTTTAATTCTGCAAATGATTCTGGTGGTCCTGCTAATCTGGATAAATCTATTTTGAAAGTGAGTACTGAGATTTTGAGTCATTTCAAGAAATGTTCTCTTTGAAAAAGAAGAAAAAAAGATATTCTTAAATATAAGAAAATTATGGGGTATTTAAATTTTTTGTCGTAGTTAATTGCTGATCTGTACGAGATAGAAGTAAATCATAACACATATGTTGAAAGCCCATAAGAAATTAAGGAAGATCTGGTTAAGATCCAAATTTCTAAGGATAGCATATGCATCCTTTCAGACCTGATTTGGTGTACATTTCCAGCCTTCTCTCCATTCTTCTCCACTTAAAATTTTAGTTTAAATCTCATTGTTCCCTCAAATCCCGTATGATTTTATGACTCCAGGCTTTTGTCTACTTCCCCTTCTCCCTTTGTCACCTCTGGAACCTGTAGGAAGTCCTTCATAACTCAGCAATTTTCCTTGTGGGTCCATATTTTTTTCATATACCTTTTTAAATAATTGCTGTGCTGGTTTACAGCTTATCTTTTTATATAGATTTCCTCTGCTAGACTGAACTTCTGAAGTGTATTTTTGAACATAGCTCATTGTAGGCATTCAGTAAAGATGTGGTCAAGGGAAGGTGTCTTTGGAGGTAGATGTTTATGTATTCTTAGGTCAAAAATGTGGAAAGAACATATGGAACAAAAATATTGAAGACAAAATGGCTAATAGAAAAACAGGAATCAAACCCTGGAAGCCAAAAGAATGTGCGTAGCCTAATTATTACTATTTGTATAGTTTTTACTTTTATCTTATAGGTCTTTTGAGTGTAGCGTCCATTCTTTCAAGCTGTGTGTTTGGGGTGGTTTATATTAAAAGCAGATTTCTGGACTCCATCTCCGAGAATTCTGATTCAGCTTGTTTAGGATCAAGCTTAGGAATCAGTCTCTACCGATAGCAATACAGTGTCTTGAGACATGCAGGTTCAGGAGGGTTTTTAAAAGGATTTTTTCTTGCCATATGTTGCTTTTTCCATGTCACATTTTTTCTTTTTTTTTTTTTCAGATTTTATGTATTTATTTGAGGAAAATAGCGGCGAGGGGAGAGGGAGAATCGGGCTCCCTGCTGAGCAGGGATTCCCAGCGTGGGGGTCAGTCCCAGAACCCTGGGATCTTGACCTGAGCTCATACTTAACACCATGACGCTTAACGAGCTGAGCCACCCAGGCACCCCTGTCACGTTTTTTCTTAAATAAATGGTACAGATGGAGTCCAGTGAATGGTAGTCTAAAATGCAATAATTATTTTATCTGATTTTCACTGAAATTCTTGGATTGGTTGGCAGGGATATAGAAAACTGTGATTTTTTTTCTAAGTATTACATATTGTTTAATAATTTAAGATTCCAATTGGTATGACCTTTTTGGCTTCAACAGGTGGTAATTAATCACAAACTGGAGCAAAGAATTATTGGAGTGATAAATGAGCATAAAAAGCAAAATAATGACAAGGGAGTGATTTCTGGAAGACTTACTGCCAAAAAATTACAGGTATTTTGCAAACTTTTTTTAAGTCCCTTATTTTTAATAGAGCATTTTTAAGATCGCTCCCTCCACATGTGAGATGGTGAGATAAAATGACTTCTTCAGCTTCCATTGAGATTTCTTGTAGATCATTTCCATCAGCAAGAATATGGAAGGAATTGGGCCAGATACAAGAACACACATTAAAATGGTGGTATGAAAACTAAATTACATTCCCCAGATTATATTAGACTCTGTAGCCAGCACTTTGCTTATTTTTTCTCTGACACAATACCAGAAGGTACTTTGCCTCATTTTTCAAATGAAGAAATTGGGGCTTGGAAAGATTAAAGACGCTATATCTGGAGGTTGTTAGTAAGTAAGTAGCGGAGTAAGCAGAGTCTGGATTGGAACCCAGTTCTGCCCAGCTCTAAAGATCATGCTTTAGAAAGTACATTAAGATGCTTTACTTATTTATGAACGTGTTCATTGAAGACTACTTAAAAAGAGAAAACATCTTAAGTGGTCACCAATAGGAAACTATGTAATTAGATTATGATAATGTCTACCCAATAGAATGTTATGTAACTATTAAAAGTGATGAAGAGTTTCTGATAACTTGGGAAGATGCTTATGTTACGTTATTAAGTGAAATTTGTTTTTACAAAATCATAGAAAAATGGCTGGAAGGAAAGATAATACATTGCAAACAGTATCGTTGAATTGTGAGAATATGAGCAGTGTCTCCAGGTCCTTTTTTAATTTATCCATAGTTTTCAATTCTCAATTTGGTGAGCATATTTAACTCTTCTAACTAGAAGGGGAGAAAATGGTATTTTTGAAAATAAAATCTGTATCAGTTTCTGGTTTAAAATGAGTAGAAGAATAAAATTAGTAATAAAAGGAGAGAAAATAGAATGCCTTTTTTCATTTCCCTTTCATAGGATTTATACATGGCTTTACAAGCATTTTCATTTAAGACCAAGGACATTGAAGATGCCATGACTAACACACTTTTACAGGGAGGTGATCTCCATTCTGCCTTGGATTGGCTCTGTTTAAATCTTTCAGATGGTAAGTAGTATTGTCAAAAAATTCTTTCAGTTTCAAAAACCCTTTCGAAGTTATTTCAGCATATGTGACATTTGTATCAAGCTCTAAATTTTTTCATTGTTATAATTACTTATTTTGCAAATGTTCTTACTTTTTTTCGCTCTTTACAGTATATTTTCAGAGATTGTAGTCCATGCAAGAAGAAATTATTTTTTGTGCATTACTTTCAGTTGTCGATAGTCAACCGAATACAACAAATTCTCAATGTTTCCTGGTTTTGGTTCAGAAATTTGGGCCATCTGGCTTTGGATAAATTTGTTTAACCAGAAGACCAAGGTTGTAATCTTTGGCAAGAACCAGGAGTGAAAATCGCTTATATGATTGAGTAAGGATCCTGCCATATATACTGTGACAGGCAACCAAAGAGTTGGAAAGGGTTCAGATCTTTTTCTGAAAATTTAGAAGTCTAACACATTGAGGGTGAAATAAATGGCCAAATTGAAGTGGGCTAGCTATCTCATGAGTGTTTCCACTCCTACTTTGACAATAAAGCCAAGTTCATCATAGGATTTCTATTCATAGGAGATGAGGGATGGAAGAAAAGTCAGTGCTCTTTGTGTAGGCAGGGTTTATGTGTATGTTTAATGAATGTATTTTTATGTTTTATGTATGATAATGCAAGGGTTTATGTGTTTGTTTAATGAATGCAAGTGTTTATGTTTTATGTATCATATGGGTTTTTTATTCCCATTTTTAAGATGCACTTCCTGAAGGGTTCAGTCAAGAGTTTGAAGAACAGCAACCTAAAAGTAGGCCAAAATTCCAGTCTCCTCAAATACCAGCCACTGTTTCACCTCCATTGCAGCCTAAAACAAAAAAACCAGAAGATACTAAGGTTAAGGTAATTGAAGAATTAAACATTTAAAGTTGTATAAAGTTAGAATGAAACACATGTAACGGTTCATGAGTAGAAATGCCAGGTTGCAATAGCATTTTCGCTTATTAAAAATAACTAATTCCTTTGCCAGGCTTTTCTATCACTGTTTCAGTAATCTGCTGCTGCATAACAAACCACCCAAAAAAGTAGTGGCTTAAACCAACAATTAATTTCTTTAGATTCTGCTGTCCATACTGGACTCAGCTAATTGGTCCTTCTGTTCTGCAAGGTATTTTCTTAGGCTAGAATATCCAAAATGGTTTCTTTGGGGGCTATCCAGGCATTCCTCTTTCCATGTGGCTAGCTTGGGTTTCCTCATATGTGGTGGTTGCAGAGTGGTCTGATTTGCATGGCATCTGGCTTCTAAGAGCAAGTATTTGAAGATAATAAGCCCCAGCTTATATCACTTGTGCTAATGTTTCCTTGGTTGAAACAAGTCATGTTTCCAATTCCAAAATACGTGTGGAAGGGGATTACAGAAAGTCATGAATACTGGAAGGTGTACTTCGTTAGGGCATTACACTTAAATACTGTGCATATCATGGGGCACCTGGGTGGCTCTGTCAGTTAGTCGTCTGCCTTCGGCTCAGGTCGTGATCCCAGGGTCCTAGAATTGAGAGCTCCATGTCAGGCTCCCCTGCGTAGGGGGAGCCTGCTTCTCCCTCTGTCCCTCCCCCTGCTTGTGCTTTCTCTCTCCCTATCAAATAAATAAAATCTTCAAAAAAAATAACTCTGCATATTGTAAAACCTCTGTAAATGTAGATGAAGCTGGAGAACAGTATGCTAAGTGAAAAAAGCCAGTCACAGAAAGATAAAGGCCGCATGATTTCACTTACGTGAGGTATCTAAAATAGTTAAACTCATAGAAGAATAGAATGGTGTTTACCAGAGGCTGAAGGGGGGAGAGGGGAAAGTGGGAAAATGCTGCTTTTTAAAAGTTTCAGTTATATAAGTCTTAGAGGTCTTTGTAACATAGTGCCTATAGTTAATGCAATATTGTGCACTTTAACATATGTTCCGAGCATAGATGGCTTGTTAGGTGTTCTTACTACAGCCACTGCTCCCTACTCCCACTAACACACGTGAACAAAAGGACGCAAGGAAGTTTTTGGAGGTGATGGATAAGTTTAGTACCTTGATCGTAGTGATCATGAGTGTATGCATATGTCCAAACTCTTCAAAATACTGAATTTATATATATAGTATGATAAACTAATCTCTAACTGCTACATTAATATGCACATTAAATTTGTACAATTTTTAAATATATCCGCTATATTTCAGTAAAGCCTAAAAACAAAACAAAAACAAAAACCTGGAAGCATTATCCCAAGAAAACCACTGTTTTTAAGGAATAACACTAGTTTTTAACAGTTCTCCTTTAATTTTTTTGCCTCTTTATAAAAACGTATTTTTTGGATTTTGCAAGTTTGGACTCCTTAAAGTAATGTTGAGTTCATTTGTCCTTCACAGAACAGTATGTAATAAGATTTTTGTGGCTTACATGTCTGCTGTTTGAGTAAAGAAAATAGTAAAAACAGGTACACTTGATAATAGTTTGACACCTTTTTCTAACTTTGGCTTTTCAGATATTTGTTTTTCCTTTCTAGCCAAAAAAGGAAGAAAAAAATTTGGAAGTAAATATGAAAGAATGGATCTTGCGGTATGCTGAACAGCAAAACGAAGAAGAAAAGAGTGGAAATTCTAAAAGCTTAGAAGCGGAGGAAAAGTTTGACCCTGTGAGTTAGAAATTTGTATTAGGCTTCTAGCTGGCTGTTCATAGGCAACGTAATTTAACTTTTGTGACTTAGTTTTCACCTTTGTAGATTAAAAATACCCCTATGAGTTGATGTGAAGATTAAACAAAACTTACAAATAACAAAATAGGAATGGCACCAAATAACTGCTCAGTAGCTGTTACTTATATTCCTTCCATATTTAAAGAGATAATCGTAAGATATTTTTACATGATTATCATCTGTAGGAAGTATGCTAAATTCCTTAGATAATAAAAGAAAGGCACATTTCTTTACAGAGGAAATCCGTGGTCTGGTGGGAGAAAACCGAGGTACCATAAGATAAACTAAAAATTTAAGGTTGAATGAAAACAAGTTATAGGAAGAAAATATTACAATACATATGTCCGACAAGACTTCTGTCTAGAATTTATAAAGAAGTTTTAAAAGAACAATAAACACTTCACAAAAATAGATACATGGATGGCCAGTTAACATGTAAAAATAATTTCAGGATCACTAGTCACCAGAGAAATGAAAAATTGCAATGAGATACTATTTTATATTCATCAAAATGGCTACGATTAAACAGATGAGTAATACCCGGTCTTGGGAGGGCGTGGAACAACGGGCACACTCAGACATTGATTGCGAGGGTGTAAAATGGTACATCCACTTTGGGAAACTGGCACTTCCTTATGAAGTTAAACATACACTTAACCAAATGACCTAACAGTTTCATTCCTAGGTATTTATTCAAGAAAAAGGAAAACGTGCCCACAAAAAAGATCTGTATGTGAATGTTCATAGCAGCTTTATATTAATACTCAAACATTGCAAGCAACTGTCCAAAACGTACTTGAGTGAAAGAAGCCAGACACAAATGAGTACATGTGTAATTACTATATTAAAATCTAGAAGAGTCATCCATGCAAAACCAGTCTGTAGTGACAGAAGGCAGATCACTGGTTGCTTAGTCCAAGGGCAGGGGAAGGGGATGGACTATAAGGCAGCATGCGGATACTTTTGGAGATGGTGGGAATGTTTTTTATCTTTTATGATAGTGGTTACACGGATATATACATTTATCAAATTCAGTTCACCTGTACACCTAAACGGGTACATTTTATTGTATGTAAATCATGCTTCAATAAAATTTGTTTAGAAAGAAAAAAGGGAAGTTGGAGAATAACGTGTAGTATGATGAACCTATTTGTGTAAAAGAGAAAAATATATACATATATTTGCATTCTTATGTGTGCACAGAAAGGATCTGGAAAGATTGGCAAGAAGCTATTATCAGTGATTAGAACTAGGGTGCTAGAATGGGAGGGAGACTCCTTTTTTTAGACTCTTTTGTATCCTGTAATTTTTTTCTTTTTTAACCATGTGCCTGTATTAAACGAATACAAAGAAAAAGAATTCGGGACAGTACAAGTCTACGTTGAGGTTCAGAGAAGAGGGGTGGAACTTGAAGGGTGCGTAGAGTGCACATGGGCAGGAGAGGAAGATGGCCCAGGTGGGTAAGACAGCGTGAACAGGGTACAGAGGTGGAATTGTGCAAGGGGCCTTTGGGTATTAGACAATAAATGAGTATATACAGAGCATAAAATATAGATGAGTCCTGGCAGGTAGGAGTAAACGGTGAGTTTAGCTGACACCAGAAGATTTTGCTGCCTAGAAAATGGGCATCAAATTTGACTTTTCCTCTTGTGAAGAGCCACTAGAAGCATGGGGGCAGTGAATTACAGGAATAATCTCGTATTTTAGGTCAGATTTAGTAATGTTTAGTTAAGGTGGTTTGGAACATTTCGGTAGGGATTTGGAAAGGATAGGGAAGCCATTTTGGTAGCTGTTGCACTTCCTCAGGTGTGAAATAATAAGGGTGCAAATTGGAATTGGAAAGGAACAGAAACATAAACATGTAAAGCAAGAATCCAGAGAAAGTATTGATTTACCGAATATTAAGGTTCATGAGCCAAAGATAGCAAGAGATTTGCAGGTGGAGGGAAGGTATCAGTGGCAGAGATAGGAGTGATGAAAGAATGAGTGTGATTGGGGTGAAGAGGAGAAGATAGCTAACCCTTCTCCCTCTTAACAGTGCGTCGTGCGTGTTCTACACGGAGTAGTCCCAGCATTCAACTCCATGTGCTGCCTTAGTTTATCTCTTTTCTGCTCATCTTAACGGTTGTGTTGCATGGCAGCATTCTCCATGCCCTTATCTTCTCCACCCTGTACATCCATCTGTTTCACCTGTCCCTTATTAACCGAAGGTAAAAAACAGAAATTCGGGTTTAACTCTACACTGTATCTAATGGTTGCTCAGCAGAGCTAAGTCCTTAAGTTTCATTACACCCCTTCTCCCCAGAGGCCTTTTTTTTTTTTTTAATGTCCCTTCCTGTCTTTTATGAGAAAGAGATTATGTGAAGATAACTTTCAGATGAGTATTATTACCTATACAGTCCTTTAAAAATGTGTTTATAAAATGTATAAAAATAAGACATTTTCTTATTATAGAAGTGAACTCGCATTTACTTTTTCTTCTGTAGTTTTTAAATTTTATTTAACATGTCAAGGAAGTTTTCCATGTGGATCACCCTCATTCTTTTGCTGTCTCATTTTTTTCTAATGGCTGACTAGTTTTTTCTGTAGAAAAACTTGATTTGCAGTTTTTCCTCTTCATTCAGTACTGCAGTATTAGGTGTGTGTACCTGAAAATCTGCGTCTTTGTATTATTTCTCTGCGAAAAATTCCTAAACGTTGATTTGCTGGATCAAAGAATAAGATCAAAAGATCATAGATTTTGATATAATACGTTGACAGTGGATTAGCTCATTTTGTTCTTTTTTTAATTTCCGTATCATTATCTTATTTGGAACAGAATGAAAGGTACTTACACCTTGCAGCAAAACTTCAGGACGCAAAGGAGCAAGCAGCTACCTTTAAGCTAGAAAAAAACAAGCAAGGTCAAAAAGAGGCTCAAGAAAAAATAAGGAAATTTCAAAGAGGTAAACACTTCCAAATTCTTAGATGTATAAATGCCTTTCCTTTTTTGGCTTCCCCAGTATGGAAATCGCCTCTTTTTAATTTGTCTACAAAATCTCAGTTTATACGTGGGCTTGGGAGACTTTCTGTAACAAGCCAAATAAAAAATATGGTAGCTTGTGTGGGCCATATAGACTCTCTCACAACTACTGAACTCTGCTGTCACAGCGTAGAAGCAGCCATGGAAATGCATACGGGAATGGCTATGGTCTCGTAAAACTTTACGGATACCAGAAGGGGAATTTCATATAATTTTCACATGTCACCAGATATTTTTTTTTTCAACCTCAGTTAAAAATATAAAAATGTAATTCTTAACTTATAGGCTGTACGAAGCAGGCAGTGGGGCTCGATTTGACCGGCTGGCCATAGTTTGTCAGCCTCTGATGTATACCATAAAATACCATCCTCATTCAAGAAGGAGAGGAGGATATAATTCCATGAGTATTCATTTCTAGTGAGGATGTTTTTCCAGACCTTCTACATCTGTTAAATAATTTATTTAAGACATTTTAGTATATGATGTGAAAATAAATTGCCTTCGACGTCTAGCACAAATTCCAGGTAGGAGGTGTTGAATACTTGGCTACAAGGAAAAAGACGGAATGCTGTCTTTTTTTAAAACCATCTTTGCAAAGTAAAAAGGCATAAAAAACAAAGCATGATTTTTTTTCTTGGTAGAAATGGAAACTTTAGAAGACCATCCAGTATTCAATCCAGCCATAAAGATTTCACATCAACAGAATGAAAGGAAAAAGCCTCCTGTAGCCACAGAAGAGGAAAGGGCTTTGAACTTTAACTTATTTGAAAAATCGGTAGCTGCTACTGAAGAAGAGAAAGGTAAAATGAAGGGAAAGTGTTTCAAGGTGTAAGTAGTAAAATGTCAATGAAAATACAATTGAGAAATTATCTTACTTTGCATTCCAGCAAACTACATAAGCTGGCAGTAAAGTTGTTTCCACATTGCTGTCCTAGAAAAATAACTTTTGTAGCATTTTATAATTAGAAGTATCTTGCTTCAGCCTCATCTCTTTCCAGTCCATCCTCCAAATTCCTGCCAGGATTATCTTTCCATAACACACATCTGAGTGTGAGTTCCCTGTTAAAAACCCTTAGTCAGTAATAAGTCCAAACCCTTTATCATGATATTGAAGATCCTTTGCATTCTGCCACAGTCCACCTTTCCACTTCATTTTCCCAGCTGTGTACTATAGCCACAGGTACTTCATGGCTCCATGATTTTGCTCATCCTGTTACCCCCTGCTTGGCCAACCTTTCCCTCTTTTCTTCTTCTTCTTCTTCTTTTTTTTTTTTTTTTTTAAGATTTTATTTATTTATTTGACAGAGCGAGAGAGAGAGCACAAGCAGGGGGAGCTGCAGGCAGAGGGAAAGGGAGAAGCAGGCTCCTTGCTGAGCAAGGAGCCCAAATCGGGGCTTGATCCCAGGACCCTGGGTACATGACCCAAGCCAAAGGCAGATGCTTGACCAACTGAGCCACCCAGGTGCCCCCTTGCCCTGGTTTCAAAGCTCAGTTCAAAACAGTACCTCTTTAAGACTGCCGTGAGTCCTGCCATGGCACCATATGTGTGTAATTGTGTACTTACTTGTGCTAAGTAAATTATTAATATAGCTTGTATAATATTTGTAATAGAGTCAAATCCTATACTAAATTGTCAGTTTTTTAAATGATACATTGTTTCATAAATATTTATTGAATCCTCACTGTTCATAATGTCAGTTGCTATGTATACGGTTATTAACAAAATAACCTAGTCCTTGCCCTCTTCAATATGCATTAAATATTTCATTACAAATTGTGATGTGTGCTATCAGAGCAAGAAAACTGGTTTCTAGTAATAAAGAGGACTGATGACTTGCTCAGAGATCTAACAGATGATTAAGTGTCAGCCCAGTGACATGTTTGTGGGAAGAGCCGTCTAAGGAGGGAGACAGTACATTGGAAGTCTAAGATGGGAAAGATCTAGAGCAGACTATTCAACGGAACACTCGATGACAGAAATGTTCTGTATCTGAGCTATCCAATGTGGTAGCTACTAGCCAAATAGGATTATGGGGCACTTGAAATGTGATGAGTACAACTGAGAAACTGAAAGTTTAATTGTAATGAATATAGGTTTGTCCACATGTGGCTGGTGGCTCAGAGCATTTGGGGAGGTGACCGACTGCCTGTGTGGCTAGTGTAGTGAGCATGATGGTGGAGTGATAACAGATAGGTAGAGATGGATCATGGAGAATTTGGACTCTCTTTTATATGTAATATGAAGCCAATGAAGGTGGTTGTGGCGGTGGCAGCTATTAAGCAGGGAAATGACATCTGATTTATATTTTTTCAAGAGATTACCCTTCCTGTGTGGTAGCCTCTGTAGTTGAGAGTATCATAAATAATCCATCACATGGATATCGTAGATTTTTACAAGTTACTCAGGATACTTTTTTTAAGATTCAGATTTTCAGTGGTTCTATCCATTCAGAGGATTTGCTTACATCACTTGTAGAAGAGCAAGCTTTTCTCTGTCATTTTTCACCTATTCTCTTCTAAAAGGCTTTTCCCAAAATTGAGAGGACTCTGATCACTCAAAAGAGATTATACATTACTGCATGACAACTTTTAAAGCACCAATCTTGTCTGTCATTTTAGAGAAAAAGAAAGAACCTCATGATGTAAGAAATTTTGACTATACAGCTCGAAGCTGGACTGGAAAATCTCCCAAACAATTTCTGATCGATTGGGTCAGGAAGAATCTTCCCAAGAGTCCAAATCCTTCCTTTGAAAAAGTTCCAGTAGGTAGATACTGGAAATGTAGGTATGTTTTTCTGGTTAATTGAGTGACCTTTTAGAAAAATCTGAAGATGAAAAATCTCTGTTTTTTATGTGCTAAGTAGACCTGTACGAAGCTTTCTCGTTCCATGTTTCCGGGTGATAATGCTGATCAGTTATTATCTAGGTTCAGTGTCTTCCATGGAAATACTTAAATAATTAATGTAAACTTAGGTTCAGTGTTAATGGAATTCTGACTTATTTTACTTCATTAATTTTATTTTTATAATTCTTGGCTTCTTTGTAGGGTAAGGGTAATCAAGTCTGAAGACGATGTCCTGGTAGTGTGCCCCACGATCTTAACAGAGGATGGCATGCAAGCTCAGCACCTGGGAGCAACTCTGGCTCTTTATCGTTTAGTGAAGGGGCAGGTGAGACTTTCTAGACTGAGCTCTTTCAAAAATCATTTGTGGACTGTATGTAGCCAACCTAAAACTGTACGGGCATGTGGAATGTAGTGTTTAATTATGGCCCTTTGTGGCAGTTTTTACTTACTGCTTCTTCAGATTAATCTTCATTTCTGCTTATTTATAATTTTGACTTCCTCTAGCCCCTAAGCCTATCTCAGTCTTTCTGTCCTTAGACCAGAGGCTCTGAACGATTTCAGAAGTGGTTCCCTTTTTCAGGCTATGCTATTTTACAGATTAAAAATAGTTGTACGAGGTTGGCTGAAATACGGAGAATTTTTAAACAATTTAATGTTTAATTAAGTATTATAATATCTCTCTTTAATGTTATATTTTCTCTTAGCTTTGAAAAGTTAAAGACCTTGATTCCACTTTTCAGTTTTAGGATTTATTAGTTATAAGCTCTCGGGTTAAGGAAAGATTAGAGTACTACTGAAGGAAGCTCTTTTTTTCTTGGATTGTTGGATTGTCAGCATTTGTTTTATACAATAAATATGTGTATTTTTCTTCATGGAAAATTAGAACCACTGGAAATTCCAGACCCTGATAACGTGGAACTCCCAACAATAGTTCCTTTTCCAGTTTCTGGCAGTAAAAGTTCTTAATGCGTTTATTTCCCTTATTTTGCAAAAAAGCTATCATAAGCTAAGCTTAATTGATAGAAATGACTATCATTGTTATAGAGAGAACTGTTACAGAAATAATTTTATAGCACAGAATTAGGATAACTTAGATTGACTCCATTGTAGTTTTTTTTTTTTTTAAGATTTGTTTGAGAGAGAGAGAGCGAACATGAGTGGGGGTGGGGAATGGGCAAAGCAGGCTCCCCACTGAGCAGGGAGCCCAATGTGAGGCGCGGTCCCGCGACCCTGGCATCATGATGTGAGCCGAAGGCAGATGCTTAACCAACTGAGCCACCCAGGCGCCCTTCCACTGTAGTTCATTTTAAATACTTTGACCTATAATCTTAATTTAACTACCAGCATCTGACAGGGGAGCTTCGTTTCAGAAATGCTTTATGGATCATCTACATCTTTACGTAGCACCACTGCAGGAGTAAATAATAAAAAAGTATTCACTAGTTTCCTATGTTCCAGGACTGAGCACTTTTCATTTAGTAACTTAAAGTTTACTTCAGAGTATGTCTATAAAGGAGATATTAGCCCCATTTTACAAATGTAGAAACTGAGACACAGAGAGGTTATTTGCCCAAGGTCACACAACTAGTAAGTCTAGAAGCCTGAATATGATATATGCTATTTATAAATTTACAATATAAGCATGTGTGTCTTATATTAAAGTAATAACTTACTAATTTAAGAGAGAAATTACATTTTAAAAGGAAAGTAGCTATTCTCAGTTGTAGCCTATTGAATTTTGGTTTCCAGTAGGTAGTGAAAATAACATACTGCTGATTGTTTGTTTGTTTGTTTGTTTGTTTGTTTTCATTTATAGTCAGTGCATCAGTTACTTCCTCCTACTTACCGAGATGTTTGGCTGGAGTGGAGCGATGCAGAAAAGAAAAAGGAAGAATTAAATAAAATGGAAACCAATAAACCCCGTGATCTTTTTATTGCCAAACTTCTGAACAAATTGAAACAACAGCAGCAACAGCAGCAACAGCATTCTGAAAATAAGAGAGAAAACTCTGAAGATCCGGAGGAATCTTGGGAAAATTTAGTTTCTGATGAAGATTTTTCTGCACTGTCCTTGGAATCAGAAAAGGCAGAAGATTTGGAACCTGTTAGAAACCTGTTTAGAAAGTTGCAAAGCACACCGAAGTACCAGAGACTTCTAAAGGAAAGGCAACAGTTACCTGTGTTCAAACATAGGAATTCAATCGTTGAAACTCTTAAAAGGCACCGGGTAGTGGTTGTGGCAGGTGAAACAGGGAGTGGCAAAAGTACTCAAGTGCCACATTTTCTGTTGGAAGATTTGCTTCTAAATGAGTGGGGAACAAGTAAGTGTAACATTGTCTGCACCCAGCCCCGAAGAATCTCAGCAGTGAGTTTAGCCACAAGAGTATGTGATGAGTTGGGCTGTGAAAATGGACCTGGAGGAAGGGTAAGATGTTGTTGGACTCCATCTCAGTGAGTGGTGACATTACTCACCTTTGCTCTTGGGATCCAAATGGAACCTGTACCATGTATGAGTTTTTACTATTACTGTTTGTTCAGTAGCATATCTCAGGCACTTTTCATGTTTTCTTTGATAGATGTCATATTATGGCACTTGAAAAGGGTTGTTAGTAATTGTCATAAAAATTCTCATATCAAGGAAAAATATATTCATTTTAATAATTGAATATTCAAATATGTTATATACTAAAGAGAACGAAGAATATAGACAAATTCAGATTTGACTGTAATAACATAAATCTCAAGTTCCTGCAAGTAGTTTCTATGGAATGTATTCCTGAGTGATTTTCATTAATTCTTTTTAATAAGCAGAAGAAAAATACAATATAGAAGAAAAAGCTAGACTGTTCTCAAGCCCCTGATTTTTAAAAAATGGAAAAAATACTGAAATATCTCTTGTCGTGGGTTTTGCCATGCAAGCATACCCAAAACTATTTACACCTTAACCAGAATGACTGCAAAATACAGAAATTAATAAAATTGTTTAGAACCAAATATGATGAATTCCAAGTCAAATAACTCTGCTTGTTTATACTTTGCATCGTTCTTTCTGGAGATGGTACTTAACATTTTTGCCTCTGTCTTCAAGATACGTACCTCTTGGGCACCTGGGTGGTTCAGTCCATTAAACATGTGCCTTCGACTCAGGTCATGATCCCAGAGTCTTGGGATCCAGTCCCCAGTTGGGCTCCCTGCTCAGCAGGGAATCTGCTTCTCCCTCTACTCCTCACCCGCTCTTGTGCTCTCTGTCTCTCAAATAAATAAGTACAATCTTAGAAGAAAAAAAAAAGATAACATACACTTTTATTAAAAATGTTTTATGTAACAAATTGGGTTTCTCTCATGGAATGTAAGAAAAAAGACAGTTTCTGTCTTATAAGGAGCTCACGTTAAGAGGATGACAGACATGTACACACAAGGCAAATAAAAGAATGACTGAAAAAAATAAATGTGGTGGAAACAGACGGGACTTCAAGATTCCCATCAGGCACCACTGGTACAATACCAGCTCCTTTTTAATGGTGGCAGCTTTTGTGAAATCTTGATAGAAAATTTTGGGAACGGCTCTAAATTTTTGTTCCTAAGTACCTTAGCGTTTTGTTCCAAGATAATTGAATTAGAATAATATTGATGCCTGGGTGGCTCAGTCAGTTAAGTGTCCAACTCTTGGTTTCAGCTCAAGTCATGATCTCAGGGTTGTGAGATCAAGCCCCGCTTCAGGCTCTGTGCTCAGCACGGAGTCTGCTTGACACTCTACCTCTCTCCCTTTCCCTCTGCCCCTCCCCCCTCTTAAAAAAAAGACTAGAATAATATTGATGGTACCCGAAGAGGGTGAACAGCTTTTGTATCAACACTTCGAAAAGAACAAAAGTTTTTCTTGTTTAAAATTAGCAAAACAAGTTTTACCGTTTTAGATAATTGAAGACCATGGGAAAATAATTTTAATAAATTTCTCTAAATAGATACAGATTTACTTAAGCTGCTCCCCCTAATAGCAGGATCAGCACCTGTGCTACATCTCTTAGTGCTTGTTTCCCAGATCACTCGTGAGAATCTAATCTCAACCTTGTGTTCTCCCTTCAGAATTCCTTGTGTGGCTATCAGATCCGGATGGAATCTCGAGCTAGTGAGTCTACAAGGTTACTCTATTGTACAACAGGGGTTTTGCTAAGGAAACTTCAAGAAGATGGTCTCCTAACTAATGTGTCTCATGTTATTGTAGACGAGGTGAGTATATTCTATAGTCTGGTTCAGATAAATTCAAAACACCTTCATAATAAAAAGATGCTGTTTCTAATACTAGCTAACATTTTCTTCCTGCTTATTTAAATAGCAGACACTTTACATATAATAGTTTTTTTTCTCTAACAAATGTCTCATGTTAATAGATTTAATACCACATGACATTTGCTATATGTTAGATGCTATTCTGATTTTATGTATATAAATTTGTTTAATCCTTCCTCGCACTCCAGTGAAGTAGATATTCTTACCTCTGTTTGACAGTTGTCAAACTGAGGCACAGAGAGGTTAAAATGCCTTGTGTAAGTTCACGCAGCAAGTGCTGAAACTGGAGGTTCAAACTGAGGCCATCTGGCTGCAGTCTGTGCTCTAACCAGTATACTGACTCTCAACTCCATTTAGTTAAAGGATTTTCTTTGATTCTTACTAAAAAAAAAAAAAAGTTTAACTCATCATTTTCTCTCTAGATATATCCCTCCCTGAATCAAATTAGACTGCACACTTAAATTGAATGTTTAAATTGAAAAGGTTCCCATCGGAATTATTTTAAATGGCACAGTAGCCTAGTAAATGTAAATTGATTTGCTTTGTGCATAATTTTGTCAAAAAGAAACCAGATACATAACATTTCTCTTATTCAAAAATATATTAAAAATTTTCCCTCACATAAAGCTTTTGTGAGTGTCTGTTAATTCACTAAGTTCAGAGGGCAGCAGTAAAAGTTCAGCCATTCGGGGCGGTTCAGCTTGTTAAGCGTCTGCCTTCGGCTCAGGTCCTGGGGTAGAGCCCCAGATTGGGCTCCCTGCTCAGCGGGGAGCCTGCTTCTCCCTCTGCCTGCCACCACCCCTGCTTGTGCATGCACTCACTCTCTCTGTCAAATAAATAAAATCTTAAAAAAAAAAAAACATTCATTCATTGAGTTTTAATTAATCGACTACATATAGATTATTGGGTTATTTTCCTCCTTTTGATTAGAAAATATTTTACAAATATAGAAAGATACTACAAAAATGAAAGTAAAAATCTATAACCCCATGACCCAGAAAAAATCAGTGTTGACATTTAAGTTGCATATAATATGCACATTATATTTATATATAGAAATGAATACATGTATTTATAGTTTGTATATATATTTTAACATTTTTTTATATTCTACAAAAACATGATTTTTAGTAAACTTTATAGTATATAATTTGGATGCCCCATAATGTATTAACTTTTTTCCTGTTACACTTTTTTTGTTATTTTAGATTCCACATATAAGTGAAAACATGTTATTTGTCTTATGTCCGACTTATTTCACTTAGCATAATACTCTCTTCATTCATCCATGTTGTTGCAGATGGCAAGGTCTCATTCATTTTTATGGCTGAGTAATACTCCATGGTAGATTCCATTGTATATATTTCATATCTTTATCCATTCATCTCTCGATGGACACTTGGGTTGCTTCCGTATCATGGCTGTTGTAAATAATGCTCTTACAAACACAGGGGTGCATATATCTTCTCACATTGGTGTTTTTGTTTTCTTTTTCTATACCCAGTAGTAGAAATACTGGATCATTTTATGTTTGTTTTTAATTTTTTGAGGAATCTTTATACTGTTTCCACAGTGATTGCACCAGTTTATGTTCCCCACAACAGTGGACAAATGTTCCCTTTTCTCTGCATCCTCACCAACACTTCTTTTTAATTCTAGCCATTCTGACAGGTATGAGGTGATATCTTGTGGTTTTGATTTGCATTTCCCCTGATGATTAGTGATGTTGAGCATCTTTTCATGTGTCTGTTGGCCATTTGTATGTCTTATTTGAAAGAATGTTCACATCCTCTGCACATTTTTAAATTGTGGGGTTGTTTTGGTGTGGACTAGTGTAAGTTGTTCATAGATTTTGGATATTAACCCCTTATCGGATACATGATTTGCAGATATCCTTTCCCATTCATTAGGTTGCCATTTGGTTTTGTTGATGGTTTTCACTGTGCAAAAAGCCTTTTATTTTGGTGTAGTCACAATAGCTTATTTTTGCTTTTTAGGAGTTTTATGGTCTCACATTTAGAACTTTAATCCATTTTGAGTTTATTTTGTGTATAGTATAGAAAATGTTCCAGTTTTCCTAACATTGTTATTGAAAAGACTGTCTTTTCTCCATTATATATTCTTGCCCCTGGGTGAACCCTAATTTAAAAGCCAGACCAACTTGAGGGAGCTGTTCTTTCATGGGTCATGTTAGTCTCATTTACTGAATTGTGATTTACTGAATTGTGCTTGAATGTGATACTGTCAATATCTTGAACAATATGGTAAAAGTAAGAAAAAGCCCAGTGAAATTCATCATCATGTTAAATACAAGAATATAAAAGATGTTGGGACAGAGTTCATTATATTATTCAGGACCTTTCTTTTTGACAGTGCTCAGGATAATACTTCTACCTTACGATGATGAATAGTTGTGCGATTTGGTTTGTGGTCACTGTGTGAGTTAACTAGCTTTTCCTGCTGGCTGCTGCTATGCTTACAGCCAAATCTTTTGCCTACCTCTCCTGAATGTGCTTAATATAAAGGACACATTTTTTTTTAGTTCTACTTTATGATTTTTTTAAATCAGTATCTGCATAAATTAACACGTATTTGATGAGCTTCCTCAGATTTGCCTCATCCATCAGGAAATCTCTCAAGTTTCAGACATAAATAACCTAGTCAAACCACCAAAGTAAAAATAACTAAGATTAGTCCTTCTTTCTCCCTAAATCCAGTCACCTAGACCTATTGATTGTACTTTTCTCAAATTCATTCATTTTTCTCCATCTTCAACTAGTATTGCCCTTATAGAGGTTATTATTTCTTTAAGTACTACAAAAACCGATAATTAAACTTTTCTATTTTGCTCTCCTCCATTACATTCTCCACATTATAGACAATTATCTTTTTTTTTTTTTTTAAGATTTTATTTATTTAGTAGAGAGAGAGGGAGCATGTGCACAAGCAGTGGGGAGGGGCAGAGGGAGAGAGAGAAGCAGACTCCCCGCTGAGCAAGGAGCCCCACTTGGAGGTAGATCCCAGGACCCTGAGATCACGCCCTGAGCTGAAGGCAGATGCTTAACTGACTGAGCCACCCAGGCGCCCTGCCAGTTACCTTTTTCAAACCAAAACTCATACTGCATGATTTCCCTACTTTAAGATTTTTTTTAAAGGTTTATTTTCAAGTAATCTCTAATCTTTATACCCTGTGGGGGGGGCTTGAACTCAGAAACCTGAGATCAAGAGTTGCATGCTCCCCTGACTGAGGCAGCCAGGTGCCCCTACAATGTTTTAAGCACTGCCCAAGTCATTAGGGTACAGCAGATTACCAAGCACCTCACCTGCTTTATCTCTTGCCCCTTCCCATTCTGAAGGTATCATGTTTGCTTTTCCAGTCCCTAAAATGTATTATGACCCCTCTTTTTACCGTGATTTTATACAATTTGCATCCCATCACCACTTTCCCTCCCTTTCTCATCCTATTCCTCCTTCATCGTTTTTTTTCAAACTCATCCTTCAGTTCTTAGCATTGATGGCAATTTCTCTTAGTATACTCCCTGACCTCCTGAATTGACTACTCTTCATGTGTAAATTTAAAACCATCCTGTACAGTATCTTACTAGACTGTAAACCGAAATGGAGAGAACTGTCTTGGTCTTTTTTACATTCCCAGCATCTAGCATAATGCTGAGTATTTACTATTTGTTGGGCTCTGTTCTGAGGGCTTTACATGATGTCACTGGACTGTCACAAGCACTCTACTAAGTTTATATTATAGGTATTCTTATTTTATAGAAGAATAGACCCAAAAATATTTAACATTCTTAAAGTCATACTGTAAGCGGCCAAGAAGAGTTGAACCCAAGCGATTGATTCCAGAACCTGAACACTTATTTACTGCTTACTTACAAACAAATGAATGATAAAACCTGTTTTAATTTGTTATCTTCATATACTTAATATTTGTGTGCTGCCTTAAATCTTACAAAATAAAAATGGGCTCGAAATAAGTCAGAATACACAGAGTTGGAAGACAGCTATATTCAGAAGATCTGGAACTCTGTATACCACATCTGTTACGTTCTTCCCTAAAATGTGTGGGCCAGAAGGGCATTAAAAACCATTTTTCTCGGACAACTCTTTGAGACCCTGCTGGATCCCTACAGCCAACCCCCCTTTTTCTACATAATGCATGAACCACCAGTCTTGTGGTAACGATGACCGTACAGTTTGGTATTAGTGGCAGAACTTGAGGAGTCACCCTGGCTTGGCTTCTAAGGGAAATTTAGGAGATAACCTCATCTTAACCAAATACTTACAAACCATCTCGTAAGCTTGCATCCTGTTATCATAACTGATTTTGTTCGTTATATGCTGATTTTTATGGCTTCCGTTTTAGAGGGTGATTTTATTTTCAATTCTGAAGATCTACCTTATTGAAACAACTTCTCTCTGCTTCCCCATGTATCAACTATATTTAAATACTAACTTCTGGTAGATTTGCGTGTCTGATTATTTTAGCCTCGTACTAGACCTTATATATGGTTAAAATTTTTGTTCCATTTATACTAGGTTCATGAAAGAAGTGTCCAGTCAGACTTCCTACTGATTATCTTGAAGGAAATTTTACAGAAACGCTCTGATTTGCACTTGATTCTAATGAGTGCCACTGTAGACAGTGAAAAGTTTTCTACATATTTCACACACTGCCCTATTCTCAGAATTTCAGGAAGAAGCTATCCTGTCGAGGTAAGTTTTCTTTATAATGCTTACGTGAACAGAAACTACATTCCTACCGGGGAGTTTCCCCCAGAAGATAGGACCTAGTAGTCTGAGCCCATACTTAGTCCTCCAGTACTCCAAGTCAGGAGAGGACTTGGAGATGGCTTGGGAATCAGGCGGCTGGTGCTGCCTGGATTGAGGGTGGGTGGGCTGGAAGGAAGGATTCTGCTGAAAGACGTACCTGAGAAGTACAGAACATAAAACACACTTCCATGTCAAAACCATTATAAGCAGATTGAGAGTGGCTGCCTGGCAATAAAGAACTCCTTTTGCACCCACCTCTCCAATTTAGGCTTGTTTTGAAACTTCTGGTCTGCCTGTTCTATTCTTAATGTTTGTCCTTGGGTTCAGCTTAAAAAGACAGCTCTTTTTAATCAGTTTTCACAAATTAAAAAAAAGACACCATAATGTAATTTGTCCTGAGACTTCTAGGGACAAACTCCTGTCAACCAAGTTTTCCATTCCCAAATAATGTAAAAAGAAGCTTTTCTCATAATAGACTAAATTAACATTTGGTAACGTTCAAAAGATAATGATCTCCTCATTCTTTTTAAAATGATATTTACTGAAATGAATTTGAGTTCATCATTTATATGCCTTAATCTATGTAGGTTTTTCATCTTGAAGATATAATAGAAGAAACAGGCTTTGTACTGGAGAAAGACTCCGAATACTGTCAGAAATTTCTGGAGGAGGAGGAAGAAATTACTATTAACGTTACAAGCAAAGCAGGAGGAATAAAAAAATACCAGGTAAAAAGAAAACATTTTCAGAGATATCTGATAGTGATAGCCAGGGCATAACCTTCTGTGAGAGGTTTGAAATCATATGGCTGGCACAGTGAATTTGAGTATAATTTGGTAGAAAAGGAAGAGATAGGACTTTGAGCAAATTTTAAAGATCATTTCTTTGATCTTCGGTTTATGGTATTTTATCTTTTTACAGTATTTTGGCCATATAGATAGACATAAAAAAATCAAGGACCATATAAATAAGAAGGAAACTTTATTGTTTCATAGCCATGATTAATTATTTAGGAGTAAATTTGTAATTATTTTCCTTACTTTATCTGAACACCTTAGATGTTGAGGATGGGGCAGGCCCGAAATCTAAATAGATCCTTGCCATTTCTTTTCTCAGCAGCCTCTGTCCTGGTATGAGCCAACCCCAGCTATATAGTGAAGCTGTCTAGGGCAAGCACAGTTCTTCCTGGAGAGTTAGTTTCAATGATATGTTTATTTTTAGAAGTATCATAAAAACTAAATTATCCTATATTTTAGCGAGTGATACTATATCCAGTATATTTTCTGTATCCATGATATTTCATGCTTATATCCAATCTGATGGAAACATGAAGTTACTTTATCTTTTACTTAAGCAGATAAATTAAGAAAACAAAAACTAAAATCTTTCCCTAAAACTCCAGAGATAGAAACTAGAAATTAAAGAAGGACTTCAAAAAATAAAGGTATTTCAAGAGATAATTGGAATTCAGCAACCAAAATAGAATCTAGTAGGAATGAGGCAGATATAAACTATTTAATTTATTATGGGGACACCTGCGTGGCTCAGTTAGTTAAACATCAGACTCTTGGTTTCGGCTCAGGTCATGATCTCAGGGTCATGAGATCCAAGTTCCACGTCTGGCTCCGTGCCCAGCGTGGAGCCTACATAAGATTCTTTCTCTCCCTCCCCCCCCCCCCAAAAAGTTACTATGACCTCTTCCTGGAATGCTTCTCGTTGCCACAGAACAATGCATACGGTGTTCTGTTTTTCTTAGCTCTTCTTTAATTTAGTATGTACATGACAAGATTAAAAGTTTTGCTGTACTTAAGGAGGTTGAATGAAATGAAATACGCAGCACATGAAATTTTACGCTTTTTCCACAGTTAAAAAGTGTACTCTTACATATTTTAGCAAAATAATGACAATGAGAAATACAGTTTTGAATGAGTGCAAATACATCTTTTCTTCCTTCTTTGTCTTATAAAAATACTTAATATTTTTGTTCACCTTTTTCTGATTGTGTTTCTTGTAGGAGTTTATACCAGTTCATACTGGATCAAGTGCTGATTTAAATCCATTTTACCAAAAGTATAGCAGCCGCACTCAGCATGCTATTCTCTACATGAATCCTCATAAGATCAACCTTGATCTCATTTTGGAACTTCTTATATATTTGGGTATAGATCTTTTTCTAATTTGACTCCCTTTGTTTTGATAAAACTTTTCTGCTGACTGAAGATGCTTTCTTAACATGTTACATGCTATCCCTGGCCTTTCTTCTGTTGAATTTCAGACAGAAGTCCCCAGTTCAGAACTATTGAAGGAGCAGTGCTGATCTTTTTACCAGGACTTGCACATATTCAACAGTTGTATGATCTCCTATCAACTGACCGGAGATTTTTTTCTGAACGGTAACTACAAATCTTTATTATAGTCTAAGTAGTTTTGAAATAGAAAAATGTTTATTAAAACTCTGATCAGAATTTTCAGTCTTTTTACCTATAATTAAAATTATCCAAAGTGAATTTTTTAACATTTAACATTAACAGCTTTAACATTTATTAACATTATAGCACTTAATGTATTAAAAATTTTAGATACTATTTCTGCTTTTGTTCTGTGTTCTTAATATGAGTAAGCTGAGGGAATCCTGTGGTTGAGAATAAGAGGGTGACTCCCCTCCCCAACCCACTGGACAGTGCAAAACCCCCTACAGGTTGCAGTTTATCACCCAGACATGGAATCAGCTGTTTAGTGTATCTGTCCTGATACAGTTCATTACTGCTGTCACGGTTCTAATATCCAAGCATATTTTAAAATTCTCTAAACCCTATATTCCATTTAAATTCATATTATTTTTTCTTTGATGAGTATATGTGGTTTCATTGCATCATTCTCAGAACTTTTGTGTGTTTGAAATTTTTCAAAATAAAATTTTAAATTGCTATTTGCAAATAAATTTTGTTATTCTTTGCAGTGTCTTCTAAAGAGAAACTCTTGCTAAGAACTATGATTTTAACTTTCAGATATAAAGTGATAGCTCTGCATTCTATTCTTTCAACTCAAGATCAGGCTGCAGCATTCACACTTCCTCCTCCTGGAGTCAGGAAGGTAAAATTCAGTGCAGTGAATTTACGTGTGATCTGAGAATATTTTATGAAAATGTAATTACTCTTTCACATCACCATTATTAAAATATTATTAAGTGCCTTATAGGCAGTGGCAGACTCTAGATGTTCTCTAGGTTAACAAAATCAGAAGTGAACCCAATATTAAAGTATTTGAATATTTTTATTATGCATTATTAAAGGGACAAGGCTTTTAGGGGAGTGACAGTTGAAAAATATTATGGAATGGATTTTGCTTCTGAAAAGAAAAATCATTACTTTTCCCATCCTTTTCTTGAAGGATGTTGGATATCAGGAGCTATTTGAATCCTGTGAGGATTCCTTGTTGTTCTCCAGGCTGTGCATCCCTGATTGTAATATATAGACCATTAGGTTAGGAAACAGTCTCAGTATTTTCATGTCTCCTCTGTTCAGGATTCTGAATGTGAAGGGATACTTGGCAGGGAGTGTCTCAGATTTAGAAGGGGATAAAAGAGCACACAGTTTAAGAACTGTGGGGAACCCAGGAGCTCCCAGAAAGAACCTAGGTTCTGAGGCTGCTCTAATCTCTTAATATTTGGGCTTCCCCCTAAGATTTGGTTTAAAGAAAAGAGTTCTACCTCTTAAAAAAAAAAAAATGTTGCTGAGATAGAATGAGCACCTAGGTCCCATCTAAGTATTAGAACCCAGATTATTATTTCCTAAGTCAAATGAATAAGAAAAACAAGCAATCACTATTGAGTTACAGAGTTGAGATAGAGCAATACATAAGTGAGTATTTGATGGAGAATTTCCTAAATGTTTTACCTCCAAGGACTCAACAGAAAAAATGCAAAGACCGTAGTATTCAGCCATGACCATTAAGAATTTTAGAACTAGAAATGGATCTAAGAAATCCTCTATTTCTACCTCCTGAATTACAGTAGAAGTATCTGAAGTCACCTAACGTAAAATGACTTGGCTGAGGTCGCACAGCTAGTAAGTAGAAGAGCCAGGGCAACAACCCACTTCTTACCGATGTACTATTATTTTCAATAATTGTGAATGGTTGTGCTGAGCTGTCAGGAATACTGGCCCAATTTCCCAGGCTACTTAGTTCATTTTTAAGATGACTGACTAGAATTAGGGGAACGGTATTTTTGTTGGAATGAAAATCTCTAACTTTAATTGGCAAGTTAAGCTGTGAAAACTAATAAATTTACACAGTAATAGCAGGTAGATGGTGAATTTTTGTAAATAATTTTGAAAATCACTTTTGTAAATAATTTTGAAAATCACTTTTTAAAATTCATAAGGTCAAACTATAGTTTAAATGATTGCACACTGCTGAAAGTGGTTATCTAAATCTTTTGGTTTTTATTTTCAGATTGTTTTAGCAACAAATATTGCAGAGACAGGTATCACTATTCCAGATGTTGTATTTGTAATTGACACTGGAAGAACAAAAGAAAATAAGTAAGTTTGAAAAGGGTTTGGTGCTCTTATATTCTTGGGAGAAATCACAGAATCATATGGGGAAAATTCCAAATGTCCTAATTCTACCCAAAACAAAAAGCCTCAGAGAAACTCTAAGAAACTTTAAAATGCCCAAGAGTAAATGTCAAGTTTCATGTCTTAAGTTTTCCCATAAGTAATGCCATGTACGACTACTTGGAGAAAACTGCTCTCTGAGAAAATTTTCAGAACAGATTTTTTTGTAAAATTGTTTGAAAAATATCCTTACAAAAACATTATTTGAGATTATAACAGAGCATATGGATTTTGGAATCAAAGTTGGATTTAAATCTCTGATCTGTAATACCGGTAGGTAAGTATAATTATCAGTCCCTTCATATGTAAATGGGGAGCATGAATATTTTTCATAATTGAAAGTACGTGGTATAGTAATTGGCACTTAATAGGTAACCTTCCCTGAACCTTCATAAAAAGGTTACTACTTTATAAATGTTTTCATGTTTATGTTGCAAAAACAGGGAAGACCACCTTGATAGTCTGTCGTAATCCATATACACTCTCCCGCTGTTAGGAAACTTCAGTAATATTCGGCAATGCATAGGACTACTAAGAGCCATTTCTCAAACTTTTTCAAAGAAGTCTTATTGCATAATTCATAGGCCTTCCATTAAAATAAAACATCTTCCATGGTCGGATTAATTTGGGAAAGGTTGAGTGAACCAGGTTTTTCCCTTGTAGAGGTATTTGAAGCTTTTGATAGTATGAGACTTAGTTTGCAGAGTTTGCTGAATTATTTAAATATGAAACATGACTTGGGAAATACCCTGGCCCACAACGAATGGACTTTTTTTTTAGCCTGTTTTCAGTGTAATTTTAAGAGTTGCCTATTTCCAGCTTTTTTCAAATTTTGATTTAAGTCCTTTATCTAAATATTCTCTCCTCAAACTTTTCTTCAGGTACCATGAAAGCAGTCAGATGAGTTCTTTGGTTGAGACGTTTGTCAGTAAAGCAAGTGCGCTGCAGCGCCAGGGGAGAGCGGGGAGGGTCCGAGATGGCTTCTGCTTCAGAATGTACACAAGAGAAAGGTATGCCACGGCCCTGGGAACCAGGAGGACATCAGTCATTATAGTGTGGCATTTCTGATAATAGGTCAAGTGTTTAATATTATTTTATTTTTCAGATTTGAAGGCTTTATGGACTATTCTGTCCCTGAAATCTTACGTGTGCCTTTGGAGGAATTATGTCTTCATATTATGGTAATGCCAAGGGAATTAAGATGCTCTTTTTTTATTCTTTTCTAAAAAAGAGAAAACATGAAGACTTACACTTCTCTTACCCTATGTTGCTCTAGATTTTCATGTATTTTTTTTTTACTCTTGAATAAATACCCCCTCCCCCATCTTTTTTTTAAAGATTTTATGTATTTGAGAGAGAAAGATAGTGTGCACGAGAGAGCACACAAGGGGGAGCAGCAGAGGCAGAGGTAAAAGTAGGCTCCTGCCTGAGCATGGAGCCTGACGCGGGGCTCCATCCCAGAACCCCAGGATTATGACCTGAGCTGAAGGCAGATGCTTAACTGAGCCACCCAGGCGCCCCATTCTCCCATCTTTTTATAAGTAAACCCATTGTGCTTAAATTCTACCACAGGCACTTGTCCTTAATAGACTAAAACGAGCTCTCAACTGGGGGCAATATTGCTCACCAGGGGAGAAGGTGGCCGTGCTGCACGGGCAGCTGGTGGGTAGAGGCCAGGGCCGACTGCTCAACAGTGCTGAGACCGAGAAACCCTGACGTAGACCAAGGCCTTCCCAGTCTGAAAGAGCTATAACAATACCCTTCGGTTCTTAGATTTTGACTTTACAAAAATCAGGAATGAGGAAACTAAAAATATGGCCTAGAAGATCTCTTCCTCATATCAGCCCTTAACACACACACACACACACACACACACAGTCTCTCACTCCCAATTATAAGAAAAAGAACAGGATAGCCTTACTGAGACATGTATGTCTCTTTTCTCGGAATTTAGTTCCAATTTGACCATCTCTTTGGTCAATTCTTATAACATACTGATTTATCACTCTTTTTTAATGTGCAGAAATGCAATCTTGGTTCTCCTGAAGATTTCCTCTCGAAAGCCTTAGATCCTCCTCAGCTTCAAGTAATCAGCAATGCAATGAATTTACTCCGAAAAATTGGAGCGTGTGAGCTAAATGAGCCTACGCTGACTCCACTGGGCCAACACCTTGCAGCTCTGCCTGTGAATGTCAAGATTGGCAAGATGCTTATTTTTGGTGCCATATTTGGGTGCCTTGACCCAGTGGTAAGATAAATGCTGCTCTTGCTTCTTTAACTGTCATTTTGGCTGGGAAATTACTAAGTTTGGAAATAAGTTTTACTTTTTATATTTATATACAGGATACTACACATTCATCCCTTTACTTAAGTATACTGGAGGTACTATTTTGTAAATGGGTTTGGCTTGTGTAGACTTTTGCTATCAAAAATCCGACTTGAAATGTTTCTTTAATTGACTACATAGGGGGGTAGAGCAAGAGAGCTGTGTGGGGAGGGGGAGACAGAGAGAGTCTTAGGCAGACTTCATGCCCAGCACAGAGCCCAACCGGAACTCAGTCTCACACTCCTGAGATCATGACCTGAGCCGAAATCAAGAACTGGATGCTTAACTGGTTGAGCCACCCAGGTGCCCTATTTATAGTAGATGATTCTTTGAAAGCTGTGAACCCCACAGACTTTCCTAAGGAGAATGAAAAACTTTCTTCCTTCGCTTTTCTGCATTCTCTCTCTGAGCCAGCAATTACTAGCGGTTCTGTTTTATCAAATTATCTCAGAATTAACAAATTGTGTGCCTCTTTTTGAAACTCTGGGCCTGCTGTGCCCTTTCAGCTTTCCAGTTTTACCAGGCTATGGCCTTTTCTGGGACTGCAAATCATTCTGTTTAAAAACAGAATGAAGAGAGTGTAACGTGCTCTAGTCTGTTTCTCTGGTATTAGAATACTCACCAGAATTGTCCTGAGTCCAAAAGATAATCTCTGTCATGATCATTGATGTGAAAAGCTACAACAACAAATGGGCCATAATGCATTACCAATTATTTTAAAAGTATTTAAAGAACATTGCAGGCAATGGAAATTTAGTAGGCTAAGAGTCAAGGTGTAAGAGCTATGATTCTGGGATTGCTTCTGTGTGACAGACTGTGAATCACTGTACACACATTCAGGTATTTATCTGATTCTGGTGATGTGACCGCCTTATAAATATGGTCTAAAAGTGATATATTTTTTAAATTAAACAAAATGAAGCCCAAAGTAACTAATTAAAATGAAAATGTTAGCTATTGTAGAACACAGTAAAGGTATTGGAAAAGAAGAAACATGCAACTTGAAAGTGGGACTGACTGTTGTAGGATTTGCTTTTTTTACACATCATCCTTCCATGTCTGCCTCTTTAATGGTAAATGTTTTGCTTATTTATGGACAGGCAACACTAGCTGCAGTGATGACCGAGAAGTCTCCTTTTACTACACCAATTGGTCGGAAAGATGAGGCAGATCTTGCAAAATCAGCTTTGGCTATGGCCGATTCAGACCACCTGACAATCTACAACGCATACCTAGGGTAAAGAAATAATCTGGGTGTTGTCAATAAGTCGGTGACCTGAGGTTATTTACTTTTTAAAAATTTATCTTTGATGTTCATTAAGAAGATATATCTAAGATTTCCCTTTTAGTTCATATAGCAAGGTATAATTATTTTAAAGATGTCTATTTTTATAATCCTTTCCAAAATTTGACTGTAATGTACTTTGTATTGTTGTGTCTATATTACTTCGTATTTGGAGTTAATAATTTACTATCATCCACAAAAAATCTCAGCGTTAAAGTTCATATTATATTCGTAGCTCCTACAACCATTAAGAACCCCCTCCCTTAAGTGATTGTAATTTAATTAAGCTTACTTTGGCTAATACCTCTGAAAAAGAGTTTGAAAAGAAAACATGTTGAACTTCGGTCATTTTATTTATCTAGATGGAAAAAAGCGCGGCAAGAAGGCGGCTATCGCTCTGAAGTAGCATATTGCCGGAGGAACTTTCTTAATCGAACATCACTGTTAACCCTAGAGGTCAGTCTTAGTACAACTTTCTAACTCGGGGGCATATGGTTGAGTAGTAGGCTTATTTTAGAAAAAGAAATGCCAGGGATAGTGCTTGACACATAGTACAGATTTAATTTAGTGAATTAATAAATTTATAACTTTTTGTTGTTTCTTGTAATAGGTAACTTTTATGTATCGCTACAGTGATTTAAAATAGTATTTAACAACCATAATGTAATAATCATAAAATACTTCCAAGGCTTGGAATCTAGTCATTTTTCCTAAGAGCCCCAGTTCCTTTTAGGGAAATTCTTTTCTGTTTCCCTGAATATTAGCCAGCTACTTAGATGCAGGTAGGATGATAGTCACGGAAAGGCATCCAAGGCATCCCTCCCTGTGGCTGATTGTGACCGGGTTTATAAATCTGCTCTTGGGAAGGGAAACCTAACAGCTGTGCCCATCACTCAGGTTTTTTCTACTCTTGAGGATCAGAATTATTTCTTGGAGGAGAGAGAGTAGAAGTATAGTTAAAGACAAGTGATGGCAAAAGCAGGGCGCCTCTGCAAATAATGTTCCTGGTGCATGGGACACGGTGTTTAGCACACCATCTAAAGGCAGACAGTTACTACAGACACGCTATGAAAGTATTCAGCAAATAATGTATCTCACATAATTCCTCTACTCCGAGCTCATATTTTAAAGGCTTAAATATTTTATTCCCATATAACTTAACACATTTTTTGTCATTCAAAATAACGGTTGGGATAAGAGCAGGGACATCTCTCAGAATGAGTTTTGTCCTCCTGCAAGTAGATAAAGGGATAAATTAAAGAAACCGCTGCCTCTGGGCTAACTCACTGGGATTCTCCTCGGTCTCCACTCCCTTCCAGCCGCCCAGTTGCCTCCCCCCTCCTTCCTTCTGTGAGCCTTTTCCACCTCCCCTGGGCTGCGAGGTTTTCCATCTCTTCACTTACCCTGTGGTGTTAGGGCAGCTGTTTGGCCTTTTCTTACCTGGAATCAAAGTCTCTTCAGTCCCAAACAAGAACTCTAAAGGAAATCCTAAATGTAAATATCACCTTTTAATCGCCTGTATCCTGTTTACTTTGAAAAATGCTCGTCCTTCCTATAGAATTTAAGCTGATTGGCACTTAGTTACTAAAGGTTAATACAGATTTTAGGCAATAATTTTAGATTAAATGACAGTGTCATTGTTAGAATTAAGGTGAGATTCTCAGGGGCAAAGGAACGAAGTATTTGCATTCCAGGATCAAGATTCCTCCCCTGTTCTTTCTCTAATTACTAGTTCCCTCTGTGACCATCCTCATTGTGTGGAGAGAGCTACTAGTAAAGTAAATATATTGAATGCAAATGTGTTCAGACACATTTTTATTGCTCTCACATTTTAGACATTATGCTTTATGACATGTAAAGTCTTGGGATGTAGAAATAGGTAATTCTTCAATCCTTGATTTACCAGTATCGTTTTCTCCTCCCTCATTTGATTTGGGCTGTAGTTAACTACGTAATTTGGCATCCTGTCAGTTTTGATAGGAAGCAGCAATATATATTAAAGCGTTGTCAGTTTTTCTATTTTAATCAATTACGATCTTGTCTTTTTTTAACATAAACCAATCTAGGATGTAAAGCAAGAGTTAATCAAGTTGGTTAAGGCAGCGGGATTTTCATCATCAACTTCTAATGACTGGGAAGGAAACAGAGCCTCACAGACCCTTTCCTTCCAAGAAATTGCCCTTCTTAAAGCTGTACTGGCCGCTGGACTGTATGACAATGTGGGGAAGATAATCTATACAAAATCAGTTGATGTTACAGAAAAATTGGCTTGCATTGTGGAGACAGCCCAAGGCAAAGCACAAGTACATCCATCCTCAGTAAATCGAGATTTGCAAACTTATGGATGGCTTTTATACCAGGAGAAGGTAAAGTGCTCAATCTTAATTCCACTGTTCAGAACATTATTCTAGAAGTCAGTGGTAACAAGTTAGGATGCCCCGACAGGTACTATATTTCATTCTTAAATTGAGCTGTTTATTTTTGTACTTATTTGAAATCAGTATGTATATAGTTTCATCAAAAAAAAGTCCTTATTTCTTTCACTTAATGAAAGAAAAATATTAAAGTTTCTACTCTGACCATCATCATGTATCAGTTCCCTAAGATTTCACCAAATGTTGCTACCTCAGCAGAGAACGAAGACATGTTATACGTGCATTTCAAATAAGGGGGGTTTGGGATTAGGCAGAACTCTGTATGACCTGGCAACAGTTTGAGTCGCAGTGTAACCCAGAATAACTTAAAAGCAATTATTTATAGCTTACAATTAAAAAAATCTTTTGAATTGTAGCTTGCTATAAACTAACAAGGATCCGTAATTTCAAGCACTGGCTCAAAAAATCATTACCCTGTCGTAAAACTTAAATGTAAAACATGAGGAATTACTGACTAGTGGCCATAGCTGAACATTGGTCTAGAAACCAGACACTTTGAAACAGTTTTATTTTTTGTGCTAAGCATTGGCATGATAAAATTACTTGCTCATAGTTTTATGTTCAAGGTATATAATTCATCCTTACAATTAATGTTTTAAAATGCCTTTTTATAGTGTAAATGCACAGATGGTGAATGTGATTATTATAACATTGGCAAATTATGTGCATATGAGAACGTAAAGGTAGCTTTACAAAACTTACGATGTGAATCTTAAAAGGGCAAATTCTAGAAAAATGCTTATGTGAAACATAAATGAATTTCTTACATTTTTAGGCTGCGAAGTTTTTTTCTTCCTCTTTATTCCAATGCAGGTAAGGTATACCCGAGTATACCTGAGGGAAACTACCCTAATAACCCCTTTCCCAGTTTTACTTTTTGGTGGTGATATCGAAGTTCAACACCGGGAACGTCTTCTTTCTGTTGATGGCTGGATCTGTTTTCAGGTACATGCTACAACTGGTCTCCTAACATTAAAATCCTCTACTTGCAGTACCACCGAGGTAGATTTTTAAAATTTTATTGGCGTTTGCGTAATCTCTTCCTATCATTTGACTTAAAGTGGAAGACTTCCTTATATTTTATATTGCCTATACTGTTTTAAATCTGGTACGTATGAAAATCATAAAATATTGCTACTATTACAGATTGCATTATCAGTAATAATAACTTGCCATGTGTCATGTACTTCAGTGGTTAACTTTACATGGATTATCTCAAATTTATTACCCCGATAACCTTGTTACTAATTTCCGTAGTTTCCTGTCTATAGATGAGACACGTAAGTTCAGTGAGAAGTTTAAATAACTTTCTTAGATTAAATGAATTGTTATTGGCCAACCAGGACTTTTAAAGCACCTTCTGTTATATTGTGCCATCTGTAAAACAGATTCACAGCTTTTAATGAGTATAGTCAAGTTTTTCTCTGGAAAAATTAGACCAATCACTGCTACCGGCAATAAGCTTATTTCTTTGTAACCCCATCAACGCTAACCAGCTTAAAAAAAATCTAATACATTCTGTTACTGTATGCCATCACGATTTGTCTAAGACTAGAGAAGTAAACTTAAATGCAACTTTAAAAATATATGCAGTTCTCTCCAAGAGGACAGGGTGATAGAAATCATCTGTAACTGGACTGTGGTCATGGTTGCACAACTATATAAATATACTAAAAATCATCAAATTGCACACTTAAAAATGAGTAGATTTTTAAGGTTAGTAAATTACACTTCAATAAAGCTGTTAATTCCTTCCCCCAAATTTCAGTCTTCACTCCCACAGAGTTATTGTAAGAGAAGCTACAGGAAATAATTTGCCTGTATTTTTCCAATAACATTTTCTATTGAAGTCCAGATGTGTTTAAGCAGATGGTAAGGTGTACATGCTTACCTTCGTTTATTCACACTCACAGGGATTAACTTTGGCCAATTTGTTATCTCCTCTCAACAGGCCCCTGTAAAAATAGCCGTCATTTTCAAGCAGCTTAGAGTTCTCATTGATTCTGTTTTAAGAAAAAAGCTTGAAAATCCTAAGATGTCCCTTGAAAGTAAGTATTTGATTATAATGTAAGTAGAAAACCATCTATTTTTAAACATTGGAGTACATTAGAGCACACTGAAGTCTTATGGTCCATGTGATTAAATATTGTTTTCATAAAATTTATTTTATGCTGAATTCCATCAGACTCCTAGACATATTGCTTCATTATTCACAATCCAGTTATCCTCTTAAGATTCTTTTACTCTTTCCTCTTCTAAGCTTCACTTCTAAACTTCTGGCCATTTCACAGAAAAAAAGGATGGTAAAACTGAGCATTGTAAATTTTGATTATAAGGAACTGTGAGGTTTCCAGCATGTTTGTATCTACCATACTCACAAATGCAGAGCTAGTCTGTGTTTAAAAAGTACATTATCCTTCAATAGAAACCTTCAATAAACACCTGAGTTTTCGGTTAGTCTGGTGAGTGTTTCCCACCCAAACTTGCCAAATCATCAGAATCATCTTGGCAGATATTAAAATACGAAGTCCAAAGACCTACCCCAGACATATTTAATCTCCTTTATGGGAGAGGCCTGTGTGTTTTTAATCCCTTAATTTATAACACTTCCTCTACTACCATCCGGATCCCTTTTTAAACAGAGTAATTTTTATTAAACTGGATTATTTTACTGGTAAAATTTCTCACATTTAGGATTTGGTTGCTTACTTCTTCATGCTTTGATTTAATGTGTTTCCCTACATATCCTGCAGACTATAGTAGTTGTATCCAAAGCTTTAATTGGATTTCTAGGAAAAGGATATTTTCTACTTGCTGCTCTGTTCCTCCCATTGCATCACATCAGGGAGCATTTAAATTTGGTTTTGATGTTAAAAATTGATCAGTGGGCTTCAATATGATTGTATTTATTAACAAGTATCTCAGTTAATTTTCATAGGCAAGTTGGGAGCCACTGTTCTAGTGCTAATACCCTGAAACTTAGGGAGAATAGAATTCATGGTTCTTTCTAGACCTTCATTGTTTCCCTTGCAGCAAATGACCTTTCCTTTTTCTTTTTTTTTTTTTTTTTAAATGTCATAGTAGCCCCCAAGAATTTGAGTGTCAGGCCATGGGCCCAGTTATCAGAATTTCCCATTGCAACCATTGAAACTCAGGGCATTCTCTTGCTGAGCTAATACAAGACAGAATTTCAGTCTCGCAGCCCTGATAATTACACCTATCTAAAAAGCAGTTAAGTTCTTAGGAAGTCACAATCTCGGAACAACTATTTAAAAGTAGAAGCATCTGTTAACATAACGTCCTTAGCAAATACTACAGCCTCTGTTGCTCTGTTTGTCAAATCAGTTGGTGATACTTTTGTTGTGTAGAAAGATCTGTCACTTCCCTATTGACACCTCTCCAAGAGCCCTCCCCTGCTCAAAGTTTTTGTTTCCTTTGGACTAAACATGGAGCAGCTGGTATCAGTTCCTTCTTTGTCCATACTATGGAAATCTGACATATTCTCAAGACCATGGAACAGTCAATAGATCCTTCAGTGTATCTGAGCTAGCTGACAAAGTTAGGAAACCCCTTGTCTTAACGGAATTTTTAAAGAAATAATTCCTTATGAAGGACAAATAGTTACATTACATCATGTCTTTGGGCGTTAGCCTACTTCTTGTGAGAGCAGGTGTCAAATAACTATAACAATAATTAATATAGGGCAACAGATTCTATTTTATTGCTGGTATTAGTATTGTCTTCTAATTTAAAAGAATCTTTTAATGAAGTATGCCTGCTGTTCACATGTGTATACATTGGGAATTTAGCCAGGTGGTGACTTTGTTCATGGGTGTTTTTTTCTTCCACTCAGATGACAAGATTCTACAGATCATTACAGAACTGATAAAAACAGAGAATCATAACGGGAACTGAAAGTCATGGTCAACCGCTTTAAATACAAAGATGAAGATATGTCATGAAATTATGTGAAAATGGACCATCGCATTAAGTATTCCAGTACTTAAAATGTTGGTACTAGCCATAACTTAAAGGTGGTGGAAAAAAAGCACATACTTTAAACATGTGTAATTTTCTAGTTCCTTTTTAATGATAATTATTTGCAGTGTATTTACCACTACATTTACAATAAATTCTTTGGTATCATCCATGCTTTCTACATCATTATGTGCCTATATCAAGGCCTGTGTCTGTAGTATCTGTAACTTAGGGTCCTGATTGCCTGTGTTTACACCTCATCCTCTACCAGTCCTTCTTATCCGGAGAGTTTAGACTTTCTTGACCCACAAGAGAAAGTGAACTCCAAAACCAGTTGTAATTAAATTTCCTTGAAAAGAACAACTTCAGGAATCAGCTACTCAGGTTTCTGTTTTGCTTATCAAACACTAAGGATGAACAGATACTACTGCTCGCCGTGCACAAGGACGCAGCGCTGGAGAGCAGGCAGGCACGGCGCTGCTAGCCTTGGGGCGGACAGCTTACGCCATCTTCCTCAATCCTAAGCTTTGCTATCAATGCCCTTGAACCCTTCTTTGTACCCATAATTGAATTAATAAAGTCAGTTACTTTGAGATAGTAAAATATGCTTAGATATTTTTCAAGGGTTTTAGTTGGTTCACCGGCAGAGAATCTTTTGAAACTCCATTTTGATTACACAGAGGAGTTTTCCCTTCATTTCCAGTCAAGATTGTTGAAGAACTTCAGAAACAGTCCCGTGTAGACCAAATGGCAGGAACTGTGTCTGAAGGACAAAAGATTAAGAATCTAGTCCAACTGCTGGACTCTCTTAATAGGTACTCAGTATTTGTTGATGAATGAATAAAAGAAGCTATAACTCACTTTATGTGCAGGTGGAAGTAAAAATACTTAGCAGCAATCGCTAACTTTAGCTTTCTGCCTGCAGCGCGGTAAAGGAATTGACAGCAAAGTCAAATATGATTGCAGTTTGGAATCCCTAGCTAGTGCCATTGATAGAACTGAACATGTCCGGTCACAGAGCTAGCTTGGGTGCTAGAGGAAGTTCAGTTGGTGACATGGAGACAGAAATTGTGGAGTCCTGCAGTAGAACTAATGTTTCCCATCGCCCGGGATGAGCAAGCTGGCGCCCGAATGGTTTTTCTGTATTGGTTTTACTCCCCCGAACAACCATATGAGTAGGTGGCACGTTATCCCCATTGTACAAATGAGGAAGCAGGCACAGAGAAGGGAAGTAACTTGGCTCAGATCAAACTGGCAGTAAGTGGCAGAGGCGTGATGGCTCTAGAACCATTTAAATTTCTGAAATGTAATCCTATCATTACTCCTTTGAAATTGGCAAAAAGAGGCATCAGGATTAGGGCCATCGGGTTAGAGTCTTCCATAGGGATATCGTCGTTCAAGACATGAGAGTGGAGATAAGCACCAAAGGAGAGAGCACACAGAAGACAAGTGAGATTGAAATCTTGCAGAACTCCCTATCTCAAAGTCCATTCACTCCTTTCCATCTCCTTAGCCATCACTCCAACCCAGGTCATCGTTCACCTATGTCACTGTAGTAATCACCAACCTATGCTCTCCCCTTCCTATCCCTCTGTACTCCATTCTTCTCTACAACTCTTAAGAATCAGCTTTTAATTTTTTATTTTTCACATTTTAATTCCAGTACAGTTAACAGTGTTATATTAGTTCCGGGGTATACAATATAGTGACTGAACAGCTCTGTACACTACTCAGTGCTCATCGTGACAAGTGTAGTCCTTAATCCCTGTCACCTATTTCACCCATTCCCTGACCCACCTCCCCTGGGGTAACCACCAAGTTGGTTCTCTACAATCAAGAATCTGTATTTTGGTTTTTCTCTTTTTTTCCTTTGCTCCTTCGTTTGGTTCCATAAATTCCCCATAAGCGAAATCACAGGGTATTTGTCTTTCTCCGACTTATTTCACTCAGCGTTATACCTTCTAGTTCCATCCATGCTGTTGCAAGTGGCAGGCTTTCATTCTTTTATGGCTAAGTAATGCCCCATTATATATATTTATATAAAATCACATCCTTGTAAGAATGACGTTTTGAAAGGTACCTATCGCTTAGCTGATTTAAACCCTTTCTGGTCTCCCAGTGCCTTTAAAATAAAAACTAACCATGACCTATAAAGTTCTGTTCCACACTACCCTCCAACCTCCTCTCCTCCTCTCCCAGATTTCTCACAGTGCTCCAGCCACACCATACTCTTTTTGAATCCTAGAAGATTCCAAGTGGCTTTTTAAACATTTGCACGTGCTATTCTCTGCTGTAAAGTACTGCTTGTATTCTTTACCAAACACACCTTATCCTGCATCAATGATGTCTCCACAGACCACCCTGCTGATTTCCTCGCTGACCACCCTTCCTGAAGTACCTCTCCCCATTTAATGATTCTCACAACGTGGTACTTATCTCAACATGTAACATCTGCTTTTTGGCTTCTCCCACTGGACCATCGGCTGCACCATGACTGTTTCACTCACTCACGTATACTGAGCACAGTGTGTGGCACATACAGGCATTCAGTTGTGTCTGTTGAATGAAGGAATCATGTGTGAAGGAATGGAGAACAAGGAGTTCAGATATGACTGCAGTTTCTTGTGGAAGTCAAGGAAGGAGAGTTTCTGGAAGCAAGGGTATTATCAACAAGTGTTACGGACTAAGAAAAGACTACCACAGAAAGAGATCAAACTTTAGAGAGCAGTTTGAATTAGGGGTGGCAAGGAAGGACATGGTCACAGGTCCCACAAGCACATACATTTGAAGATTGCAGGAATCAGAGCGTACAGTTGATTATAGAGAAAGGATACACAGCAGGATGAGTAAGGGAAAAAGACACCACACAGAATCTGGAGGAATCTACACAAAGGCTTCCTACACACGTTCAGTCTTTCTGCCCACAGAAGCCCAGGTGAGACTCAGAGTCCACGGGTATTTTACTTGAGGCTGGTCACGTAGGCACAAAGACCAAAACCATAACTATAAAAATTCCAGACTCCCAGAAGGAAAGCAGGTATTAAGTGCCCCAAGCAGGCCAAACAGTGTTATCCGAAAAACACTGAACTCTTCAAAAGCCAAGTGCTCAGGCTCCAGCCAAGAGCCAACCGTGCAAGCAGGACCTTCTAAGGATAGCAGCCTGAGGCCTGCTATGTTAACTGTCCTACACACACACAAAGCATGATTTTTACAGAATGAATACACACTAAAAGGTTGGTGCCCCAAATGAAGAGCGCTCTACAGATGTGACGAAGAAACAGCCTAAGACGTTGAAGAATGAGATCTTTTAGGATGGGAAGATCCTCAGCGATTTACAGACGAAACAGAACTAACCAGCAGACAATAATAATACCAGCATCAGGGGTACCTGGCTGGTTCAGTCCGTAGAGCATGCAATTCTCAATCACAGGGTCTTGAGTTCAAGCCCAACTTTGGACGTGGAGCCTACTTAAAAAAAAAAAAAAATATATATATATATATATATATATATATGTATATATATTTATATAGAATAATATCAGCATCGGAGGGAGCCCAACGATGGACTCAAGAAGAATATCGGAAACAAGCTGGAAAGGCTTTGGCTTTCCTCAGCAATGAATGCTTAGGGGCTTGAGATGAGCCGATTAAGTTGATGGTGGGCATTTTTTTTGCTTTCAAGGAACCATATGGGATCTTAGAATGAAAGAGATTGTCTCATTGAATTGTTGACCAAAAATGCTTACGTAGAGGCAAACGGGGCCAGAAGAGAGGTCATGGATCAGGAAAATAAAGAGGCTGAGGAATTAGAGGTCAGGATCTAATCCCAATTCATTATGAATAAGTGGAACGTAAGGAGGCTGATGAAGGAAAATAATTTCAGAATTTAAAATCTGAGCTGTAACTCTTGCAATAATAAGTAAACGTATTGGTGGTGGATAGCAAAATACAGATGGTTATCACCGAAGGTAGGTTCAGAAACAGGAGGGCCAACATGTTGCTTTATCAGTGTGGATGTAAGAAAAGGATGGAGACGGGGCGCCTGGGTAGAGCAGCGGTTAAGCATCTGCCTTCGGCTCAGGGCGTGATCCCGGCGTTCTGGGATCGAGCCCCACATCAGGCTCTTCCACTGGGAGCCTGCTTCTTCCTCTCCCACTCCCCCTGCTTGTGTTCCCTCTCTCGCTGGCTGTCTCTATCTCTGTCGAATGGATAAATAAAATCTTTAAAAAAAAAAAAAGAAAGAAAGAAAGAAAAGGATGGAGACTAGGCCAGGGCTTCTGTGTTATGGCTATTGGGGAAAGCAGGAAAGTGCCCTGCAACCTTGACAGCAAAAATGAATGAATAAGTGAATGAATGAATGAATGAATGAGAGGATCATATGAGAAAATGGCATGCTCTTCAGGTAAAAACTTGTTGAACACTGGTAGTGGAACAGGAGTATGCCAACCTCTTCTCATTAAATCAATTCTTACACTTAAAAGTATTACAGTCTTTATTAGGATTAGCTGGAAGCAAAGGAAACATTAAAGGAAAGCAGATTTCGATTAATTTTTTTTAACTGAGCATGATGTGATAAGCACTGACTAATAAAAGCTTTATCATATTCTTGTTCAGTCCTGACAACAATCCTGAGGGGAGATGGGTAATGTATTTCCGATTTACAAATAAGGAAACAGCCTAAGACGCTCAATTTTCTGAGGTCACTCAGCTAGGGAGGAAAAATGAAAAGACCACTGAAAAATAATGTGAGCAGTGTACTGGCATAAAGATAGACGTATATATCTATGGAACAGAACTGAGAGTTCAGAGATAAGCAAACCCGTCTACGGAGAACTGATTTGTAATACGTATGCCAAGACCATCAATGGGAAAAGAACAGTCTTCTCAAGAAATGGTGCTGACACAAATGGATATCCACAGGCAAAAGAATTAATTTGGACCTTTATCTTACACCATATACAAAAAATTAGTGCATCATAAAGCTAAAAGCAAAAACAGTAGTCCTTCAAAGGGCACCGTAAGGAAGTAAAAAGACAACCCGTGGAATGGAAGAAATTATTTGCAAATCATATCTCTGATAAGGGACTTGTACCTAGAATACATAAAGAACTGTTACAACTCAAAGGTAAAAAGACAACAGAATTAAAAAATGAGCAAACTAGGAAAAGAAGGAAATTACTGCAATATAATAAAGGCCATATATGAAAATCCCACAGCTAACATCATACTGAATGGTGAAAAACAAAGCTTTAATCTAAGATCAGGAACGAGCAAGGATGCCCACTCTAGCCACTTATATTCAACATCGTACTGGAAGTGCTAGCCAGAGCAACTATGCACGAAAGAGAAATAAGAGGCATTCAAAGCCGAGGAAGAAATAAAATTACCTGTTTGCAGGTGACATGATATTTTATGTAGAAACCCTAAAGATCTCTCTCTCTCTCTCACACACACACACACACACACACTATTAGAAATAATAAATGAATTTAGCAAAGTTGTAGGATAAACTGACATATAAAAATCAGTTGCATTTCTACACACTTAACAATGAACAGTCCAAAAAGAAAATTAAGAAAACAATCCCATTTTCAGCGGCATAAAAAATAGTGAATTACTTAGAAAGAAGTTTAACCAAGGCGGCAGAAGATTTGTATACTAATAACATTGCTAAAATAAAGATGACACAAATAAAAGGAAATTAAATGCTCATGGATCAAAAGACTAAATATTGTTAAAATGTCTGTATTACCTAAAGTGGCCTACAGATTTGATGCAATCCCTATAAAAGCCTCAATGGTATTTTTTACAGACATAGGAAAAACAATTCTAAAATTTATAATGGAACCGCAAATGACCCTGACTAGCCAAAACAACCTTGAGGAAAAGGAACAAGGCTGAAGGCCTTTTTACACTTCCTGATTTCTAACCATGAAAAAGCTACATGCTCAAAACTATGGTGTTGGGATACCCCAGACAGACATGCAAAGCAACAGAACAGAACAGAGGGCGCAGAAGTAAATCCACATGTATAAGGTCAACGTGACCTTCAAGGAGTGTGCCAAAACTAAACAGGGAGAGGATAGTCTCCTCCACAGAAGCTATTGGGAAAATTGGATATCCGCGTGCCAAAGAATAAAACTGCAGTCCCATCTTCCACCACACACAACAATCAACTAAAAATAGATTAAACAAAGAGTAAGATCTAAAACTTTAAAACTCCTACAAGAAAACTAGGGGGAAAGCTTCATAACACAGGTAATGAAAATGATTTATTGGGTAGGACGCTAAAAGCACAGGCAAGAAAGCAAAGATACAGAGTAGGACTAAATTAAAAAGTTTCTGTACAGCGAAGGAAACATCACAAGAGATAAAAGGCAACCTACGGTACGGGGGACAATATTTGCAAGCCATGTATCTGACAAGGGTTAACCTCCAAAAGCAGTATATTCTCCTACAGCTCAGTAACCAACCCCAAATGACCTGATTCTAAACATGAGCAAAGGACTTGAATAGACATTTCTCCAAAGAAGACAAAAAACGACCAACAGGTATATGAAAAGATAATCAACATCACTAACCATCAGGGAAATGCGAATCAAAACCATAATGACACATTAGCTCACACCCGTTGGGATGGCCATTATTTAAAAAAAGAAACTAAAAAAAACAAAAACAAAACAAAACACTGCACAGAAAATTGCCACCGTGAGCAAGGATGCAGAGAAATTGCAAACTCTGGGCACTGATGGTGGGAATGTAAAACGGCGCAGATGCTATGGAAAACAGTATGGAAGTTCCTTAGAAAATTAGAAGAACTACCACATGAACTACTGTCAATCCCACTTCTGGATATTTGTCCAGAAGAAATGGAATCAGGATCTCAAAGAGATTCTTATACTCTCATGTTTACTGCAGCATTATTTATAATAGCCAAGAAGTAGAAACAACCTAAATGTTCACTGACAGATGAATGGGTGAAGACAAGGTGGTGAATGCACGCGATGTATTTGTTTTCAACTTTCAAAAAGACGGAAATCCTGCCATATGTGACAACATAAACAAACAATGAGGGCATTACGCTAAGTGAAATAAGCCAGTCACAGAAGGACAAACACTGCATGATTCCCCATATGTGAGGACCTAAAGTAGTCCAACTCACAGAAACAGAAGGTAGAGTGGTGGTTGTCAGGGGCTGGGAGGAGGGGGAAATGAGGAGATGCTGTTCAGTGGTATAGAGTTTCAATCACATAATATGAAAAAATTCTACAGATCGCTGTATAGCACTGTACTTACAGTGTGGTTCATATTGTGTGTGTACTTAAACTTTAGTAAGAGGGTAGATCTTCCGTGTGTGTGCGTGCGTGTGTGTGTGTGTGTGTTACTACAGTAAAGAACACAAAGGATTTGAATAGATTTTTCTCCACAGAAGATATATAAATGGCTAATAAGCCCATGAAAAGATGTGTAAGAGTGTTAATAGAGAAATTCAAATCAAACCCACAATGAGATACTTCCTTTCTACTACTAAAATAACGAAAAAATCAGACAGCATCAAGTGTTGGGGAGAATTTGGAGAAAATGAACCTCTCATACAGTTCTGGGGGAGTATAAAAATCATGGAGCTGCTTTGGAAAACAGTTTGGCAATTCCTCAAGAAGTTAAACAAAGAGCTAATATAGGACCCAGCAGCAATTCCATTTCTAGCTGTATACCCAAGAGAAGTAAAAACCTACGTCCACACAACAAGCTGTCCATGACCCCAAACAGCGAAAGCAATCTCCAATCTCGAGAAAGAAGAATAAAGTGGGAAATACCAAGCTCTCAGGTTTCAAACTATACTACAAAGCTTAGCAATCAAAACAGTATGGTACTGGCAAGAAAACAGCCACATAGATCAAAGGAATAGAATAGAGAGCCCAGAAATAAACCCACACTTATCAGATCAAGTAATCTATGAGAAAGGAGGCAAGAATTTCAGTAAATGGTGTTAGGAATACTGAACAGCCACATATGAAAGAAGGAAAATGGATCACTATCTTACACCATTCACAGAAATACATTCAAGATGGATTAAACACTTGAATGTAAGACCTGAAACCATAAAACGGCTAGAAAAAACACAGGCAATAAGCTTTCTGCCATTGGTCTCAGCAATATTTTTTTGGACCAGTCTCCCCAGGCAAGGGAAACAAAACCTAAAATAAATGAGATTACATCAAATGAAAAATCTTTTAAACAATGAAAGAAATCAATAACATAATAAAAAGAAAAGCTATGGAATGGGAGAAGATATTGGCAAATCATACATCTGATAAGGGGTTAGTATCCAAACAATTATAAAACAGGCAGCGGACTAGAATAGATGTTTTCCAAAAACAGACATCCAGATGGGCAGCAGACACATGAAAAGAAGCTCAACATCACTAGTCACCACAGAAGTGCAAATCAAAACCACATCAAGATATCACCTCACACCTATCGGATTGGCTATTATCAAACAGTGAAAAAATAACAAGTGTTGGCAAGGATATAGAGACAAGGGAACATTCATGCACTGTTGGTGGAAATGGAAGTTGGTGTAGCCAATAGGTTAAACAGTATGGAGGGTCCTCAAAAAATTAAAACTATGATATGATCCGGCAATTCCATGTCTGGGTATTTATCTGAAGAAAATGAAAACACCAATTTGAAGAGCTACATGCATCCCTATGTTCACTGCCGCATTACTTACAAAAGCCAAGATATGGAAGCAACCTAAGTGCCCAACAAGAGAGGAGTGGGTAAAGAACATACGGTATAAATACACAATGGAATACTCAGAGCCATAAAAAAGAACGAGATCTTACTGTTCATGACAACACAAATAGACCTAGAAGGTATTATGCTAAGTGAAATAAGCCAGACAGAGGAAGACAAAGACAATAGGATTCCAATTACATGGAGAGTCTAAAAAAACAAAACAAAACAGAAACAGACTCGCAGAAACAGGAAACAAACTGTTGGTTACCATAAGGGGAAGGAGCTGGGAGGGCAAGTGAAATAGGTGAGGGGGGTTAAGAGGTAAAAACTTGTGGTTATACATGTCAAGGAAATGCAATGCACAGCATAGGGAATACAGTCAGTAATATTGTAGCAAGTTTGTACAGTGACAGGTGCTAACCATAGTTATTCGTGGGGTCCTTTCATAATGTATAAAAATATCAAGTCAGTATGATAAATACCTGGAACTAGTAGGATACTGTGTATCAATTATACTTCAATTTCAAAAAAAGTCTGTACATGTATATTCACAACAGCATTATTCACAAAAGCCAGAAAGCGGAAACAATTCATGTCTATTAGATGATAAATGAATTTTAAAAATTTGTCAATACACTATAACAATACAATGGAATATAATTTGACCATAAAAAGGAATGAGGTACTAAATGCGTGCTAAAACACGGATGAACCATAGAAACGTGCTAAATGAAAGAAGCCAGTCACAAAAGAGCACATGTGATATGATTCTGTTTGTATAAAATGCCCAGAATAGGCAAATTCATAAAAACAGATGGAAAACATAAAACATTCGTGGTTTCCAGAGGCTGGGTATAAAGGGGAAAGGTGTTTCTTTCTGGGGAGATGCAAAGCTTCCAAAATTAGAGTGTGAGGGTATTACACGACTCTAACAACCCCTGAATCATACACTGCAACAGGGTGAATTTGTGTATTGTATGCAATATGGGTTCTGCATTTATGTATAATTTGTTTCATTTTTAAGGAAGAACAAGTAACAGTGGTAAAGGATGAATTAAGGATAGAAAAAAGGCAAGAAGATGGCCCAGAAAGCAGCTACACTGCCATTTTTTCCAATCAACACTCCTGACCACTCAGCACATTCACTGAGCGTTTCCATAAACTGTGGTTGGTCTTGGCCATAGAGCAGTGGAAAAAAGGACAAAAATCTCTTTCTTCACGGTTTCCGGTAGAGGGAGACGGGTGATAATCCAGACAATTCAACAGCTTGTCAGCTGATAATGGGCAGAAAAGAGATGGGAGTGCAATGGCAGGGAGTAGAGAGGAAGGATTTCAGTTTTAAATTGCATGGTCAGGGAAGCCTTCCTGAGACCGTGACAGAGCAAAGCCTTGACAAAGGGGAGGGAACTAGCCACGAAGACATGGTTGGTGAGAATTCCAAGTAGAGGAAACTTCTAGTGCAGGAAAATGGGCTGGTGGAGTCAAGGGTCTGTACGTCAGCCAGTGGGGGTGGAATTGAGAGGTCAAGGGAGAGAACATTAGATGTCAGGGGTCAGGCTGCCCATGTCACATAGGGCCTCCCATGCCCCTATAAGGACTTTGGCTTTTATTTTAAGTGAAGAGAGGAGTCACTGGCAGGCTCTGAGCAAAAGAGTAAAATAATCTGACTTGGAAATTAGATCACAAACCACTGTGTAGAATAAATGACAGGGGACAAGGGAGAAACTGGAAGACTCTTCTGGAGGCTACTGAAATCAGAGATGGTGGTGGCTGGGGCCAGGGTGGCAGCCCTGGATATGGGGAATAACCATGATTCTAGAAGTTACCGATGATAGAACTTGCTCGTGGCTTGGGTGTGAGGTATGAAACACAGAGAAAATTCAAGGATGGTTGTGGACAGAGCAGGTCTGGGAGTGAAAAATCTGGAGTCCTGGGCACTGCCCTATTATTCTCAAAAGAATCCAAGCCCAAGAAGCGCACAGCAAACAGCTAACAGAATGAATGGGGTTTGAAAAGGGAGAGGTGAAAGTTGAACAAGGGCTAGAAACACACTCAGCACAAGGGAAGGTTAGTATGAACTTTAAAAATACTGTCAGAGAAGCCTCTAGCTCTGAGCGATCACAAGGTAACTTTGGTCTTCACCCACTACTAGAAAATCATCCCATGACCAAGGAGGAAGCCACGTAATCCTAACCTGACAATGCCGAGGGTGTCGACTGATGATACAAGCCCAGAGTCACCCACCTTCAGTTTCCCACACAGTCAACAGCATGTGTTCACAAGAAAAAAATAGTCACATAAACTTTTTTTTCCTCCACAACTTCAATCTTCTGCTAACATGCCCAAAAGGAAAAGGTGAAGTGATACTCCTTATAGAACATTTAATGACAAGAGTAGTACTGAAGGTCTATGAAGGAGGAGAGCATGGAAAGCGAAGAAGGTAAACCTCCCCCTGGCTCGCCGGTACTAGACCCCATCCTGCTCCTTCCGAGTCAATGCCTCCCACCGGGCTGCAGAGGGCGCCACTCTCCGGACTTCTATCGCTATCCGTTCTGCCTTTTAACTCAAGGGTTTTCAGTCTTTCTACATATGGGGTTAAGTCTACCATCTTGCTCTATGTTTTCTAGCTGTCCTATAAGTTCTTGGTTCCTTTTCCCATCCTATTCTGATTTCAATCGCATTAATCAAGTATTGTTCTTATTCCATTTATGTACTCTATTAACCCGAACTGTTTTGTATTAATCTAGTGATTACCCTAGAGCAGCGTAGTTCACTAAAACTCTACACTGAGGAACATGTTCTGTATCTGGTGTCTCCAATGTGGTAGCCACTACCCGCATGTGGTTACTGAGCACCTGAATGTGGCTAATGTGACTAAGGAAGTAAATTTGTACTTTCATGTAACTGTAATTAATTTAAATATAAATAGCTACCCACGACTAGTACCGACTATACCAGACAGCACATCTCTAGATGTTCAGTATGCATCCTCGCCTTCCTGCCTCCTATGTTAAACTGTAACATTTACCACCTCCTGAACACTGTATGATTATTGTTTATTAATATTAATTATTAATCATGTTTTCTATTTTCTGAATCTTATGATGTTTTGATAACGTAAAAATCTTGACCGAGGAGACAGTGCATCTCCCAGGGCTAGCCAATTCTGGGAGACAGAAAGGGGCTTAGCCAGGATCCCCCCTTTCATATGCAAATAAACCAATCCTGAGTTTACACCAAGGACCCCTTTTATCTAACTCTCACACATCAAGCTAAATGTCCTCTGTCCTAAATCATCCCAGGGGCCAGGTACCAGGCAACTGGAGACCACCCCTGTAGCCCAAAGCCCCCTGGAATTATTCAAAGAAGCCAACTCTAAGCTGTTTACTTGGCCCTGCCTTGCCTTTCCCATGGAAACCCCAATAAAGTCTCTGACCTAGGCTTTCCCCTCATTCCTGCTCCTGCCTCCTGACAGAAACCTGGTGCTCCCCGTGTGGCCTTGCACAGCATGACGTGTCCCTTTCTCTCAGGAAATGTAATAAATCGTCTTCCAACGGCACTAGACTCTCTGTGTGGTCACTCAGTTACCTCCATAAATTAAAATCCCATGGTGGCAGATAACACAATAACCATTACAACATTTAACTTCATTTTACTCTCTCCCACCCTTTGTGTTAAATATGTTCTCATATATTTCACTTCTACAATAAACTACAATAAACACCAAAACTTTATTGTTACTACTGCTAATATTTTTTATAGTACAGGTCTGCTGGTGATGAATCCCCTCAGCTTTTGGCTGAAAACATCTTTATTTCACCCTTATTTTTTTCACCATCACTTTTTTAGTGGTATCTTCACAGGATATAGAATTCTAGGTTTGCTTTTTCTTTTAGCGCTTTAAAGATGCCATTCCACTGCACTTTGGCTCTCACGCGTTCTACTGAGAGTCAGCCGTAATTCTTCTCGTGCTTTTGAAGGTTAACATGTCTTCTACCTCCACCCACATCCATTCCTACTTTTACGATTTTTCTCTTGATTGTTGGACAAAAGCAGTGTGCCTATGATGTGCGGAGAGCTGGTTGTTGTTGTTGTTTAACACATATGGATCCTGCTTGAGATTCACTGAGCTTCTGGAATCTGTTACCTTTTTCTATCAGTTTTGGTAACTTCTCAAGCATCATCTCTGTTAGTAATGCCTCATAACTATTCTCTCTCCTCTCCTCCTGGAACCCCAATTTCACATATGTTAGACTCTCTGTACCCTACATGTTACTTTATGTTCTGTGCTTCCCCCACGCCAGTATTTTTTATCTTTGATTCAGTTTGGATAGTTTCTACCGAACTGTCTTCAAGTTCACTAATCGTATCTTTTTTTACATTCCAAGTGCTGTTAAAGTCATTCAGTGACTGTAATTTTATGGGGCGCCTGGGTGGCTCAGTTGTTAAGTGTCTGCCTTCTCCCTCCCCACCTCCCCCATGCTTGTGTTCCTTCTCTCGCTATCTCTCTCTGTTGAATAAATAAACAAAATCTAAAAATAAAAAAGTCATTCAATGACTGCAATTTTAGATATTTTTCAATTATAATATGCTCATTTGATTATTGTTATAGATTTCAATTATCTGATAAAAATTTTTTTTAAATTTATTTATTTGAGAGAGAGAGCACAAGCAGAGGGAGTGGCAGGTAAGGGAGAGGGAGAAGCAGGCTCCCCGTGTAGCAGGGAGCCCAATGTAGGGCTTGATCCCTGGGACCATGACCCGAGCCGAAGGCAGATGCTTCACCAGTTGAGCTACCCAGGCGCCCCACCCCCCCAAATTTTTTTTTTATTTAAGAGAGAGGACACAAGCAGGCAGGGAGGGGCAGAGGGAGAGAATCCCAAGCAGACTCCAGGCTGAGCAGGGAGCCTGACCCAGCAAACAATTTCATGATCCAGAGATCATGACCTGAGCTGAAACCAAGGGTTGGATGCTTAACCAACTGAGCCACCCAGGTGCCCCAATAAAATTCTTTTTTGCCCATTTTATCCATCTTGCCCTCTATTTTCCTTAGCATACTTAAGATAATTTTTTTTAAAAAATATTTTATTTATTTATTTATTTATTTAAGAAAGAGCATAAGTGGGGGAAGGGTAGAGGAAGAGGAAAGAGAGAATCTCAAGCAGACTCTGTGTTGAGCACAGAGCTAGACACAGGGCGCAATCTCATGACCTGAGATCACCTGAGCCAAAATCAAGACTTGGAAGCTTAACTTGACTGAGCTACCCAGGAGCCCCTAAAATAATTACTTTAAAGTCCTTGTCTACTAATTTCAACAACTAGTTCCCCTGGAGATGAATCTGTTCCTACTATCTCCTTGAAGTGTTTGACCAAGGCAAAGCTGTGATGAGATGCTCAGAAGAGGTGACTCCTCTGGGAGAATCATAATGAATTACCCAAATGGAAAAGAAGATGAATACACTAAGAAAGATGTGATCTTTCACTGGGACCTGGGGTGGGAAAATTTTAAGGATTTTTTTGTCCAAGAAACCAGAACCTGATGAGAAATCCACCAGGGAGGCAAGAATTTGCAGCAAAAACAGATAAAGTGGGGTGCCTGGCTGGAATAGTCAGCAGATCACAGAACTCTTGATCTTGGTGTCATGAGTTCAAGCCCCACGTTGGGTATGGAGATTACTTAACATAAATAAATTTTTAAAAAACCCAAAACAGATCAAGTATTTTCTGCTGACTCACAGAGGCGCATTGCAGTGAAGAGAGCCCTATCAAACGTGCCACTTGGACACTAGGGAGACCAATCCATGTGTAAAGCTAGACTCACAGGTGAAGAAGACAACTTCACCAAAGTGCCAGCCTTAAGAACTAGCCAGGAAGTATGATTGAGTTTGGACAAACTAACCAAGACTAAGAAACACAGGGCCAGGGTAGTGGCAGGGCTTATGGGATGACAGTCTTAAGAACTTCCAGAAGAGATGAAGAAAGAGATTTTAAAATTAGGTTTGGGCAGCCTGAAGCTCAGGTTAAGAATCTCTGAGAACGGGGCGCCTGGGTAGCTCAGTCGTTAAAGCGTCTGCCTTCGGCTCAGGGCGTGATCCCGGCGTTCCGGAATCGAGTCCCACATCGGGCTCCTCTGCTGGGAGCCTGCTTCTTCCTCTCTCACTCGCCTGCTGTGTTCCCTCTCTCGCTGGCTGTCTCTCTGTCACATAAATAAAATCTTAAAAAAAAAAAAAAAAGAATCTCTGAGAACATACAGAAAAGGAATTGCTATATAATTGTGGTAATGAGTAAGGTAGCTGCCTAACCAGTAAAATTCATTCTAGCATAGAGACCTCACATGACTAGGATACTTGATCTGGGAACGGCAAGACCAGGACAAAGTCAAACTACTTATTAGTAGAACTCTAGCCTAGAATTTATAAAATAAAGCATCAATGCCTAGTAAAAACATCTGTTCCCAGTTTTCAAATATCAGTTCTTTGGATCTTCTTTTTCACTCTGTTATTGAGAAAAGCTGCTTGTAAAAGAGCTTAGCCTAGCCTCCAGAAAACAAAAGAGAAGATGTGAGTGAGGCAGCTGTGGCCCAAAGGGCAGTGCCCACACTGTGTGTGAAGCGAAGGCCAGACAGAATCAGGGCTGGCTATGCACGTTGACTCACTAGGTTTTCTCTTTCCTAACCCATTTTGGTAAACCCAGAGGTTGTACTGATTTCGACTTAGAACCAGTCATTTTAGGATAAAAATTTCTAAGACAAATTACCTGCACTCTTCCAAAATGCCAGAGAGGAGATAATTTATATTTATCACCTACTTAATTTCTATGTAGAAGACGGAATTCAGAGACTGATGGGGGTACACATACACAATTTATATTTAATTGTACAATGGAATTATGAATTTGCTTTAAAGCACCATCTGCTGAAAGTAACTATAAGTAAGTCTTATTCAGCTTGGTTGGGCATGCACTCTCTCCTCCCCACCTGGCTAACATCTCTGTTCATCCCGAGTCCCTATGGACAAAGGGAAGTGGTAAGAGTGGTGGGCAAGCCCAGCACCTTGGAGAGGGAGGGGGGTGGGGAAGGAGGTGAAATGTAGAGGAAAATGGGAAAAACTGAGCGGTAGAAATCTAAGATTACTTGGTTTCAAGGACCCCCCCCCAAAAAAAAAAATTGCCCGGGAAAGAAGGACATAGACTGGGTATGAATGAGGAGAAACAATAGTAGGGTGATATGGGAGAGAAATACTCCATTTATTGAAAAGATGGGGGATCTGGGGACCTAAGTAGTTTTACCCCTCTGCTCGTGGCTGCAGACTGGAAAAGTTTATGCTAAGGCAGAGAGAAATTCTTCCTTTGCAGTTTTAACATGAGCATCCTAACATTTCTAAATAAATGCCAACAAACCAGACATCCCGAAGGCAATTAACAGTCTGACTGCCAAACTTCAGAAATCACTGTGGAGCAAGGGATGTGGGTCATTGTATACAAAACTTCTGGAATGCCTAACTAAGTAAAGAATGGTATGTCCATGTGATGGAAAACTCTGTAGTTACTAAAAATCACAATTTTGAAGGATAATTAATGATTTGGGGGGAAATGCTATGATACAATGTTAAATGAGATAAAGGAGATGCAATACACAGGCTACACGGTTTCCTCTTTCGGGACATACAAGGACCCTGTATTCCCAGTCACCATTGGATTAGGTTGGGATCATGTGGTTGTATTTCTCATCAATGGGAATGTGAGCAAAAATGTGTCACATTCTAGTCTTAGGCAGTAAAGAACTATGGCAAGTTTACCAAGTTACCTCTCCTATACACATGGCTGATAGCATACAACTCTGATAGCATACAAGAAACTTTTTTAAAAAGTATATATAAAAACACATATATATGCATTGTGTGTAGCTGTTTAAATATACACATAGGTACTGAGTGTGTTTCCTATTATAAAAATATTAAAATTCTCTTCAATATAAAAAATTTCTAATTTGGGGGCTCCTGGATGGCTCAGTTGGTTAAGTGGCTGATTCTTAATTTCTGCTCAGGTCATAATCTCAGGATCCTGGGAAAGAAACCTGTGTCTCCGGCTCTGCACTCAGAGAGGGGTCTGCTTGAGGACTCTCTCTCCCTCTTCCTCTGCCCCTCCCCTCGTCACCCTCTCTGTCTCTCTCAAAAAAAAAAATCTTAAAAAATGTTTTTCTAATTTTATTGTAACAAACAGGGATTAATTCTCTAATCAGGAATATACAATAAATGTCAGTGATGGAAAAAGTCAATGGGCTAGGCTCAGGGCACACGCTGAATGAACAGTGGTTGATGTAACCTACTCTTACAGTGAGTATTCTGACTGCCATATTGGACAAGGGGTGCATGTGACTATCATTGCTCTTTCCAGAAGGCCTACGTATTTAAGAGGCATTGTGATTCACCAAAGTAAATGAGGCACATCCTCTAAATGTGTAACTTGGGTGAAAATAATTTTCACAGTTCCCTGTTACTATTGTTTTGTGTGTTTCACCAAAAATACAACCTCCGACTGGTCTTTGAGTTAAAAGTTAACGTTATAATCTAGAATACGGGAGAGCACAATGTCTGGAACAAAACAGATGCTTCCTCAGGGATTCACACATCTATCCCTCCAAGCTGGACTAGAAACCGCAGATACGATAATCATACAGAAACGGGGTTACAATGCTGGGAAAACTGGGCATGTGTCTGTCTCTCCCAAGTATGAAGAAACATTGTTCCTGAAGGATACGACGTTAGCATCCTGACTTGCCACGTGGGAAGAAAAAAAAAATCCAGCCACCGCATCCATTCGTTTCAAACCCACATAGCTCGACTCTCAGAGAGCAATGCTGCCTCTCAACAGGGCACCCTGACCTGCTACCTGCTAAGAGCTTCTGCTCCCTGCAGGCCCTCGGTGCCTTTTCTCATAAATTCGAAGAAACAGAGGACTAGGCAGCCCTCCACAGCTGCTCTGTTTTGATCTGCACCCTGTGATTTGACATTAAAGCAGGTGCATTACACACTGCGCCCTTCCACCTTTCCCTTTGTTGTTTTTCAATAGGACCAGCTTTGCTTTACATTTGGGACTCGGGGTTCTTTTATCACAGTCTGAAGATACTAATGGCTGCCTCTCTGTTTTCTGTGTGGTAGAGAAAGAAAAGACAGCATGGCTCTCCCCTGTTTAACAGAGAAACCTGAGGTTATTGTAACAAAGGATGCCCCAGAGGCATAAAAAGACCTTTCTGCAGGCTGCAGCCTCGTCATTCAAAAAAATAAAAGCAACGACGACAAACAGAGATGTATGAGCTTTAGCTTTCATGTGGTGGGGAAAACGCACTGTATACAGTGAGGCTCCTTCACGCGCACGGCTTTGCAAATGAGCTCAAGAGAACTGCTGTAGGAGAATTCAACTATCATAATCTAAGCATTTGTAGGAGTTCCTCCCCACCGGGAGATACTGCTCCCCAAACAATGGTAAATCGATGTAAGCAGTGTGACGAGAAATCTCGCTTAGGGAATGGATTTGCACAACATTAAAAGAAAAAGACCTATTTTTACCTGTGGACACAAGCAGTACAGGCGAACTGCTCTTCAAAGAGGCCTGACCATCCAATGTAAATACCTCTTCACGCCCCAGGCCAGCACACTCAAATCTGTGCGCAGGACTTACTATACGGTCTGAAAACGTTTATATTTTGTTTACGGTTTTATGTTCAGCCTCTCCTCTCCACATTCTATGCAAGCAGGGAACTTAGAGCGATGCCCAGCACTTAGAAAGCACTTGTTAAATCCTGGCTGTGGAAGAGCAGGACAGACAACTACAGTATTTCAGTGTAGTTATAGTCTAGTAACAGGAGACTTTTTTTTTAAGCTTCCACTATTCATTTGTCTTAGACTTACTACTTCATTTGAAATACATGTTCGCACCAGGAATGGGAGGTAGAAGGAAAGCTGAACTTTTTTAAAAAGATTTATTTGCGAGAGAGAGAGCTCGTGAGAGCACAGGGGGAGGGAAGGTGCAGAGGGAGAGAGACACACACTCAAGCAGACTCCCCATTGAGTGGGGAGCCTGACACGGGGCTCCATCTCACAACCCTGAGATCATGACCCGAGCTGAAATCAAGAGTCGGACGCTTAACCAACTGAGCCACCCAGGCCCCCCGAAAGCTGAACTTTTGAACAGCTTATTAGTCACTACTTAAGTACAAAGCCACCACATTCCCTCACTCATCGGGCCCGCCTGCTTTCTGAGACCTTCTCGGCGCTCCCAGCAAGGCTGCCAGATAACCAAACCTGCCCTCTCCAGACAATTGAAACTTGTGCTCTCTGTGAGAAACTAAGTCAACTGTCACTTTCTCATGTAATCACCTCCCAAGAAGTGGCTGGTTCATAGAAATTAAACACAGTCTGCGGTCATCACACTCCAAATGGCTTCACACTTCCTTTAGCCTCGAAGCCTTACTTCTTTTCCCCACTCCCAATGCCAGCTCAGCTTGTCCCTCCTGGCACACACCTGGGGCAGGGAAGTCTACAGCCTTGCTAAACTACACCACAGAGCCTCCAAGGTTCATCGAAACAAAGTTCAACCAGCTCTGACTCTGGGTTCCTCCATCTTCTGGGGACTCTACCCCCTCAGCTTTACTCTCCTTTCTAAGCAGTGACCCAAGGGTAGACTCACAGCCTTTTCTTCGTTCTCTCTTAGCAGTGAATAAACACAGAACAGCATAGGGATCAAGGTCCAGGCTAGAATCCCAGATTTGGGTTTCAGTCCCACTTTTCCACTTACTAGCTCTGTATCTTCAAGCAAGCTCCTTGTCCTTGCTAAAGATCCTCTCATTTGTAAAATGGGGACAATAACTGTACCTATCTCATACGGTTGAGGCGATGATGAAATGCTACAATAAATAAAAATGCACCGTAACAAAGTGTAAGAGGTCAATGACTGCTAGCAATAACAAGGCCCTATGTGACCTGGCCCCATGACCTCTCTGACATCATCGGCTGCTCTCATTCATTCCTACTCCAGCCGCACTGGCCTCCTTGCTCTTCCTCCACACGGCAGACCTGCTCATGCCTCAAGGCCTTTGCGCTGCTGTTTTCTCTGGCTACCAGGCTTTCCCCCTAGATGCGCACGGGGCCAACTCCCCCACCTCCTCAAGTTCTCTGCCCAAATCTTCCCAGTGAGCTTTATCTAACCAACATATTAAATAACGCAACCTGCCTGTGGCACTCCCAGCGTCCCAGTCCCTCTATCGTCTGTCTCTCCCTGCATTGCCACACGCACAGAAGCTCTGCGAAGACAGGGCTGTTTGTCTCTTCTGTTCACTGATAAAATCCAACTTCTAAAACAACAGTCTCACTTATGAAGTGACACAACTTTGCTCCTACAGTGCCCAGACCCTGTTCTATGCTACCCATTCTTGCTGATGTCCACATGTAAGAGCGATCACCATTTTTCAGGACTCACCTGGGTTCCCTGTTTTTTTTTTTTTATAATGATTTTTTATTATATTATGTTAGTCACCATGCAGTACATCCCTGGTTTCCGATGCAAGGCTCGATGATTCATTAGTTGTGTATAACACCCAGTGCACCATGCAATATGTGCCCTCCTTACTACCCATCACCAGTCTATCCCATTACCCCACCCCCCTCCCCGGGTTCCCTGTTTTCTAACTTTCAGGCCATCTGCATATGAAAAATGCTATTTTTAAAAGAGGTAACACATACATAGAGTTCAAAATTCAAAAGGTCAATGAAGGTACATTAGGAAGTCCCTCCCTCTCTATTTCTGTCTCCCACATCTTCTTCCCAAAGGCAACCTGTGTTACCAGTTTCTTGCCTATCTTTCCAGGGAGATTCTATGCATATATAAGGATATATGTATATATTCTTTTTTTTTTTTTTTAACACAGTGACAACGTATTTGACATAGTGCTTTGCACCTTATTTGACACTATTTTGAAAATCCTTCTATATAGTCCATAAACATCTGCCTCATTCTTTTTAGTGGCCACATAATATTCTGCGTTTTAGATGTCCCTTATTGAAGACAATCAATGCTTTGCTTTTAAAATGGATAGTGTGATAAATACTTTTTTATGAAGTAATTTTGCATTCATATAGAAAAATTATCCAGGAATAAAAATGCTGAGTTAAAGATTACATTCATTTATGGGGCGCCTGGGTGGCTCAGTTGTTAAGTGTCTGCCTTCAGCTCAGGGCACGATCCTGGGATCCTGGGATCGAGCCCCACATCAGGCTCCTCCGCTATGAGCCTGCTTCTTCCTCTCCCACTCCCCCTGCTTGTGTACCCTCTCTCGCTGGCTGTCTGTCAAATAAATAAATAAAATCTTAAAAAAAAAAAAAAAGATTACATTCATTTTAAATGTTTACAGATCTTGCCAAATTATTTTCCAAAATGGCCGTATCAACTTACACTGTCACCGAAAACTATGAGGCTTATTTCCCTGCATCCTCTTATCAAAAGTATAGACTTTTATCAACCAGATTACATACAAGATGATATCTCATGATAGTTCTAGTTTGCATTTTTCTTGTTTTGAGTGAATTATTAGGAGGACTGTTCCCTCCTGATACCTCTGATCTACACGGGCAATTCTACCATCTAAAAGGAAAGCAGCAGAGAAAGCATCAGGCTATCATCACGGTTTGAAGAAATTCTTTCAAGGCCCGCTGAAACAAGTCATTTATTCTCCCATCTTTCAAAAAAGCTGGGGACCAGACTGGCCGCAAGCATAGTGCTACTGTGCTTACTACTCTTTGACTTCTTCTCAGTGTCCAATTCTGATCATATATGTTTGTCGATCAGCAAATTACAGCAGGTGCTATTTTAACCACACTGGGTAGCCATACTTTAGCTAGAGAAAAACGGAACTAGCCCAGCAGCTAACTCATACTGAGCGCTCTATGCACACACTATATGCCTATTTAATCCTCACAATGATTCTATAGGAGGCTCTTTTTACCCCATTTTTTAACAGCTAGGGAAATGGAGGAATAAAAAGGTGGAGTGACTTGCCCAAGTTTGCAGAGCGTGTGTGCCGCAGCCCTGGGATGCGGATCCAGGCGGCGACTGCAGAGCTGAAGCTCGTCATCACCACACGGTACCACCTGTGCCACGCAGACTGCCACTGGTGGGTGTGAGTCAGGAGAAAAAGCACATGTATGCACGAGGGAAGAAGCGATGCACTTGAGTGTGTGCACTGAACTCCTGGTGAACTGGCAAGTGGCCAAGCAGCAGAAAGGTAGGTAACCAGGAGATGGCCTTTTCCCCAGGTGCCGATTCTAGTGGATATCTAGATGTGCAAGTCAAATGTCTGGCTTTAAAAACTGTGTTGAAAATTCCTGCTCTTGGGGTGCCTGGGTGGCTCAGTTGGTTAAGCGTCTGCCTTCAGCTTAGGTCATGAACTCTGGGTCCTGGGATCGAGCCCCGCATGGCATTGCAGTCCCTGCTCAGCAGGGAGTGTGCCTCTCCCTCTATCCACTAGTGCTGTCTCTCTCAAATAAATGAAATCTTGAAAGAAAGAAAGAAAGAAAGAAAGAAAGAAAGAAAGAAAGAAAAAGAAAAATTCCTGCTCTTTACTAAATACCAGAAAAACTAGTCTGACTTTAAGTACCTTAAATACGAGAGGGAAGAAAAGATGGCGGAGGAGTAGGGAACCCCTTTTTCAGCTGGTCCCCTGAGTCGAGCCGGATAGGTACCAGACCATCCTGAACACCCACGGAATCAGCATGAAACGCAGGAAGATGCATCTAGATCTCTACAAATGAACATCTCCAGCGCTGAGTATTAAGGTATGAAGCGGGGAGCTGTGAATCCACACATAGATATTGGAAGATAAATGGAAGGGGGAGGGAGCCTCCACGCTCGGGGGCTGGGAAGTGGTAGTCACCTACACTGGGGAGCGGGCCAGACTCCTGGACCGACACCTTTGAGAAAGCAGACTGATACCGGGAGCCCGGGAGAGTGTGCGACCAGACTGAAAACCGGCGCTCTGGAGCACGTGCGAACCACACTGAAACAGGGAGCTCAGGAGCACTCGTGGGAACCGGGGACGGCTGGTGGTGTTAGAAGCACAAAGGACAGAGATGTGTTGGCCCTGGAAGTGAGGGCTGGGACACCGGCTGTGGGGCGCACAACCCAGGACGCTGCAGGGTTTTTGGCAGCACCGACAGAAACAGAATTAAAGTGGCCAAGAGAGCTCAGTGGAGAGCGGACTGTGATCCCTCTGTTCTGAGACAGAGGCTAGGATACGGCCACTGCTGCTCTGACTCTCAGAAGAGGCACAGAAAACTGCCAGGGAAAGCTGCCAGAGAACAAAAGCCCGGAAATACCGGCTTACATTGTGCCCATCCCCATCCTCCCTCGCAGGGGACAGGGCGACTCTACCCAAACAGGGTTGCCTGAGTGTCACCGTGACAGGCCCCTCCCCCAGAAGGTAGGCTGAAGAATCCAGAAGCCCACATCCCTAAGGTCCCTATAAAACAAGTGCACACTGCCTGGGTCCTGGTCAATAATTTGGGCTCTGGGCAACCCCGCAACCTCTCATCAGAAAGAGGAGGAGGAGAAATCCACTCCTCCCCAGGCAAAGAAAAGATAATGAGTCTGTGGCCTCTGCCACAGAAATGATGGATATGGATATAACCAAATTGTCAGAAATGGAGTTCAGAGCAACAATGGTCAAGATGATGTGTAGACTTGAAAAAAATATTAACACAAATATTAACGAGAATACAGAATCTCTAAGAGTGGAAATGAGAGTGAATCCGGCAGAAATTAAAAATGCTATGAATCAAATGCAGTCAAAACTAGATGCTCTGATGGCCAGGGTGAATGAGGCAGAAGAACGAATTAGTGAATTGGAGGATGGGATGGTAGAAGAGAAAGTTAAAACAGAAACTTGACTCAAAAAAATCCAATCTCAAGAATGTAGATTACGGGAGATTACTGACTCAATGAAACGTTCCAATGTCAGATTCATCGGCATCCCCGAGGGGGTGGAGAAAGAGAGAGGTCTAGAAGAGATATTTGAACAAATTGTAGCTGAAAACTTCACTAATCTGGCAAAGGAACAAGCATTTGTGTCCAAGAGGCAGAGAGGACCCCTCCCAACGTCAACCACTGCAAACCTACACTAAATCACGTCATAGTGCAATTCGCAAATATTAGATCCAAGGATACAGTATTGAAAGTGGCCAGGGCGAACAGATTCCTTACGTACAGAGGTAAAAATATCAGAATAATGTCAGACCTGTCTACACAGACCTGGCAAGATAGGAAGGGTTGGCAGGGTATTTTCAAAGCTCTATCTGAGAAGAACATGCAGCCAAGGATCCTTTATCCAGCGAGGCTGTCATTCAGAATCGATGGAGAGAGAAGGACCTTCCAGGATTGGCAGAAACGGACCAAATTCGTAACCACCAAACCAGCCCTACAGGATATATTAAGTCGTTCTATAAAGTAAAAAGGCCCCAAGAGTGATACAGAACAGAAATTTACAATCTACAGAAACAAAGACTTCACAGGCAACATGATTAAAATGTCATGATTAAAATCATCTCTCTCAAAAATCACTCTCAATGTGAATGGCCTAAATGCTCCCATAAAAGCCACAGGGTTGCAGATTGGATAAAAAGACATGACCCATCCATTTGCTGTCTACAAGAGACTCATCTTGAACCTAAAGATACATCCAGACTGAAAGTGAAGGGATGGAAAACCATTTTTCATGCCAATGGACCTCAAAAGAAAGCTGGGGTAGCAATTCTCATATTAGACAGATTAGATTTTAAACTAAAGACTGTAGTTAGAGATACAGAAGGGTACTATATTATTCTTAAAGGATGTATCCAACAAGTGGATATGACAATTATAAATATCTATGCCCCCAACAGGGGAGCAGCAAGATACACAAGCCAACTCTTAACCAGAATAAAGAGACATATAGATAATAATACGTTAATAGTAGGGGACCTCAACACTCCTCTATCAGCAATAGATAGATCACCTAAGCAGAAAATCAACAAAGAAACAAGAGCTTTGAATGACATACTGAACCAGATGGACCTCATAGATATACACAGAACACTACACCCCAGAACAACAGAATACTCATTCTTTTCGAATGCACATGGAACTTTCTCCAGAATAGACCATATACTGGGTCACAAAACAGGTCTCAACTGATACCAAAAGACTGAAATTATTCCCTGCAAATTCTCAGACCACAATGCTTTGAAACTGGAACTCAATCACAAGGAAAAATTTGGAAGAAACTCAAACACTTGGAAACTAAGAACCATCCTGCTCAAGAATGATTGGGTAAACCAGGAAATTAAAAATAAATTTAAACTATTTATGGAGACCAATGAGAATGAAAACACAACGGTCCAAAACCTATGGGACATTGCAAAGGCGGTCCTAAGGGGAAAATACATAGCCATCCAAGCCTCACTCAAAGAAAAATCTAAAATGTAGTTTTTATACTCTCACCTCAAGAAGCTAGAGCTGGAACAGAAGAACAGGCCTAACCCACGCACAAGAAAGCAGGTGATCAAGATTAGAGCAGATCAATGAATTAGAAACCAGGAGCGCAGAAGAGCATGATCAACAGAATCCAGAAGCTGGTTCTTTGAAAGAACAAATAAGATCATTGCCAATGGCCGGACTTATCTCTAAAGAATAAAGGACCCAAATTAATAAAATTATGAGTGAAAGGAGAGAGGTCACAACCAACACCAATGAAATAGGAAGGATCATTAGAAACTTTATCAACAGCTTTATGCCAATAAATTAAAACAAATCTGAAGAAATGGATGCCTTCCTGGAAACCTATAAACTACCAAGACTGAAACAGGAAGAAACTGATTATTTAAACAGACCGATTAATTATGAAGAGATTGAAGCAATGATCAGAAACCTCCCCAAAAACAAGAGTCCAGGGCCTGATGGATTCCCCGGGGAATTCTACCTAATATTCAAAGAAGAAATAATACCTATTCTCCTGAAGTGTTTCAAAAAATAGAAGCAGAAGGAAAACTACCAAACTCATTCTATGAGGCCAGTATCACCTTGATCCCCAAACCAGGAAAAGACCCCATCAAAAAGGAGAATTACAGACCGAT
>NW_024426663.1:46692790-46741500 GCF_017311325.1 Ursus maritimus
AGGATTGGCAGAAACGGACCAAATTCCGTAACCACCAAACCAACCCTAGGATACTATTAAGTCGTTCTATAAAGTAAAAGGCCCCAAGAGTGATACAGAACAAGAAATTTACAATCTACAGAAACAAAGACTTCACAGGCAACATGATTAAAATGTCATGATTAAAATCATCTCTCTCAAAAATCTACTCTCAATGTGAATGGCCTAAATGTTCCCATCATAAAGCCACACAGGGTTGCAGATTGGATAAAAAAGACATGACCATCCATTTTGCTGTCTCACAAGAGACTACATCTTGAACCTAAAAGATACATCCAGACTGAAAGTGAAGGGATGGAAACCATTTTTCATGCCAATGGACTCCAAAGAAAGCTGGGGTAGCACATTCTCATATTAGACAGGATTAGATTTTAAACTAAAGACTGTAGTTAGAGATACAGAAGGGTACTATATTATTCTTAAAGGATGTATCCAACAAGTGGATATGACAATTATAAATATCTATGCCCCCAACAGGAGCAGCAAGATACACAAGCCAACTCTAACCAGAATAAAGAGACATATAGATAATAATACGTTAATAGTAGGGGACCTCAACACTCCTCTATCAGCAATAGATAGATCACCTAAGCAGAAAATCAACAAAGAAACAAGAGCTTTGAATGACATACTGAACCAGATGGACCTCATAGATATACACAGAACACTACACCCCAGAACAACAGAATACTCATTCTTTTCGAATGCACATGGAACTTTCTCCAGAATAGACCATATACTGGGTCACAAAACAGGTCTCAACTGATACCAAAAGACTGAAATTATTCCCTGCAAATTCTCAGACCACAATGCTTTGAAACTGGAACTCAATCACAAGGAAAAATTTGGAAGAAACTCAAACACTTGGAAACTAAGAACCATCCTGCTCAAGAATGATTGGGTAAACCAGGAAATTAAAAATAAATTTAAACTATTTATGGAGACCAATGAGAATGAAAACACAACGGTCCAAAACCTATGGGACATTGCAAAGGCGGTCCTAAGGGGAAAATACATAGCCATCCAAGCCTCACTCAAAGAAAAATCTAAAATGTAGTTTTTATACTCTCACCTCAAGAAGCTAGAGCTGGAACAGAAGAACAGGCCTAACCCACGCACAAGAAAGCAGGTGATCAAGATTAGAGCAGAGATCAATGAATTAGAAACCAGGAGCGCAGAAGAGCAGATCAACAGAACTAGAAGCTGGTTCTTTGAAAGAACAAATAAGATCAATAAGCCAATGGCCGGACTTATTCAAAAGAATAAAGGACCCAAATTAATAAAATTATGAGTGAAAGGAGAGAGGTCACAACCAACACCAATGAAATAGGAAGGATCATTAGAAACTTTTATCAACAGCTTTATGCCAATAAATTAAACAACCTGGAAGAAATGGATGCCTTCCTGGAAACCTATAAACTACCAAGACTGAAACAGGAAGAAACTGATTATTTAAACAGACCGATTAATTATGAAGAGATTGAAGCAATGATCAGAAACCTCCCCAAAAACAAGAGTCCAGGGCCTGATGGATTCCCCGGGGAATTCTACCTAATATTCAAAGAAGAAATAATACCTATTCTCCTGAAGTGTTTCAAAAAATAGAAGCAGAAGGAAAACTACCAAACTCATTCTATGAGGCCAGTATCACCTTGATCCCCAAACCAGGAAAAGACCCCATCAAAAAGGAGAATTACAGACCGATTTCCCTCATGAATATGGACGCCAAAATTCTCAACAAGATCCTAGCTAATAGGATCCAACAGTACATTAAAAGGATTATCCATCATGACCAAGTGGGACTCATCCCTGGGATGCAAGCGTGGTTCAACATTCGCAAATCAATCAGTGTGATAGATCATATCAACAAGAAAAGAGTCAAGAACCCTATGATCCTCTCAATTGATGCAGAAAAAGCATTTGACAAAATACAGCATCCTTTCCTGATTAAAACACTTCAGAATGTAGGGATAGAGGGTACATTCCTCAATTTCATAAAAACCATCTATGAAAAGCCTACAGAGAATATCATTCTCAATGGGGAAAAGCTGGAAGCCTTTCCCTTAAGATCAGGAACACGACAAGGATGCCCACTCTCGCCACTATTATTCAACATAGTACTAGAAGTCCTTGCAACAGCAATCAGACACCAAAAAGGGATAAAAGGTATCCAAATTGGCAAAGAAGAAGTCAAACTGTCTCTCTTCGCAGATGACATGATACTCTATATGCAAAACCCAAAAGAATCCACGCCCAAACTATTAGAAGTTATAGAGCAATTCAGTAACGTGGCGGGATACAAAACCAATGCTCAGAAATCAGTTGCATTTTTTTAAATTTTTTTTTAAGGTTTTATTTATTTATTTGACAGAGAGAGAGACAGCCAGCGAGAGAGGGAACACAAGCAGGGGGAGTGGGAGAGGAAGAAGCAGGCTCATAGCGGAGGAGCCTGATGTGGGCTCGATCCCATAACGCCCGGGATCACGCCCTGAGCCGAAGGCAGACGCTTAACCGCTGTGCCACCCAGTCGCCCCCAGTTGCATTTCTATACACAAACAATGAGACTGAAGAAAGAGAAATTAGGGAATCCATTCCATTTACAATAGCACCAAAAATCATACGTTATCTCGGAATCAACTTAACCAGAGACGTAAAGGATCTATATTCTAGAAACTACAAATCACTCTCGAAAGACATTGAAGACGACACAAAAAGATGGGAAAATATTCCATGCTCATGGATTGAAAGAATTAACATAGTTAAAATGTCTATGCTATCCAGAGCAATCTACACTTTCACTGCCATCCCGATCAAAATACCGATGACATTTTTTCAAAGAACTAGGAACAAACAGCCCTTAAATTTGTGTGGAACCAGAGATAAGTGCCCTGAATCTCAGAATTGTTGAAAAGGAAAGACAAAGCTGGGGGCATCACAATGCCAGATTTCAAGCTATACTACAAAGCTGTGACCACAAAGACAGCATGGTACTGGCACAAAAACAGACACATAGACCAATGGAACAAAAGCAGAGGAGGAACCCATGAAATGGACCTCGGCTCTTGGGCAACTAATCTTTGATAAAGCACGGGAAAAACATCCAGTGGAAAAAAGACAGTCTCTTCAATAAATGGTGTGGGAAAATTTGGAACAGCTACATGCAAAAGAATGAAACTATGACCATCTCTCACACCATATACAAGATAAACTCCAAATGGATGAAAGACCTCGATGGAGACAGGGAATCCATCAAAACTGCTAGGGGAGAACATAGGTTGCAAGCTCTTTGACATCAGCCACACTAACTTTTTTCATGACACATCTCCCAAAGGCAAGAGAAACAAAAAGAAAAATGAACTTGTGGGACTTCATCAAGATAAAAAGCTTCTCACAGCCAAGGAACAGTCAAAAAAACCTAAGAGGCAGCCCAGGAATGGGAGAAAATATTTGCAAATGACACTACAGATAAAAGACTGGTGGATCAAGATCTACAAAGAACTTCTCAAACTCTAATACAGGAAGACAAAATAAATCAAAAAATGGGCAGAAGATATGAACAGACACTTTTCCAATGAAGACATACAAATGGCTAACAGACACATGAAAAGATGTTCAAAATCATTAGCCATCAGGGAAATTCAAATCAAAACCACACTAAGACACCACCTTACGCCAGTTAGAATGGCAAAAATGGACAAGGCAGGAAACGACAAATGCTGGAGAGGATTTGGAGAAAGGGGATCCCTCTTACACTGTTGGTGGGAATGCAAGTTGGTACAGCCACTTTGGAAAACAGTGTGGAGATCCCTTAAAAAGTTAAAAATTGAGCTACCCTATGATCCAGCAATTGCACTACTGGGTATTTACCCCAAAGATACAGACGTAGTGAAGAGAAGGGCCATATGCACCCCAGTGTTTATAGCAGCATTGTCCACAATAGCTAAATCGTGGAAGGAACCGAGATGCCCTTCAACAGATGACTGGATTAAGAAGATGTGGTCCATATATACAATGGAATATTACTCAGCCATCAAAAAGAACGATTTCACAACATTTGCTGCAACATGGATGGGACTGGAGGAGATTATGCTAAGTGAAATAAGTCAAGCAGAGAAAGACAATTATCATATGGTTTCACTCATTTATGGAACAGAAGAAATAGGAAGATCAGTAGGAGAAGAAAGGGAAGAATGAAGGGGGGGTAAACAGAAGGGGGAATGAACCATGAGAGACTGTGGACTCTGGGAAAGAAACTGAGGGCTTCAGAGGGGAGGGGGGTGGGGGATTGGGATAGGCCGGTGATGGGTAGTAAGGAGGGCACGTATTGCATGGCGCACTGGGTGTTACATGCAAGTAATGAATCATGGAACACTGCATCAAGAACTGGGGATGTACTGTATGTATGTGACTAACATAACATAATAAAAAAATTATTATAAAAAGGCTTTTAATTAAAATTTTAACTTTAAAAATAAATACAGAGATAGGAAGAAAAAGTACCTTAAATACTTCTCAGTTTGGGCACCTAAATACATTAATAGAAAATAGTCTTAAGTAAATATAGTTTTAGAGGCAAATATAAATTTCAGTGCCTTAAAATCAAAGTGAGCTTAGGGATCATTTGAGGTACTAACAAAGCTGTCCGCCTCTAGGTACCAAGTCCAACCCATTACTCTGCTAAATAAGGTAATATTAGGAAATGTATTCTTCCTACCTCGATTACAGTCCAAGAGTTGGGCCAGGGTGATGATGGGGTATTTTGACTGAAGCTCGAGTACCAGACTGGAAAAAAACAAAACATACCAAGATAACTTCAGTTCCATTATCCATCCCACAGACTTCAAAAACCACACCTGAAAATAAGCAGGGTCAAATCGTGGTTAAGCAGCTTTCATTATAGAAGCCTGGGTTTAATTAGGTTCTACACCTTTAAAGTATTTTAGATTTACCTAGTGCCTTAAAGGTGCTTCGCACCCAGGTCTCAGATTAGAAAAGAGAAATTAATTTTAAAGACCCTTCATAGGGAAAATAAGGCGGCCTTAACTTGCCCTGTATTTTTCATACCACAAATAATGCACCTTAATGGCCTCTAGTCTTGTCCCCTACAATCCATTTTCACACGTCAGCCAGAATAATCTTTTAAAACAAAAGACAGATTCTATTTTGGTAAGGCTTCCTCAGTGGCTTACGGTGAAGTCTAAACATTTAACATACCTACAAGGCACTGCAATGTCCCATGCAATATTTGAGACATACTCATGCTAAAATTTATCGGACATTTGTTTTACTCGGTGTCCTGTATTTTATTAAGGAGATCCTCTATCATTTTTTAAATGTGTCACCTAGTTATTCACTTCCCCCACTAGAATGTCAGCTCTGTGAGGGAAGGACCCATGCAGTTTTGGTTTTTTTTTTCTAAGTAAGCTATACAGCCCACCTGAATCAAGAGTCTCGTGGTCCTCTGACCGAGCCAGCCAGGAGCCCCAGGACCCATGCAGCCTTGATCACGGTCTTGGACCTGGCATGGCAGGCGTATCCACAAATACTGAGAAGTAGGCCCATCAGTACAAAGCTCAGGCACCCCCTATTGGGAGTTAACTCTAACTACAGACACTAGCTTCACATCCACAGGTAGATAAACGATCTTCCTGCTTTTTCAGAATATCTCCAGGGTGATAATATTGACTTCCCAACAAAGGCTTTAGGGTAACCCCCCTGTTTTATATTTTAAAAGGATTTTGAGCTTTCAGCATATTTCTCTTGGTCCTCAAGGCAAGGATTAATAACCACTTTTAACAAATGAGGAAAGAGACACTGAGAAGGTAAAGAGCTAGCCCATGATGACCAATAAATGGGAGTGACAATTCTGACCCTGGAAGTTGACTTTGTGCTCTTTTCACTGTACCACATGGCCATCTGGGCTGACGAGAAGAATCAGAATTCCTGGGTCCTTCCTCCTCAGCCAAAAAGCTTCTCACGGAAAAAGCCTGACACCTGACCCCTCTCCACAGATTTCACTGCTCACCCCATAATGGTTCCTCAACAATAGCTTGAGAGGAGACAGCAAGTCCTGGCACCTGTATTTTGAAGGACAGGTGGTTCTTAGCTAATCTCTCAAGTGACAAATTAAAGTATTTAGGTCTAGAGACTAAAGACCTTGCTCAGAATTACAGGGAAATAGGAGTAAAACTGACCAGAACCCCAAATCCATCTCTTTTCTCTTTCCTGCATCTCTAAGAGACCACACCCAACTAAAGTTCTGGGGACAGGGATTTCAATTTGACGACATACCTTTGTCAGCTTTCTTCTGAAATAAGGTGGGAATGGCTGAATCTGCTCCGGGGACATCTAAGAACCTCACTTCTTGAAGTGCCTCTGGAAAGTTCATCAGGCTGAGGGTCTGCGGGTTTCCTGCCAGCTGAGACCTCCCTGGAAGGCTGCCTAGATACTACTTGTGCCCCTTAGGAAGATGCACTCAGGCTTAGGCCTCCAGCTTCTACCAGGCCAGGAGGCTAGGTTTTAAACCAGCAGTGCGCTGAGGAAAACTGCCAAGTCCGGCCCACTCTCTCCTGCCTGGGCGCGCCCCCACGCTCCCTCCAGCTCTGCTTTTGTGAGCTTCCGGAGGAGCAGAAACGGAGAGCAGGGAGTAACTAAGGAAGGGTGAGCCGCCCGCGGCAGAGGATTAGGAGCTAATGCCCTAAAACAGAAGAGGCCGTGTGAGCAATTCGATCACGCTAGCAATGCAACGCTCAACCATGCTCTGTCCCTAACCGCTCCGCTTACTTGGTTTCGTGTGGCAAGTGTGGAGCAAGTGTCACAGGAGCTCGGACCTGTGTGAGGTTCGCGGGCAGTCTTGGGTTTTGAGCGCGAGTGCCGGCCTGGGAGGCTGGACTAGCTCCCAGATACGCAGCGCTGAAGAACCTGTGGAGGCTCTGCTCCCCGAGACCAGCGCAAGGAGGGATACTGGATCCCTTTAGGGTCCTGCCTAAAACAAAAATGACAAAAGCAATGAATTAGAATTACTGCTTGCACGGGTCACTGAGGAAAACTGTACTGACAGAATTCTAGTTGGAGCCCTGAAAGGTCGGAAATGGATATCTACCAAATTACCGACCTGGATTATAGCCGGCCTGAAGGGTGATCGCACTTACAAGACTATCTGGACCCGGACCGGGAGCTGGCGGCCGGGAGAATCTTTTTTTCCGCGGGAGCGGTCCAGCCCCTCTGCTGGATTCGGCGCTCGCTCCTCCTAGCCGACCCCCACCCCCACCCCCGGCTGCGCGCGCAGCTCTCGCCGCAACCCCGGCTCCGTTACCTGGGTAACGCGGGACGCGCGCGGAACGTGCCCTGTGAGGCGGGTGCGCTCAGCCTGACTTAGCTCCTCCTCTCCATTGCGGGTTGCTCAGGCTACACCTTGCCTGCAGCTTGCTCAGAAGCGGTTCTTTCGCCGGGAAAGCGCGGCCTCGTGCCGCTCAGTAATCATCCAGTGAGAAGCCGGGGGTGTGGTAGAGGGGAAGGCGCCCGCCGAGTACTTAGGGTCTCGCCGCGGCTGTGGCCCGCCTACTTCGTACCCTGGAGCGCACCTTCGGTTTGTCGCAGGCGAGGAGTCGTAGAGCGCCCACCAGGCTGCACCATGGTGACCCCCTGCCCCACCAGTCTCGTGAGTCCCGCCGCCCGGGCTGGGAAGCGGGACAACGACCAGAACCTCCGCGCCCCGGTGAAGAAGAGCAGGCGCCCACGCCTTCGGAGAAAGCAGCCACTGCAGCCACTGAACCAGTGCCAGCTCCTTGGAGACTCCGGTGTTTGCGACCTGTTCGAGTCCCCCAGCTCCGGGTCTGATGGTGCAGACAGTCCCGCAGCGTCCGCGGCGTTACGCCGCAGCCCCCTACCCGCTCCTGCCCAGCAGTTGGTGCAGCTGGATCTACAGACCTTCCGAGACTACGGTCAGAGCTGCTATGTCTTCCGCAAGGCGCGGGAGAGCCACTTTCACCCGCGGGTGAGGCGTTGGGAGAGCGAGGTCCCCACCCGCGCTTCTCTTCCTCTCTCGGGCTCTTTCCTCTTCTGCTCCGTCGCGCTCCGACGCGCCCTAGGGCACGAGGTTCGCGGTCCAGAAAGGGAGGGGCTTTAGAGGGCCAGGCCACCAGCCTCATTTTACAAATGGAGAAAAATGGGGCCTAGACGGCGTAAGTGACCTGCCCGAAGTTTCCATACTGGTGAGCGGGAACATGGTAGAATGCAGAGGAGTGAAGACAGTGTCTAGGTTCGAGTCAGGATTCCTCCCGACCCCGGGCAAGTTATTTAACAATTTTGAGCTTATTTCTTCATCTGCCAAGTGGTAGCCCTCACCCCTCACTGAATTGCTGAGAGGATTACACAAGGTAATGTGTATACACCCGCGGCACAGGGCCAAGTACGAATCCAACGGTTCCGGCTCCTTGCCCGACCATTGCTCTTTGCGCAGCAGCGCCGCCCCAGGGTTTCCCAGTTTCCAGGGCTTTTAGGTTTTCCCTTTTTGTGCTTTCCTCTAGGGAAGCTTCTGCAGACCCTGTTTGCCCTAGGCTCAGCCGGTCCTCTAACCCCCTTCCCTCCCCGCAGGTAACGGCGGAATCCCGCTGTAAGCTGCTTAGCTGGCTGATCCCGGTGCACCGCCAGTTCGACCTCTCCTTCGAATCGCTCTGCCTGACGGTGAACACCCTGGACCGCTTTCTTACCACCACGCCTGTGGCTGCAGACTGCTTCCAGCTGCTTGGCGTCACGTCCCTCCTCATAGCTTGCAAACAGGTACCTCCACGCGGGGTCTGGGGGACAGCCAAACTCTCGGCCACTCTCTGGCCACCACCCGGCTTTCCAGCGCACAAGATTTAGTGCTGGGCTCTCTGAATTCATTCTGTCGTACATTTGCAAACGTATACATCCCACAGCTTTAACTTCACAACCCCCCCCAAAAAAAACGAACCGTCCTTTCACCCTTAAATAGGCTGAAGTCGGTCCCCAAAGTAAATTCCAACAGCTCTTTGAAGCCCTGCTAGTCTAGACTCTGGGGGGAAAAAAAAAACAAAAAACGATTTAAAATTTCTGAAACCTTTCTTTAGCTGGACAGTAGTTAGAGAAACTGCGCTGGAAGTACACCCCGGGTGATTAAAGTGGAAGTAACGGAGAGGCGAAGGCGCAGCTGTCTCGCTGGAAGGGATGGGGGGGGTGGAGTCTTGGTTTTCTCCCGGGTTTGAGACTGGGATGGGCCTCAGCCCTGGATGCTGAGCTGCCGGGGCTGAGCGCCCCTGTGTTACAGGTGGAGGTGCACCCGCCGCGCGTGAAGCAACTCCTGGCCCTGTGCTGCGGTGCCTTCTCTCGGCAACAGCTCTGCAACCTCGAGTGCATCGTGCTGCACAAACTGCACTTCAGCCTGGGCGCGCCCACCATCAGCTTCTTCCTGGAGCATTTCACGCACGCGCGCGTGGAAGCCGGGCAGGCTCAAGTCTCAGAAGCCCTGGAGGCGCAAGCCCTGGCGCGCGGGGTGGCGGAGCTGAGCCTGGCCGACTATGCTTTCACCAGTTATACTCCCTCCCTGCTGGCCATCTGTTGCCTGGCGCTGGCTGACCGAATGCTACAGCTCCCGCGCCCGGTGGACTTGAGGCTAGGCGGGCACCCCGAGGCGGCACTGCAGGACTGCCTGGGCAAGCTGCGGCTACTGGTGGCCATAAACGAGACCTCCCTGACTCACATGCTGCCCTTCCAGATACGCGAGAAGTGCAGCCTCTCTCCGAAATTGAAGTGAAATACACCTTTGCTTACCTGTCTATCCTGGCCCGGCTGCTGGACCTCTCCCATTGCTGTGAAAGAGTGCGGTCTTGGCCCATAGAGGGGTAATGGCTCACACTTGGTCATGAGGTCATCCTGCAGGTTGTAAATAGTGTACGATAGAACCGTCTCCTCATTTATTTATTTTACTAAGCGCACCTGAGAGACCCGAGTCTTTCCCCAATAAACAGGCTATCTTGGTTCGTCTGAATACTATTGCCTGTGTTGTCTGCGGGGAGGGAAGGTGAAGGCAGCTGGGGAATACAGGTTGTCAGTAACAACGGAGCAGTCCTGCCTCCTTGGCTTCCACTCTGTAATTAGGATATCTATGTGGGAACAACAGGTCCTCTGAGATGCCAGTCGCTGAGACGGTCACTTGTAGACCTGTATCCTATGACCCTCTTATGAGGCTGAGGACTGCTCATTCCCAGAGTTCCAAAGGGAAGGTGGGATGTGAACCTTAATAGAACCCACAGCAGTCTATGCTGTCTAGAGGGGCCGGGACACAGGATGCCCAGCTGGAAGCTTTGGGAACCACACAGGCACACTAGCTAGGGCAAAGCAAGACCTACTCTGACAACTAACAGATGTTGGAAATGAAGGCTTTGCAGGCTGTTGTGGCCATTACGAAGCCCATTTACCCTGCAATGACTTGGTTCAATAGTTCACTTTTGTCTTACACCTGCTGCATGAGAGCCCAGGATAACAGTGGCATAGTAATCATGGCCATCATTGGGTTCTAGATGTACCAGGCACTATGTTTAGCCTTCATTATTTCAATCCTCCAACAACTCTCTGAGGTGGAGTGTGTTATCCCATTTTTCAGAGAAGGGCACAGCTACCAAGAGGGTAGGCAATAGTAGAGCCACCAGGATTTGAAGGCAGGTGATTGGAGTCTGGAGCCACACCCTTAGCCACACCGCTCAACTTAACCACTCACAGGTTTGTGGCAGTGCTTTTAAAAAAACCCTCTTCCTGAGGTAGGTGTGAGACAAGTTATCTTCTCAGTGCCTTCCATTCAACAGAGACTACAGAGCACATATCCGGACAGCCAGCACAGTCCCTGCCTCCAGCCGTGACACAGGTGGGAAGCTGAAGTCAGGAAGTGAGGCTGGGGGGTGCCTGGGTGGCTCAATCGTTAGTCGTCTGCCTTCGGCTTGGGATCGAGCCCCGCATCATCGGGCTCCCTGCTCAGCGGGAAGCCTGCTTCTCCCTCTCCTACTCCCCCTGCTTGTATTCCCTCTCTCACAGTGTCTCTCTCTGTCAAATAAATAAAATCTTAAAAAAAAATAAAAGTAAAAAAGTGAGGCTGACAAAAAAAAATCATAAAATTTTAATCCTTGGTTTACACTCTAAAAAAGTGATTCTGAGGCTTGCTGGAGTTAACTCCACAGCTGTCTCATCACCTTCATTCTCACTGAGTCTGCTGTAGACCCGGAGGAATCTCAGTTCTGTCACCTTCAGCAAATGTCTTCACTACTCTGAGCCTCACGCGGGGCTCTGTCTCACAAGACTGAGTTCATGACCTCAGCCAAAACCAAGCGTCTGGATGCTTAACCAGCTGCACAGCACCCAGGCGCCTCAGAGGTATGGATTTCATGAGAGGTTCCGTACAAATCCCTCTGCACAGGTCCTGGCATATAGCACATCTTCAAGAAATGAAGACTGGTGGCAGCCTGTACGATAATGGGGAGCGGTTTACACAGAAGAAAAAAAAACTTGGAGAAAGAAATGCAAGGCAAATATGGGAAAATGTTAGCTATTGGAAGTGAGCCTACTATAACTCATTGCACTGTCTTTTCAAATTTTCTGTAAGATTAAAAAAAACAAGTTTTGGGCGAACAAAGTCAGTCATGTTCTACTATAGTTAGAATAAATGTAAATGTATGACAAATTTGCATAAATGAAAAGCAAACAAACTCAAACCAAATTTAGAGACTCTTCCTTGTACGTCTCTTCTTGAGCACCCTCCAGGTACTCTCCAGCACCAGGAGCACTTACTACGAGCCCCTCAGGTCCCTTCTCTCCCCTTATGTTGTTGAGATCTCCAGGAACAGTCTCCACTTAGGCTCAGGGATAGGGAAGTGGTGATCCCCAAGCTGTTTGAGAAAAAGCTGGTCTGTGATGATGAAAAGGAGGAGAAGGAAAAATTGTACCGTCTGACCCAAGTCCCCAAATATCTAGAGCCCTCAAACCAACTGTTGAGGGCAGGGGTAGGGCCACTGGCTCTTTTACAAAAGTGTGACTTTGGGGAGAAGTTGCTTTCACCATCATTTACTCCATCACTCAGCCAAGATTGATATGGGTGAGTTGGTTCCAGAATCATCCAGATTAGGAGTCATATATTCATGCTATTCCAGCTCTTTTTGCCACATTTTTATGTACAATGCCCCTACTCTTCTACACTTTGGAACTCACTGATGAAAAATGAGTATATTCTGTAAAATCAAGAATGGTCCCAGGTGAGAGATCTTCCCAAAACTCAACTAAGAGCTCCCCTACTCCTTTTACAGACTGGGAAGATGGGTAGAGATGGAGGACTGGCTAGTGACTAGTCCACTCAGAAATCAGAACAAAGCCAGGAATAGGTCATGGGAGGCTGGAGGAGCAGCTGAAAAGCCTTAAAACGACGTCAACAACATCAACTTATCCACACCAAGCACCAGCTGCATTACATAAATAATCTCATTTTAATAGCATCTCTACTGAAGTCAGCATTATGATTTTCCTTTTAAAAAAAAACATTTTATTTTTTAAAAAGTAATCTCCACTCCAAACGTGAGGCTCGAACTCACAGCCTTGAGATCAAGAGTCACATGCTCCACAACTGAGCCAGCTAGGTGCCCCAGTGTTATGCTTTTCCTAAAGACCTGGGGCTCAGGGATCTGGTAGGGGCTGGTTCCAATCCTCGGGTACTCTGACCCTGAAGCCAGAGCCCCTCACCATCAGTGATATCACACCAATTCTAGCTGCCTGACCTCACCTCAACAAGGTCCCTGCATTTATAGATGGGTCAAAAAGTCTCTAAGTCTATTCTAGCTCTACTATTGTAGAACCATCTCCAACACTGTGAAGGGTGTCTTTATTAATCCAGATAATACGGAGAAAGAAAAAGGGATCATGCCACTTTAAAAGAGGATTTTCATTACTACTTGGTATAAGACACAAACCAGGTGCCCAACAGGAGGTTACAAAGATAATTTCAGATGACTGTTCAAATTCGATAGATCTAAGAGTGGTCTGAGAGATCCCCTCACCCAGAGCTTTAGAGATGTCCCTTTTGGGAAAGGCCCTGGTCTTGGGAAGGACAGCCAAGACTCCTGAGGAGAAAGCAAGGCCCGCTGTGTGCAGGGTGACCACATGCTGCGGTGGGCAGATGAGGCTTTTGGAGGAGAAAGAGACGGGGGTTTTAGAGGGTTTGGGACCGTCCAGTGTGGCATTTTCCGAAAGGGGAGGAGAATTTGTAGATGTCGTTTTTTCTTAATTGACTCTCTTAAAGGCTACACTCAGGCGTCGCCGCCGGGGAAAGTGCGGGTCTAAGGGTATGCGGCGCGGCTCTGGACATCAGGCCAAGAGAAACCAAGGGCAAGTCCTCGAGTCAAGAGCAGAAGTGCGCCCCCAGCCCTGGAGGAAGGGTCTTCTATAATCTGGGGGTAGTTCTGAGGAGTCCCTATTAGGAGTCTACATCCCCACCAAATCCTACAGGGTGGTCAAATGCCAGAGTTTGGCTTTGGCGAGTGTCACTCCGCATTTATTTCGTGCCGTATGGCTGGGGTGGAAAGAAAAGGAAATAAAAATCGTTAATTTTTCCATCCCTGCTCTCCAAAATCGGAAAGGCGGTACCTAGTGTTAGGGACCAGCGGGGCTCGTCCACCCTCCCTTTTTCTGGCGCTGCCGGAGGCGGCGGCGCCAACACTCACCAAAAGGGCGCTCGCGGGCCCGGGTCCCGCGCTCGCAGATCCCGGGGGATGCCGCGTTGCCAGGTTGGGTTTAACGCCTCCGCCCGCGCGCAGATTGTCCGGGGCTGAAGGCGCCACCTCTGGCGCTCAGGCGCGAGCAGCCCCGCCCGCGCCGAAGTCGTCCCTCTCCACTGGCCCTCCCTCCGCACCTCTACAACCACCCCTTGCTTCCAAACCCGCCACGCGCTGTCCCTGCAGGCGCCAGGCGGAGCGCGGACTGTGAGTCGCTATTCCAGCCGTGGCCACCGCCGCCGAATAACCAGCACCGCGTTCCTGGGCGGGCGGGGAGGCAGGATGCAGTCCTGCGGAGGCGCCGCGGCGGGACGCCGAGCCTTCGACAGCATCTGCCCCAACAGGATGCTGGAGCTGCGGGGCCGGCCTTTCGTCAAGCCCGGGAAGCTGGAGAGGAAGGTGGGGCCGCGGGCCGGTGCCGGGCAGGGGCCGCACGCTCCGGGTCCGAGGGCTGACCCATGCTCACCGTTTCTGTGTCCGGCTAGTTCGCCCCTCCGCCGAAGTTCTTTCCTGGTTGCAGCGGCAGCAGCCCAGTGTCGGTATACGAAGATCCCCGAGACGCGGAGCCCGCTGCGCTGCCAGGTGAGCCTAGTGGCTCCCGCGCGATCCCTCGGTTTCCTCGTGCCGGGTGGGTAGGGCACGCGCGGCTCAGAAAAACTTTTCTCCCCCGGGCTCTGATGTCCTGGCGGGGATGCCAGTGGCGAGCCCTGGCGGAGAGACTCAGGGCCCGCCTGGTGCGTGTCTCCGGTTCTCCCTGCGCAGCCCTCACCACCATAGACCTGCAGGACCTCGCGGATTGCTCCTCGCTACTCGGGTCCGACGCGCCGCCTAGTGGTGACTTGACCGCCTCGCAGGTACCTCCCCTTAACTCCTGAAGCCCGGCGGCCGACAACCCAAATTCCGACTCGGGAGTCCAGGGTTCGCGTCCGCAGAGGCTCATCTCAGGCCGGGAGCGCTGGCAGATATAGCTAGTGGGGGCAGACGTGCCGGAATCTCAGCCCCGAGGATCGGAACTTCTTCCCTTCTAGTCTGTTGCGTCGGCCGTATTCTCAGAGCTGTTCTGACCAACTTGGGACAGAGGGGCTTACCTGGAGAACTTCCCTCCGGGGAAGGGGTCTCCTGTTCTCCCCGTCTATTCCCTGGAGCTGTGACAAAGCAATCTGGAGATTGAGCACTGAGGAAACAGGAGAGTAGGTGGGAGCAAAATGGAGCACTGGGCACCTGGTACATGTCCTGTCAGTGCTCCCAATATTCCCTTTCCGGCCATTCACTAACAATTTTCATTCCCTGGGTATCTAAGGAGTGTGAAGATTGACGAATAACTACTCGATCAAGACTGGAAAAAATGAATAGAGTTTACATTTAGGGGAAGAGGGACAAAGGACAAAGAACCCTGGAAGAGATCTGACAGCAAACGTTCCTCTCTGCAAAGATGGCTCTTCAGCAGTTGGTCACTTTAAAAAAGTCATTTCCTCCCCCTCCAAAGCCTCATGTCACATACCCTCATGCGGCAAAGAGGTATTTGACTTTTTCTTTTCCTCAAAAACTTATTTCCTTACTCCCATCCCACTTCCACCGCTTGCCAGGGCTGACTTTACCAGGTTGATGAGGGAACATCCCAGCATTTGTGTCTGGGAGGCCAGAAGACTGCCTGGCTCATCAATGGGACATGAAGTGCCCAGAAAGACAAGAGGTCTTAGAAAGATGCAACCTACAAGAGGGGTGCCAGTCCCAGCTTCCTGGCAGCAGGTCCTGGGGACATGGGGTCCATGGGGGAAATGTCCAGCACTGAACACTCCAGAAGATATGACTACCTTGAAAACAGAGGTTGGTTGTAGAACACAGCCTTTCAGGCTTCTCCTAAGTGCCTTTAGAATTGGGTTAGAGCCCAGATGGACTCAGGGTAGGTGGCCACATAGAGCAGAGAGTGTTAAGGCAAGAGGTGAGAGTGGGCATTGCCCTGCAGAGGCCATTTTGTTTTTCCTTTTCGATCTGGATGCTCAAAGACATCTTTCAACTTGAGCATCTTTCAACTGACCTAGAGGCCCAATCATGTCTTACTCCAACATGTTTATTTAGCAAGTCATGAAAATCAAGCAGGCTCTTGTTGAATTGTTGCTTAAGTATTTAGAACTTAAATTTTTACATCATGTTCTGTATCAGCCCCCCCCCCACTTTTTTTTGGCTGCCATTGTGGTTTGGAAAAATGCCAGATTTTTATCTAATTGGGAAGGTAGGATTCAAAGTTTCAAGCACAGAGCTCATGCCAGATGGTCCAAGAGGTCCAAGACTTTTCCTGGGGGAGACAGAGCTGGTAGAGAGGGAAAGACACCCCCTAGAGGAAGATCCCCTGGAAAGACTCTGGCCAGTGCACACTCGGGTCATATTTCCTAGCCTCCTTCCTGCTGAACAGAGAGAAGAAATACTCCAGAAGTGTTTGTTTGAGGTCCAGAATGAGCCAAGGACCCGGGAGGAAGCATTTCCTGGGGCCCCGTTCCTAACTTGGCCTCAAATCTCTTCGTGGTAAGGGCCTTGGCTGAATCTCATCTTAAGAGGAAGACCTTTCAGCCCTTGGAAAATGAGTCTGGTTTCTGGCTCCTTCAACAAGGACAGAACTTGTGCTTCAGGATTTGTCTCGGCCCTTTCTTCTCTTTACTTTTTTTTTAACATTTTATTTATTTACGTGACAGAGACAGCCAGAGAGCACAAGCAGGGGTAGCGGCACAGGGAGAGGGAGAAGCAAGCTCCCCACTGAGCAGGGAACCTGATGTAGGGCTGGATCATGACCTGATCCAAAGGCAGGCGCTTAACTGACTGAGCCACCCAGGCGCCCCATGTCTTGGTCCTTTATAAGCTCCTTTCCCCTCTGATAGCCTCAGTTCCCAACTGGTGCTTGATGCCTCCCAGATTGAAGCACTCCTCCTTGAGGAAAGCTGATACTGGTACTTTCTTTAAGGTTAGGGTCAGAGCAAGTTCCTATTGTCAGCAATATTTGAATAGTAGAGAAGGCCTTGGGGGAGATGAGTATTATTAACACAAAGGAATCAATGAATCAATCACCAACAGTGGAATCAGAATAGATATTTCTGATGGGCATATTGGATGCATTCCCTCACACCATATGCCTTGAGAAACTTCTTTCCTTTTCCCCAGTGCTGTCTTCATTGGAAGACAGGCTTTGCTTAAAAAAGAGATAAACGCTAGAGGCAATGCAGTATGGAGGAAAGATTGATACAGTCATCATCATTCTCCATCAGGAGCCCCAATTCTATTTCAGAGTTGGATGATTTTGGGCAATTAACTTTCTCTGAGCTTCAGATTCTTCATCAAAGGGGGGGGTCACTTCCTGGGCCCTGCGTGCTTCCTACATTGGGTGAGAATTAACATAGGGACTTCGCATAAAAGAGTTTTGTCAACTCTAAATGTCCACGAATAAAGGGAGTAAGAAGGTTCCGGGGCTGCCAGCCTCCTACTGTCTCCTGCCTCACACACGCAGGCACATTGCAGGAACCCAGAAGCGTGTCCAGCTCACGATGCACCACTCAAGGAGGTGCATCACACCGTACGGAGAAAGTAAACTCGACTTGTTGAGCAACAGAAGAGCAATAGGGGCCACCCTTGCTGCATACTGAACAGAAGCACTTTCCGTAGCATCCCTGCCCCCTCATCATAGCCTACCTTTTCCCTTCCTGTCTGGGGAGAAGGAGGTTTAGCTGTGACTGAGGCTCGGCGGGATATCGGGATATATAGCCTCACGTTATTTCTTTGGATGGCCCCGCACGCTGTCAGGTCTTGGGAGGGAAGTCGGAGTGCAAGCACACCCGCTCCCTTATCTTAGGGCACAGCTCCTTGGCGGGTCGGCTGTAAGTTGAACTGAGGTTCAGCAGGAGCTGGAGCAACGTCTCGGGCCTCAAGGAGGCAGCTGGTTGGCTGGTGGCGGGCCAATGAGGCGGCCCGGGGACTGCCGGCTGCCAGATGCCAGGCGTGGGGCCACCACGCTGCGCGCGGAAGGACTCCCGCCTCAAACACAGCCCCGCAGTTTCGGCGCCCTTCAGGACCCTCGGGGACCCTGTCCCTGCTTCGAGTGAGTGTTACGCGCCTCACCATGGCAGTGCAAGCCTGCTGGGTTCCAAGCCTGGGATGGGGCTTTGATTTTCAGGTAGGACGCTCGGTTGCGAACGACAGTGCGTGCACACCCGGGAGGGCGACTGTCGGTCTGGGAAGTGTTTCAGACCTGCTGGACTTGACATTCACTATTTAACACTTTTGGTTTATTTCAGAACCATTCTCTGCAAACTGCAGCGGACTTGGGTCTGCAGGATTTCAGAGACACAGTGGATGATCTCATTGCAGGCAAGTGCAGTCTCCTTGCAGTTCAATAAAGGGAGGCGGGGGTGTCCCCCACTCCGCAAATCAAACTAGTTCAGATTTCCATTTCGTGGTCGCGAAGGTGGTAAACCCAGCACCTGTCAACACCATAACTCGTCGTATTTACGAGACAACATCCTTTCTAATAGAGAAGATGAATCGCTGAATCTATAGCGCTTTCCCAGTTTATCGGTTTGAGTTCTGGGAGAGGGAGCCCTACGCTGTGATGTCGTCGAGGAGAGGTTGGGTGACAGGAGTGTACAGAACAGCGGACCTGTGTGACTTCAGGCAGGTTTGCCCTGGCCACCGTGGAAATTAAATTCAGATCAACTCAATAGGCATATATTGAGCGCCTGCTGTGTATGAAGAAGATATCAGAAAGGGCCTGGGAAAAGTAGGGATTGCAGAGTGAGGGGTGCTTTACTTAACAAAGTCTTCACATAAACCCTACACCCCGTGTGGCGTTTTGTCCCTGTAGCCAGCTGGGCATGAGTCTGAGGCTGCAAACCTAGCTCCCACTCTTCCTCAGATTCATCCTCTTTGATGTCGCCTCCTCTGGCCAGCGGAGACTTCCCCTTCTCTCCTTGCGACGTATTGCCATTTGGGCCCAGTCTCTCTCCGCCGCTGGACCCAAGGGCCCTGCAGTCACCGCCGCTGCGCCCTCCTGACGTGCCCCCGCCGGAGCAGTACTGGAAGGAGGTGGCCGACCAGAACCAGAGGGCACTGGGGGACGCGCTCGTTGAGAATAACCAAGTAGGGGTACTGGGCTGGCCGCCAGGAATCCTGGGTTGGGGACAGGGTATGGAGCTCTGGGCGAAATGGGTGTTGCAGGAGCGGGAATGGGCCCCCGCGTAAGTCAGAACCAAGGGACGGGGGAGTGCTTCACACGGCTGCCTTTGCTCCGGTGGCTCTCCTCAGTTTCTAACCTCAGTAAGCGGGAATAATCCTGCCCGACCAGATTTTTAATAGGGACATCAATATTTACGGAAGTCTTCCTATACGCCTGGTATTGTGCTTATCAATTTACCTTTTTTTTCTAATACAACCACTGAACAAAATACCCTTACTACCCCATTTTACAGGTTACGAAACTGAGGTATAGGAAGATTGAACTTCAGAGGCAGAACCTGTATCTTCTTGTTGCCCAAGTCTGTACTCTTCACCAACACGCTTCACTGAGGAATGAGATACATTTTGTCTAAGTGCTTTGTAAAAACAAAGGACAACTAAACAAAAGTGATTATTATTCTCACCAGTGCAAGTGCCCTTGGGTCCCCGTTCCAGATTAGATGTTAGGATCCTGGTATAATTCATGCAGAGTATGCAGATGAGACCGACCACGGTGGCCTACCTCTCAGTGTTTGGGTCTCCTCCTGCAGCTGCACGTGACGCTCACCCAGAAACAGGAAGAGATCGCCTCGCTCAAGGAGCGGAACGTGCAACTGAAGGAACTTGCCAGTCGGACCCGGCACCTGGCCTCGGTGCTGGATGTAAGTGGGGTGCGGGTGTGTGGGACACTGCGGGACGCCGGAAATGTTCCTGTGCAGCCCCCGCCTTGTCCTAGTATTGGGACCCAGAGGGGTTGGGAGAAGGGCGGTGGCTGCCGAGAGCTTGCTGAGCCACTTGCAGCCCGCATCTAAGTCCACGGAGTTCCAAAGGCGCCCGGGGAGTCCAGCCGGCCCCAGCTTGGCGCTCCTCCCCATCTTTTGTAGAAGCTGATGATCACGCAGTCCCGGGATTGCGGAAGGACAGCCGAGCCGCTCTTGCTCAAGGCGACAGCCAAAAGGAGCCTGGAGGAGTTGTTCAGTGCTACCGGGCAGGACTGCGCGGAAGTGGACGCCATCCTGAGGGAGATTTCCGAGCGCTGTGACGAAGCGCTGCAGAGCCGCGACCCCAAGCGGCTCCGGCTCCACTCGGAGCCGGCGAGCAGGGAAGTCATGCCGGGGAACCTGCACGGCACCTTCCGGGGGCTGCGCACAGACTGCAGCCAGAGCGCGCTAAACTTGAGCCACAGTGAGCTGGAAGAGGGCGGCTCCTTCAGGACCCCCATCCGCAGCCATAGCACCATCCGCACCCTCGCTTTCCCCCAGGGCAATGCCTTCACCATTCGGACAGCCAACGGGGGTTACAAATTCCGCTGGGTCCCCAGTTGAGCTGCGATGTGGTTCCCCAAAACACTGCCCTGTATCCGGGCTGAAGCGCCTGGAGGCCAAGTGGGAGTAGCTGGAACTGTTTCCTGAACCCGGCTTCTCAGAAGTACTCCCCCTGCTGGGCGAACGCCACCCTGAAACGAATTCTTTTTTCAGGAACAAAAACGTCTCGATAATGATGTAAAGTATAAAATACTTTAAACCGTTTTTATATACCGTATAAAATACGGTATATAAATACTATATATTCCCTCCCCTTTCATGGTGTGTGCGCGTGTGTGTGTAAACACACATATAAAAATCAATTTTAAAAGTATTTTTAGCAGCTTTAAATTATGTACTTTTAGAACTGGAAAGGACTTTGAAATCACTTAGCTATTTTATAATTATATAACGCCCTACTTTTATAAGAAGGAAAAGGAGGCTCTAAGAGATTAAATAATTTTCTATAATATATTAAGAAGCATTATTGGGAACTTCCAGTCTTTCTCACTAGTTATAAAGAAGCCAGGTTTGTGAGTGAATGCTTCATTACATCATTCAACTTCCCCTGGTCCTGGAAGGACCCTTAATTTTCTTACTGTTGAAAACTTTTGTTCTGGCTGGAAGAATAAAAAGTTAGGAGAGAGAGCCAAAACACTTGCTTAAGGGCAATAAAGTAGAGAAAAATGTAGATGCTTAGAGGCAATGGGCTATCTACAAAATAGGTTCCAAACACATTTGTTTGTAATGATCATTCATATAATTTTGTAAGATTTATGGTATATGTTTATATTAATTATATATAGTTTATATGTCTGAACAGAATAATCACACAAAAAGCAAACTTTGTTGATAAAAAAAAGTTTTAAGAAAATAGTATATTTCACGTGAAAAAGAATATATATTTGTGTGTGTGCACGCGCACATGTGCACGCACCAGAAATCAAGTGTGGAAATCTTGGTAAAAGTAAAACTATCTATTTGAAGTCCATAGATAAAACTGCGGTGCACATTCATGTCTTATATTTCTAGGGTTGATCTTCTAAAAAAAAAACTTACACATTATATAGTGCCTTCCCTTTGACTTTTTTTTCTATTTCCTTTTGTGTGGGGTTCCTCTGTTGTGACATTATGTGACTGGCATATGTCAAGTAGGGATTTGTCCCTCCCTTCCCAGTTCTCAACACGAGAGCTCCTTTTTTCTGTGGCCTCAGCGTGGGCAAGTTTCCAGCCCTGTTACACCACACCGCTCACTCTGCCCTCTCAGTGGTGATATCAGATGGCAGGTGAGCTGCGCAGGGTGGCAGAACCTGCTCCTCCAGGTTGTCCTATGTACTGCTGGGTTTAGAAACCAAAAAAAAAAAAGTGATAAAATAGACCACATTTCCTCATATTTTGTCTAACAAATGGACTCTTAAAAAGTACACTAGTTGAAAATTGAAAGTTGAAAATTCTTTTCATCGGCTTATATATAAAGTTACTGAAGCTCAGGTTCAGAAAAAACAAAACCAACAAAGACCCTTAACTTGCCCTGAGAAACAATTGGCAGAAAGACACTGACAAATAACAAGCAGGCAGCCCACCTCCTTTTTTTCCCAGTACAAAGAGGAGGGAGACCTTTGGGCTAGTGCTGAAAGTCAAGGGGTTGGTGCCTGAGTGAAATAACTCTTCTTCATTAACCTCAAAGCTATGGGGGAAACCAACGGTAGTTTCTACTTACACAGAAGTCAGTATAAACTCCTCTAAAACCATACTTACAGGAGTCAGAGGCCTTATGATAGATACTACTAGCTTTATTATTCTGTAGCTTTAAATTTTTTCTTTTTCCTTTTTTTTGGAGTTGTTTTTTGAGAAAACGATAAACTTTAAACACTACAATAGCTTAACTTGCTATTAATTTTTGTAAATATTACTTTTATGCAATTGAATCTCATCAGCCTATTGTAAATCTTACGTTTCAGTTAATTCCAAAGGAAATAATGTTATTGCTCGACTTTTAAAATACGACACAACCTGGCTTTTGTTAACAGACGAATACACTATTTGGTTTGACATACAGTATAGACGGTAAACGTATGCTCAGCATCACACTGGAGGGGCCTTGCACACTTGCTGCAAAATCAAGACCAATCCATTATGTACTTTTATGCCTTCTGCTCATAACCTGGTGTGAATAAAAGGATATTTATAGAGCTATGACCAAAATTAAGGCAACTTCTCCTTGTGAATATTAATAACATTTGAAGAAATACAATAAAAAAAACCTTACTGTTGACTGGCTTTCACCATTCACTGTATTAGGGGGGAGTGAATAGGTGGGAGGGAGATGTTTCCAAAGGTCACTAGGCTGAAATAGCGGTCATCCACCCCACGAAGCTAGGTCAATTTAGTGTCACAGGAAATTAGAGTACATAGAGTAGAACAGAGAAGTGAGCAAGAGAAAATTTTTTTTTGTACAAACCAAATATTAATCTTTCTCTGAACATAGAAAATTAGCAAATCATCGATTTGAAAGCAATACACATATAGAGTTACTTCTAAACATGAAGGTTTGATTTTTTTTTAAGATTTATTTATTTATTTTTAAAAGATTTTATTTATTTATTCGACAGAGATAGAGACAGCCAGCGAGAGAGGGAACACAAGCAGGGGGAGTGGGAGAGGAAGAAGCAGGCTCATAGTGGAGGAGCCTGATGTGGGGCTCGTTCCCAGAACGCCAGGATCATGCCCTGAGCCGAAGGCAGATGCTTAACTGCTGTGCCACCCAGGCGCCCCAAGATTTATTTATTTTTATTTTGGAGAGAGAGAGAAACAGAGAGCAGGCGTGGGGGGCAGAGGGAGAGGGAGAGAGTCCTCAAGCAGGCTCCCCACTGAGTATGGAGGACCAGGACCCTGAGATCATGACCTGAGCCGAAATCAAGAGTTGGACACTTAACTGACTGAGCCACCCAGGTGCCCCAGGATGGTTTAATCTTAGTGTCTCCATCTTCCCCACAAATTTCTAGATTTTACAAAAATATTTATAAGGAAGTATAAAATAAAAGCATAAGGCCCTTAGAAAACAAGAAAGCCTGATATAATTAATGCAAAATGAACCTTGAAAATTGTATTGTATTTCTTTCATCTCTAATGACTGAACCAGGAAAGGAATTTAAGCAAGCGTGAATGTGGATACCACATTCCACTCTGATTTATATATTTATATTAAAAACACATTTTTTCTTTTTATAACAGTACATATTATACTGTATTATAACAGTAATGCATATTTGTTGTAGAAATGAAAAATAAATCCAGCCATTTAATAATTCACTAATTTAACCAATATATACTGGATACTTACAGTGTGATAGGTATTGGGTATAGGTTGGTAAATACAACAGGCATTCATCTACCCCTTTGGAGCTTACAAGCTAGGGAATGAGACAAATAATAACCTGCAAACACATAAATCTGTAATTTAAATTGGAATAGGTGCCTTGATGAAAACAGAGATCAGAGGTAGAGAATAAGAGTGGAGAATCCACTTAGATAAGAGAACCTGGGGACTTTGCCTTAGAGGAAGAAATTTTAAGTAGTAAATTTGAAATTGTCTCAAAGCAATACACATACAGTTAAAAATTAAACTAATAGAGAACTTCTATGAAACTAATGATCTGCTTCTCCCATGCAACCATTTTTTAAAATCTCTTTTGGCTGTTTCCCTTGCTAGTTGCTGCCATATGCCTAAATTACTGGTTTTAACACCAGCTCTCATTAGAATCACCTGGAGAGGTTTGGGAATAGTACCAAATACGTGGGCCTTACCTGCAAAGACTCTACTTTAACTCATTGTGACGGCATCAACATTTAATTCTGCTTCATTTAAAGAAAATACTATTTAAGATTTTGATGTTTTGAAATCTGAGATTTGCTTAATGGCATGCTTATGTTCTAAATTGCTGCACATAACGTTTGAATTGAAAAGAATGTGTATCCTCAAGTTATTGAGTGTAGTGTACTTTAAATGTCAATTAGATTGAGGTGTTGATATTTTTGTTCAAATCATCTATATCCTTACTGATTTTTGTTTTTTCTGTCTTACCAAATACTATCAAAATCCTCAACTGTAATTTTGAAATTATTTCTTCCTTTCATTCTGTCAACTTTTGCTTCACATAGTGTGAAGTTTATTAGGTGCATATGTTAAGGCACAAAATAATTATTATGTATATTTTAAGGTATTGGCCCTTTCTATTAATATGGAGTGTTTCTATCTACAGTCATATTTTTGTCCTGAAGTGTATTTTGCCTGAATTAACATAGTTACTCCCGCTCTTCTATATATGTGCTCTTCTATATATATGGAATTTTTAAAAAGTTTTTATTTAAGCAATCTCTATACCCAACATGGGGCTCAAACTCTCAACCCAGAGATCCAGAGTCAAATGCTCTTATGACTGAGCCAGCAAGGCATCCCTGGAATATTTTTTTCTTTTTACTTCCGACTTATTTGTTATCTTTAAATTTAGGATATACAGGGAGCATATTCAAGGTTCTTGCTTTTTTATCCAGTCTGGCAATATCAGCCTTTTGTATGTAGTGTTTCGTTCATTTACATTTAACGTAATTATTGTTGAAGTTGGTCCACCATTTTGCCATTTGCTTCTTGTTTGTCTTATATATGCTCTTTTTGGTTCCTCTTTTCCTTCTTACTTGCCTTCTTTAAATAATTTTTTTTAGTATTCCATTTTAAACTTCTCTGGTGGCCATTTAGCTGTATCTGTTTGCATCTTTTTTATAAGGGGTTGCTACTCTAGGGAATGAAATGTTTATTCATTTTATATGAATTCATTTTATGTGAATAAACGTTTTATTCCCTAGATTATTACAATTTATTACAATCTACTTAAAGTGAATGTTGACTGACTTCAAGTAAAATGACCAAAACTCTGAACAGTGTAATTCTGTTGATCAGCTCCTTATCCTTCTGCTGTTATATACATTTCATCAATACACACTATAAAGCTAACAATACAATGTCTCTCTCCCATAAAAATTCTCATCTATGAGCAAGCACATTTTTAGCTAACAGTATACTGGAAGTTCTAGCCAGTTTAATAAGGAAAGGAAAAGAGATAAAAGTCATAAGGATCAGAAAGGAAGAAGTAAAACCAGTGAATATGGTTTCATTTTTACTGCAGCTGAGCTAACTTCTCCAGAAATAATATTAAATCTTTTGGAAAACTTTAAAAAAGAGTCAGTCATTCAGATGTTTAATACATACCCTGCATATGGCTTAGTTAACTTAATGTTTTACTCTGATTTACTTTACTTTGGTATCAACAAGTTGCAGGCATAAATGAGTTGAAAGTAGAAATTATCTGTTGAATTTAGACTTTGATATTTTGATGTAATTTGGTTTGATTTGACATATGTAACATTTATATATATTTTTAAATAGACTCTTCTAGTTTTAGATTTATAGAAAAATTAAGAAGGTATGTAGAGTTCCCATACATCCCCTGGCATACAGTTTCCCATATTAACATGTTAATATAATGCATTTGGTAACAATTGATGAGCCATGTTGATACATTATTATTAACAGACGTTCATATTTTATTCAAATTTACTCAGTTTTTACCTAATGTCTTTTTTCTATTCTGGGATCCCACCCAAAATGCCACATTACATTTAGTTGTCATGACTCCTTGTATTTACCTTGTCTGTGGCAGTTTCCAACACTTTTTGTTTTTGCTGTCCTTGACAGTTTTGAGAAGCACCAGTCAGGTATATTTTAAAATGTCCCCCTACTACTGAAATGTATCTAATGTTTTTATCATGATTAGAGCAGTGTTATACGTTTTTTGGAGGAAGGTCATATAGGAAAAGTTCCATTTTCATCACATCATAACAAGGGTACATTCTATCAACATAATTTATGACTATTGATTGTTGACTTTGATCACCTGACTATGCATTGTTCATCAGGTTCCTTCACTGTGAAGTTATTTTTTCTTCCTTTATTCCCTGTGGGACTAGTACATGTAGCCTACCCTTAAGAAATGGGGAGTTGGGGGTGCCTGGTTGGCTCAGTCAGTTAAGCGCTGACTCTTGTTTTCGGCTCAGGTCATGATCTCAGTGTTGTGAGACTGAACCCTGGGTCAGCCCCTCACTCAGCGTGAAGTCTGCTGAATATTCTCTGTCCAGGGGCACCTGGGAGACTCAAATGGTTAAGCGTCTGCCTTCAGCTCAGGTCATGATCCCAGCATCCTGGGATCCAGCTCCTGGCTCAGTGGGGAGCCTGCTTCTCCCTCTCCCTCTGCCTCTCCCCCTGCTCCTACTCTCTCTCTCTGTATCTCTCTGTCTCAGAAAAAGAAGTAAAATCCTTAAAAAAAAAAAAAAAAAGATTCTCTGTCCGTCTCCCTCTGCTCTCCCCCCCCAAACCCCCTTAAATAAATAAATAAATCTTTAAAAAAAGAAATGGGGAATTGTACTCCCTCCTTTGGGGTAGAGTAGCTATACAAATTATAGCTGAGAAATTTGTCTGCATGAGAAATTTGTCTCTTTTCCCCTAACATTTATATCTTAATGCTGTCACTGTCTATCCATCCATCCATCCATCCATCCATCCATCCATCCTATCAACTGTTTCCAAGTTAAACAAAGAAAATAGTAAAAATTATCTTGCTCTGTAAGACTCAATATTATTTCTAAATCTAAACTGGTTATATCTTTTTAAAAATTAATTATTTTAAAATTCCAGTGTAGTTAACATACAGCGCTGTGTTAGTTTCAGGTGTACAATATAGCTTTCAACAATTCCATATATTTCTCAGTGCTCATCAAGATAAGTGAATCTTTAATCTCCATCACCCATTCCCCACCCACCTCCCCTCTGGTAACCCTCTGTTCTCTATAGGTAAGAGTCTGTTTTTTGGTTTCTCTCACTTTTTTTCCTTTGTTTGTTTTGTTTCTTAAATTCCACATATGAGTGAAATCATATGGTGTATGTCTTTTTCTGTGGCATGTCTCTTATCTACGCCCAAACATAACTGAGCAGAACAATATTCATTATGTTTGCTTTCATTTTTACTAATATTTGGCTTTTACCTAAAACTTTACAATGACATCCTCTATACCTTATTATTATTTTTGCAATAGTTTAGTATATATGCTAATTACTATTATTACAGATGAAGGGAAAAAATGGTTCAATGCTATTAAGTTCTCGTAGCAAATCAGTGAATGAATGCCTCTACAATTGATTCCTAGCTTTGCTCTCACTTCAGTGAGTCTTGTTAAATTTAGTTATCTCTTTGGAAATTTTAAGACTTTAAAGAAAAAAATCCTTCCCATTTTTTCTTCCTTTTGATCCTCCAGTTCAAAGTTTTCCTGTCTTTGAATAATAAACTTTAAACATATTAGACTGGAGGGGAGAAATTAAAGCGAGGTGTTCCTGCAATGCTTAGGAAACCATCAATTAGCCAAAACTAAAAAGCAGAATCAGAACGTTACCATGACAACAAGATGAAGGCCAGTATTGAACAAACAAAATGTAAAACTGCAAATTCAACAACAAATAAAGAACTTACAGGTGCTACTACTTAGAGAAACTTTAGCTTTAGGTTCTTTTGTTTCTGGATTGAAGGCAAGACACGTCTGCATTTAAATTTAGAAAGTTTTGCTGATACCTATTCTTAAAAGTAAACACTCCACAGTAAGTGGCTTAACCATAATGCATGTATACCAGGAATGGAGAGCTCTGCTACGTGGAGGCAATGGAAAGGAGAGAGTAGGTGGAGGACAGCTTGGCAAGAGAGAGAGGCTAAGGGAATGGGGTTATGTGTTAGGCTTGCTTTTATGGGAATTTTGAAGTGAATTCAAAATTGCTAAGTGAATAATGAAAACAGCTATATTACAGAAAATTCTTTATATCATTGTGGTTTAAAGAAATTGAACAGCTAAAAGTCACATCTGTAACAGGAGAATGGCTTTTTTTTTTTTCAGAGTTGAGTTTAAAAAATGATTGACTCAAGAAGTATTTTCTCTTCTGAACTGAATACTTAAAGCACCTAAAGGCCAGCTACGTGCTGGCACAGAATACTGAATAGATTTATACTGGCGAGGAAAAAAGCCTACAGTCAGTTTGAAGACCTATCAACTAAATGGAGCTCTAGATCAAAACAGAATGACAAATTAAAACTGTCCAAATACAAAAAAATAGAAACTAGTTTTTGTTATACATAAGCAATAATGTCCTTATTCTATTAAATGTATATATTTATTGGCAACGTATTTTTATCAGACTAGCCTATGGAACCCACTTTGGTATATAATACTAACAGGTGATTTTCAGTTCATCAGGTAAATACTGGCTTAACCTAGGTTTGTTTTCATTTAATTAATTTTTGGAGTACAGTTACAGTGAGAAGATGTGGGCTGAACATAAGATATTGTCCAGGATGGTATCTATGAGTAGTTATTGGCTCTACTCACTTAAAGTGCTTCTCCTTAAAAATATTTGAAGAGATTCTCTTTGTTTAAAATTGAAATATAGTTCGGGCACCCGAGTGGCTCCTGCCGGTTAAGCGTCTGCTTTCAGCTCAGGTCATGATCTCAGGGTCCTGGGATCCAGTCCCGCACTGGGCTCCCTCCTCAGTGGGGAGTTGGTTTCTCTCTCTCCCCTGCCCCTCCACCCTGCTCATGCTCTCTCTCTTGCTCACTCTCTCTCAAATAAATACAATCTTTAAAAAAAATTGAACTATAGTTGACACATACTAAATCAGTTTCAGGTATACAACATATTGATTTAACAATTATATACATCATGAAATGCTTACCACAATAAGTGTATTAGGGTATTATTGATTACATTCCCTACACTGTAGTTTTCATCCCCGTGACTTGTTTATAACTGGAAGTCTGTACCTCTTAATCTCCTTCCCCATTTTACCCCTTCCCTACCCACCCTTCCCCTTTGACAACCACCAGTTTGTTCTCTGTTTATCTCTTTGGTTGCTGTTTGTTCATTTGTTTTGTTTTTTATTTTTTATTATTTTATTTTACTTTTTTAAAGAATGTATTTATTTGACAGAGAGAAAGACAGCCAGCGAGAGAGGGAACACAAGCAGGGGCAGTGGGAGAGGAAGAAGCAGGCTCCCAGCAGAGCAGGCAACCCGACACCGGGCTTGATCCCAGGGGGATCACGCTCTGGGCTGAAGGCAGACGCTTAATGACTTAGCGACCCAGGCACCCCTATTTTTATTTTTAAAAAGAGTTTATTTATTTATTTGAGAGAGAGAGAACAAGTGGGGGGGAGGGGCAGAGGGAGAGGGAGTAACCGACTCCCTGCTGAGCAGGGAGCTTGACTCAGGGCTCTATCCCAGGACGCTGGGATCATGACATGAGCCAAAATCAAATGTCAGACATTTAGCTGACTGCGCCACCCAGGTACCCTTAAAGTTTAGCCTTTCAAATGCAAACTTTCTACTTCAACCTTAGAGATGCCATTACTTATACTCTGTGGTACTGGCTGTTTCTAGTCTCATTTCCCATTTATGCCAATTGATGTGACACATGAAATTGAGGTGGTGTGATGCTCCCTTAATTTAAATACATTCTAATTGGAAAAGCTTAATACTTGCACATATCTTTTGTGAAATGATTCCTAGTATATTAACACTTGTTGCATGAAAAGAGATTTTATGAATTGCCTTGGCTTTAGCAGAGAGGGAAAAAAATCTTCCAAGCTCATACATTACCTGAAATATTCTTTTTCATTGTTTAGGAGATCATGTACTTGGATAAACTCCTTTGGGTTTGTTTTCTCCTGATCTGAAAAGGTAAAGAGGCTGGCCCCTTATAGGCTTAAATCTTCTATGATCATAGAAAATTCATAAAAAGTCTTCATTAATTTAAAAGAGGGTAGGGTTAGTGGGAAGCCAAAAACATGTCCTTTTTCCTTCAGACGAAATTAATAATCATGATAGGTAAGTAGAAAGACACTTAAAAACATTTGGTTATCTTGGTTTTATCTTAAGGTTGTTTATTATTGCCAGTGTGCCTGGGTAGCTCAGTGGGTTGGGCAGCTACCTTCTGCTCAGGTCCTGATCTCAGGGTCCTGAAATTGAGCCCCAGTGGGGCTCTCTGCTCAGCGGGGAGTCTGCTTCTCCCTCTGCCCCTCCCCCGGCTCATGTGTGCACGCACGCCTGCGCAAGCCCTCTCTCTCAAATAAATAAATAAAATCTTAAAAAAATGCTTTTATGGGTGGAAAGAGGTGGGCATTTTAGTGAAAAGTTTCAGATTCAGAAATGGAGTTGGGAGATGACTGGATTAAGAAGCTGTGGTCCATATATACAATGGAATATTACTCAGCCATCAGAAAGAACGATTACCCAACATTTGCTGCAACATGGACGGCACTGGAGGAGATAATGCTAAGTGAAATAAGTCAAGCAGAGAGAGACAATTATCATATGGTTTCACTCATTTATGGAACATAAGAAATAGCAGGAAGATAGGTAGGAGAAGGAAGGGAAGAATGAAGTGGGGGTAAACAGAAGGAGGAATGAACCACGAGAGACTACGGACTCTGGGAAACAAACTGAGGGCTTCAGAGGGGACGGGGGTGAGGGATTGGGATAGGCCGGTGATGGGTATTAAGGAGGGTACATATTACATAGAGCACTGGGTATTATATGCAAATAATGAATCATGGAACATTACATCAAAAACTGGGGATGTACTGTATGGTGACTAACATAACATAATAAATAATTATTATAAATAAAATAAACATTCAAAAAAACAAAGAAATGGAGTTGGGGAAGGAATATAAAAAGCAGGTTTAATTTAGGAGAGTTGACACCACGCCAGGAAAGACCTTCTGCTCTGCTCCAACACAGTTCCTTGCAAATCTTTTCATTTCACTTAGATAGATGGCTTGACTTTTCTCTGATTAAAGATCATTTGGGGTTATTAAGTAGTCTCATTAAATAATGTGACCCCCCCCCATTATAACAGTATAACAGTAGGTGTTATTCAGTTTCAGAAAATAAAGTAATGAGAAACAACCTCTAGTTTCACCTTCCAAATATAATCATTGTTCATATTTTGGTGAATTTCATTCTAGTTTTTTGCAACCATTGGTTTTATTTTCCTCAGAGCTGTGATCATCCAATCTATAACATTTGACTCCTTTGTTCCACTATTTATTGTAAGCTTCCCCCTGCCCCCCACCTCCCATGACTAAGCAGCTTCTTCCACTTTCCCTGGAAGGAATATGGAACTGTATGGCATTCAGGAATTACTGCAATTTTGTTATGTTGAGATTGTTTGTCCCTTCCTACATCCCCAAGGTCATACGCTTTTATTTGACAGGCAGATTGAACATCTCCCATGTGCCTAAAGGCAAGGAAAGTAGAGTCCCTATCCCTGAGGAGCTCACAGTCTACTTGGGAAGAGCAGAGTCAACAAAAGAAGGAGAGTTTGATTAAAGGGAAGGGAGACAGGTCTCTTGGACCTAAGAGTACTTTGGGAAACAGATAGGTCAGGGCAGAGTTGTAAAAAGCATGATAATTGCATCCTCCTAGGTAATCAGAAAACCGGGTCTAGAATTGGAGGTGGGAGGGTGGCAGAGATAAATTCTAAATAAAAAGTTTTCTAGGTAAAACAGAGGATTTTGAAGTCAGAGTAGTGGTTACCTATGGTGACAGGACTGACAGGAAAAACAGAATGAGGAAAACTAGAGTGGTGGAAATGTTTTATTTCTTCATCTCGATGGCGGTTACACAGGTATATTCATATAAAAAAATCATCAAGCTATACATTTAAGATTAGTGCACTATGTGTGTTATGTATCAATAAAAAAGGAAAAGTGCCTCTCCCCCTTCCCCCCCAAGGTCTGGACCTCTGCTTACAGCAGGATAGGTTTAGGATAGTTCTGTTTGTCCTGCTCTCTAATGTACTCTATCACTCCTTTAGCAGGACCTAGGGCTCAGGCTTGTATTATAAATACCATGGTTCTGCTACCTTAAAGCTTAGAAAGGTTTTTATGGATTAATTTGTGAAGTTAATACCATGTAAAGCTAGTTCCGTAGGAAAGTGGAATTGACTTACAAAGGAATAACGGGACTACAATTCAGCAAACATTTCCGGGACACCTCTCCTCTGTAAAGAATGGTGTTTTGTGCTGAAAGTCTCCAAGATGAATGAAACCAGGATCTTGTGGTCAGGAGCTTGATCTTTCCCAGGCAGTGTATTTCCCATATTACTATTGGTTGCAAGTCTTGATTTCCTAAGTTTTAGAAATAATCAAATCATGACATACTATGAAAATATACTCAACATCATTAGCTGTTAGGGAAATACAAATCAAAACCACAATGAGATAGATACCACTTCACACTCACTGGGATTGCTATAATAAAACAGACAGATAAAACGTGTTGGTGAGAATATGAAAAACTAGAATCCTCATATAGAGCTGGTGGGAATGTAAAATGGTACAGCCACTCTGGAAAACAGTTTGGCAGTTCCTCAAAGGTTAGACATAGAGGTACCATATGACCCAACAATTCTACTTTTAGATGTCTACCCAAGAGAGGTGCAACATGTCCATACAAAAATTTTTGCATGAATGTTCATAGCAGCATTTGTCATATAATCAAAAGGTGTAAACAACCCAATGTCTACCATCTGATGGATAAATAACACGTACCATGTCCATGCGACAGAATATTGTCCAACAATAAAAAAGAATAGAGAACTAATACATGCTACACAATGGATAAAATTGGTAAACATTATGCTAAATGGAGAAAGTCAGCCACAGAAAACCATATTGATTGAGTCTATTTTTAGGAAATAACCAGAAGTGGCAGATCCATAGAGACAGGAAATAGATTAGTGGTTGCCTAGCGCTGGGGAAACAGGGAATGGGGAGACTGCTAAAGGGTAGGGAATTTCTTTTGGGTTCATCAAAATGGTCTAAAGTCGACTGTAGTGACGCCTGCATAATTCTGCGAATATTCCAAAAACCATGGATATGTACACTTTAAAAGGGTGAATTTTATGCGGTGTGAATTATATCTCAATAAAGCCATTAAAACAAACAAACAAGCACACAACACCATAGTGCCTGTGAAGAAAGCAACAAGAAGACCTTAACACCTACATTTTGAGCAAAAATATTAAGAGTGGTTTTGGAGCGCACACCTGGGTCATAATCCTAGCTTAACCATTTACTAGCTGTGGGGTCCAGCACGTTATTTAACCTCTCCATGCCTCAGTTTCCTATCTGGAAAAATGGAGATACTGGCAGAGCCTCCTTCAACACCTATGGGCAGGTGGATGCCCATAGGATTTTGCATAATTGAATGTTAAGGGGAACAAGTACAATGGTCACGTTAGAGTTCAATAAATGTTAGCGATTATTTGTAGAGAGCTCTAACATTTTTAAAGTACTCTTACAAACATTTTCTTGCTTGATAACACAAGTACTCGGGAAATTGACATGCCTTCTGCCTCAGTAAAACGTGAGCAGTTTGTTCTTGGCACTCAAAACCCCTGAGGTCTGTCATGCTCTTACCCCTCCTTCACTCAGTAATGCCCAGGATTGATTCTTATCTCATTCTTGCTTTTACCTCATTTCTGCTAGGATGTCAATAAATAACACTGAATAACGTGACCCAGCCAAGGAAACGTCTGAGTTAAAAGAGAAATCTTAAAATCAAAGGAACTTCTAGAATCTAAAGGAAAGGCAACTCTCCAATCGTATCCTTATGTAGAATTACGTATCATTATGGAGCCTGCCTGACCTGCCCACTCTACGCTGGATCTGATTTTTGTGATTTAACGAATAGCCTGTGATTTAACCTGTGAATTTTGTTTATTTTAAAATTGGCTGAGGGGTGCCTGGCTGGCTCAGTCAGTAGATCTCAGGGTTGTGAGTTTGAGCCTCATGTTAGGTGTAGATATTACTTAAAAATAAACTTAAAAAAATAAGCTGAAAAGTCTTAAGGGGTGCTTGGGTGGCTCAGTCAGTTAAGCATCTGACTTTGGCTCAGGTCATGATCTCGGGGTCCTGGGATCAAGCCCCGCATCAGACTTCATGCTCAGGGGGGAGTCTGCTTTTCCCTCTCCTTCTGACTCTTCCCCTGCTCGTGCTCTTTCAAATAAATAAAATCTTAAAAAAAGAAAAGTCTTAAAAATGTAAGAGTTCTCTCATTTGTACAATTTCTACTCCTTTTCTTTAGATTTGTTAGGCTTCATGCTAATAAACCAAGATTCTAAAATTTCCCTTAATTTGAGAACTTTACTATAAAATGAAGCATCTTATTTTTTTCTTTTTACAAAAGCAATGACCATAAGCAAAAAGAGTAACAAAACATCCATGTTCCTCCAGCTTTGAAGGTGACTTCCATTTTGGTGTGAATACACACACACACACACACACTTTAAAGAACAGGAATCATACCTCATTGTGTACTCATTTTTTCCCTACCTAACCATATGATTCTTTTATGATTTTTATTTCTGAAATATTTTTTAAAAAAGTAAACTCTACACCCAGTGTGGGGCTCAAACTCACAACCCGGATGTTAAGAATCACATGTTCTAAGAATCATATGATTCTCTCAATAGATGCAGAAAAAATCATTTGACAAAGTACAACATGTATTCATGATAAAAACTCTGAAGAAAATAGGGACAGAAGGAATATACCTCAACACCATAAAGGCCATATATGAAAAACCCACAGTTAACATCATCCTCAACAGGGAAAAACTGAGAGCTTTTCCTCTATGGTCAGGAACAAGACAAGGATGTCTGCTCTCACCGCTGTTGGAAGGTCTAGCCTCAGGAATCAGACAACAAGAAGAAATAAAAGCACCTAAATCAGCAAGGAAGAAGTCAAACTTTCACTATTTGCAGACGACATGGTACTCTATACATAGAAAATGCAAAAGACTCCACCAAAAAATTGCTGGAACTGATCCATGAATTCAGTAAAGTTGCAGGATATAAAATCAAAACACTGAAATCTGTTGCATTTCTATATACCAATAATGAGGCAGCAGAAAGAGAATCAAGGAATCAGTCCCATTTACAACTGTACCAAAAGCAATAAGATACCTAGGCATAAACCTAACCAAAGAGGAAAAAGATCCATGTTCTGAAAACTATAAAACACTTAAGAAAGGAATTGCAGAGGACACAAAGAAATGGACAAACATTCCACGCTCACGGATTGGAAGAATAAATGTTGTTAAAATGTCTATACTACCCAAAGCCATCTACACATTTCATGCAATCCCTATCAAAATACCAACAGTACTTTTCACAGAGCTAGAACAAACAATCCTAAAATTTGTACGGAACACAAAAGACCCCAAATAGCCAAAGCAATCTTGAAAAAGAAAAGCAAAACTGGAGACATCACAATTCCAGACTTCAAGTTATATTACAAAGCTGTAGTGATCAGGACAGTATGGTACGGGTACAAAAACAGATCCATAGGTCAGTGGAACACAATAGAAAACCCAGAAATGAACACACAACTCTACGGCCAACTAATCTTCAACAAAGCAGGAAAGAATATCCACCGGAAAAAAGACAGTCTCTTCAACAAATGGTTTTGGGAAAACTGGACAGCAACATGCAAAAGAATGAAACTGGACCATTTTCTTACACCACACACGGAAGTAAATTCAAAATGGATGAAAAACCTAAATGAGAGACAAGAAACCATCAAAATCCTAGAGGATAATACATGTAGTAGACTCTTGGACATTGGTGATAGCAGCTTCTTACTAGATATGTCTTCCGAGGAAAGGAAAATAAAAGCAAACAGACTACTGGGACTTCCAGATAAAAAGCTTCTTCACAGCAAAGGAAACAACAAAACTAAAAGGCAGCTTTTGGAATGGGAGGAGATATTTGCAAATGACATAACTGATAAAGGGTTAGTATCCAAAATATATAAAGCACTTATAAAACTGAGCCACCAAAAACCAAATAATTCACTTAAAAAATGGACAGAAGACATTCTTTCAAAGAAGACATCCAGATGGCTAACAGACACATGGAAAGATGCCCAATATCACTCATCATCAGGGAAATGCAAATCAAAACCACAATTAAATACCACCTCATACCAGTCAGAATGGCTAAAATTAACAACACAGGGAACAACAGACGTTGGCCAAGATGCAGAGAAAGGGGAACCCTCCTAAGCTGTTGGTGGGAATGCAACTGGTGCAGCTATTCTGGAGAACAGTATGGAGGTTCCTCAGAAAGTTAAAAATAGTCCTACCCTATGATCCAAGAATTGTACTACCAGGTATTTACCCAAAGGATAAAACAAACAAACTGATTTTAAGGGATACATGCACCTGGATGTTTATAACAGTATTATCAACAATAACCACACTATGGAAAGAGCCCAAATGTCCATTGACTGATGATGGATATATACATACAATGGAATATTACTCAGCCATCAAAAAGAATGAAATCTTGCCATCTGCAATGATGTGGATGGAGCTAGAGAGTATAATGATAAGTGAAATAAGGCAGTCAGAGAAAGACAAATACCATATTCTCTCACTCATGTGTGGAATTGAAGAAACAAAATAGATGAAAATGGGGGGAGAAAAAGAGAGGCAAACCAGGAAATAGACTCTTAACCACAGAGAACAAACTGAGGTGGCTGGAGGGGAAGTGGGTGTGGGGGATGGGCTAACGGGGTATTAAGGAGGGCACTTGTTGGGACGAGCACTGGGTATTGTATGTAAGTGATGAATCACTAAATTCTACACCTGACACTAATATTATACCATACGTTAAATAACTGGAATTTAAATAAAAACTTGAAAAAAAAATCATTATGGTGAAATACAACAACAAAAATCACATGTTCTACTGACTGAGCCAGCCAGGCCCCCTGTATTTCTGAAATAGTTTAAGACTCCATTTCATTATGTGGATGTGGAAGCATTTATGTAACCAATACCCTGTGGCTGGATATTTAACAAGTCTGCATGGAATCATGAACATTCTACAGTTATTTAAAAAATAAACAAAATGCTAGGAAATTAAGGGAAGTAGGTATTTTTTTCAATCTTCAGCCTCTGGGGCCTTTATAATGGTTCTATAATCAAAGATAAATATTGAAACCTGAGGATTCAGAGAAGGACAGTAAACAAAGCATTGAGAAATAAGAATTGAAACTATTTAACCCTAGGAAGAAAACGCTTACAGAGGACTATCTACTTATTTATATAGAAAGAATATGGCACCTTGCATTTTCATTATGTTACATTCACAGTCCATCAGTATTGGAATGATTGTTGCATATGTCTCCACTTCTAGCCTGAGAGTACCAGGGGCATGGTTTCATTTCACTCTCTATTTACCCTGTAGTGTGTGCTTTTTGAAGAGCAAATGTCTGTTGAACAGGAGTTGAACATAATTACGACATTTCAAAGGAAGAGAGAACATTGATACATTAGTCCTGCCTACAGTTACTTTGCTAATTTCCATAAACTTCTAAAGAAATTACCAGCCATAGGACTCTGTAAATATCACTAGTACGCTACTGTGTGCCTCTTATTCCCATGAAGAAGACTTTAAGAGCTTTGCCCCACTGCCTTAGTCTAGTAAATCAGGCCCTTGCATATAATATTACAGAAATGTAAATACAATTGGGTTGAAATTTGACCACTTGCTAATCTGAACTGCATGAAATGTTAACTATACGCTTCTGTATTTACACAGGTATGTTTGCCTACTCGATAAGCATCGGCTGGAAGTGTTTCATTTAAGTGTGATGATCTGACAGTCTTGTGGCGCGGCAGAAGGGCACATTTTCCAGAATAGTTACACAGGTCAGGTTTTGGGGGCACTATTTGACTAAATATCTGAGCATACGCCGGGGAATCTCTACAGAAGAATTCAGAGTGGTAGCAGCCCTGGCAGACAGCTAATCCATATACATATTCAAATCATGTGGGAGCCAAGCTATATACATATTCAAATCATGTGGGAGCCAATCCATATACATATTCAAATCTCAGACTGGGAGCTGTAAGATTTTGCTAGCCTCTGGAGCAGCAGGATAACTGTAAACTTTCAGGTTGTTTGAATCACAATTTATCACATTCGATGATAAAATAATTTAGGTGGCTCGTGCCATACTAAACTAGGTCTGATTCTTGTCAGGGTTGGTTAACAGGAAACCGAAAATGTTTTTTATTTTTTAAATTTTTTAAAAAATATTTTATTTATTTATTTGAGAGACCGAGACAGAGAGAGCGACAGAGAGCACGAGCAGGCAGTAGAGGGAGGAGAGGGAGGAGAGGGAAGAGAGGGAGAAGCAGTCTTCCTGCTCCATCCCAGGACCCTGGGATCATGACGTGAGCCAAAGGCAGACACTTAACCGTCTGAGTCACCAGGCGCCTCCCCCCCCAAATGTTCCTAATGAGATCTTCCTTCTTTCTTCTTTTGGTAGCAGGTAACAAAACAAAGTCTCTTATTTAGTCAAGTCTCTAGTTAATAAAGACGAACATCGTATCTTATCTCCTTACATATTATCTTCCCCCCATAAGGAGAAAAGCAAGTTCATAAACTCTTAATTTCCCAGCAAAATCAAGTATGCCAGAATTGTGGGCATTAAACATTCTTTTAAAATAGCTTCTTTCTTTCTTCCCCTGCCGAAGTGTGTATAAAAGTGCTTATAATGAATTTAAAGTGCTTAGGAGAGTGGCTAAACACAGCTATCATTCAAGAAGTTCTAGCTCTTAGTTTTTTTGTAAAGAAACAGCATCTTAATATAAAAACTCACAAAGTTAACGGGCCCAGTTACAATAGACAATAATTTTGATCTCAGAAAGTGAGAATAATCAAAATGAAAGAAAAACAGCAATTAGGATTATGAAAGGCATCAGAGTAGCCAAGATGCATGTTATATTGTATTTTTTAATCTAATAACATAGTCCTGTAGTTCCTGAAAAAATTCTATAGGGAACCACGCTAAGTACTCTTCCTTGTTCACAGTGCCACCTGGAGGAGAAAGAAGTTTCCCTAATTTAGTGCAAATGCATTCTTACTGGACTGAGCTAGGTCAAGCACCCAAAGATCAGGCATACTCCAGAAAATGTATGCTTTAGTTTAATTGATTATCATAAGAATGTCTACTCTGATTCTTTGTACCTGGCTGTGTTCAACACAGAAGACCAATCTATGAGCTTTTAAATTTTGAGGTGGGAAATTTAAAAATGGATTAGAAATGAATGCATATGATTTCTAATGTATTTTCTTTTGGAACACCTGCTTGATCATAATATATAAGTCGTGCAATGGTTACATTATCTCCAAGAGATTTAACAGTTTCTCTTGATGTTTTATTCTTTTAACCAGTTTCAGGAGGAAATACTCCCTATTGCATAAAAACTAGAACTAAGCAATTACTTCTAATACTGAAAAGGGTACTCAGTCCATGAATACTTGGTTGAAGAGCTGAAGCGGGTCAGCTTAAGCACCTGAGAGAGGAAAAGGCGGAGAGCTACTAGACTATTGCAAGTGTCTAGGGCTACGCGAATGTGGTGGCCGCCAGCCACTGAGGACTTGAAATGCAGACAATATGAATTGAGACGTGCTGTAAGTGTAGAATCTACACAGCATTTTGAAGACAATATCAAAAAATCATAAAGTGTCTCATTTTTATATGGATTACATGTGGAAATGATGTTTTGTATATATTAGGTTAAATAAAATATATTATTTAATCTCACCTACTCATTTTTACTTTTTAAAATATGTCTAACAGAAAGTTTGAAACGATACATATGGCTTGCATTATATTTCCATTGGGCAGTGCTTTCTAGGGCATACAAATCAGTGGGCCAGCAACACCCACGACAGATTCACTGAGCACATACCTTGTGCCTGGCACATACTAAGGGTTGATAAACCTGTCAGGTAAAGTTCCATGATCACTCGTGTTTTTACCTGGAAATTAAAGCCAAGAGATCAAGTAATTGCCCCAGATATCAGAGCTAATAAATGGGAGAGGAGATATTCAAACCAGGTTTGTACAGACTCCATGCAAAAAAAGAGCCCATGTTCCTAATATGTATACTATACTACCTCCTGGAATAATCTTTACTTGAAATACTAGAAATCAGAGCAATGCAGAGAAAGTAGAGATCTTTTTTTTTTTTTTTTTAAAGATTTTATTTATTTATTTGACAGAGAGATAGAGACAGCAAGAGAGGGAATACAAGCAGGGGGAGCGGGAGAGGGAGAAGCAGGCTTCCCGCTGAGCAGGGAGCCTGATGTGGGCCCAATGCAGGGCTCGATCCCAGGATCCTGGGATCGTGACCTGAGCTGAAGGCAGACGCCCAACGACTGAGCCACCCAGGCGCCCCGAAAGTAGAGATTTTAATTCAAATTTTCAGTTCTGTAGCAGGAGGAAAATGAGGATAAGAGAAGTCACTCTAAGATCTCGTGTAGTAGAATCCCATCTAGTTTACCACCTGATTTGGGGTGAGGTGAATCATGGTAAATCCTAATTGTTAAAAGAACAGGTTGCTAGGAGAGCAAATAATTAGGAGGTGGGATATGGCCTGAAAAGTTAAAAAAGGTAGTAATGTCTGAATTAAGGTCTGGAATAAGAACAGAAATTAACTAGATCAAGGAGGAGGAGCAATAGGAAGACCAAAATACAGTTGACCCCTGGACAACACGGGTTTAAACTACATGGATTCACTTACACACAGATTTTTTTCTATAAATACAGTATAGTACTCTAAGTATATTTTCCTTATGATTTTCTTAACATTTTCTCTTGAGCTTACTTTATTGTAAGAATATAGTGTATCATACATATAGCATACAAAATATGCATTAATCAGCTGTTTGTTATTGGTAAGGCTTCTGGTCAACAGTAGTCTATTAGTAGTTGAGTTTTGGGGGCATCAAAGTTAATATGCAGATTTTCGATCATGTTGGGGGCTGGTGCCCCTTAAGCCCTGCATTATTCAAGGGTCAACTATATACACAGATCTCAAGGTGAAGGCTATGGCTTCTTTAAAGAAAAGGCCTTATAAAAAGAACGCAAAGGATGGGAGGTTCCAGGTAAGGCTGGAGAGAAAGGCCGAGGCCAGATCATTTGGGAAATTTTAGGCCTTATGAAGGTTCTGGTTAATGACGTGGCCAAGTTCATACAACTAGTAAATGGAAAAACTAAGATTCCAAAACCAAGTCTTCTGGCTCCAAAGCCTGTGATTTTTCACAACTCTATGCTACGAAGGAGTAAAAAGACAAGAGGAACACATTTTGGGTCATCCTGACTTTAAAGAAGATAATAAAATTCAATAAAAATAAAATTGCCTAGGAGCAGAAACCCTAACATTTGTTTTGGAAGACACTTCTCCATGGGTCTCTCATTTTCCTGCATGTTTGCTAGATATACTAAGGATCCAAAGTCTGGAGGGCTCTTTTTTTTTTTTTTTTAAGATTTTTATTTATTTGACAGAGAGAGAGGCAGCGAGAGAGGGAACACAAGCAGGGGGAGTGGGAGAGGGAGAAGCAGGCTTCCCGACGAGCAGGGAGCCCGATACGGGCCCAATGTGGGGCTCGATCCCAGAACACTGGGATCATGACCTGAGCCAAAGGCAGACGCTTAACTGAGCCACCCAGGCGCCCCGCAACAAGCAAATTTGAGGGATGAGCTAACCTCTCCATCTGGGGAAAAAAAGGCAGGCTTGCTTCTGCTTACTATGAAAGCAGTGCATTCCCCAAGTAAGCATTCATCTCATCTCATGCAACCCCTGGTGGGGGCAGCCATCTATATGGCCCTCTGCATTGCCCCCCTGGGATTTGGAAGCATGGTGAATTGATGTAAATATGTTGCTCATGCTGTTTGTCGTGTTGTGAGTAATAAAGTCCTTTGTCTTGGACCCAGCAGTCTTGTGTCTTCTACCAGCATCTCTGAACCAGCAAGAGGCTAACTAACTTCCTAGACTGTAAATAGGATAAAATAAAACTCCAGACCTAAAAGGTTGTATCTAAACTACCAGTGGCCCCTGGAAAACCTGGAAAAAAGAAGGTATAAGAACAAGCAATCTTAAGATAGGTAAGAAGGGACAAATACTGATTTTAAAAAAAGATTTTTAAAAATTTATTTGAGAGTATGTGAGAGAAAGAGAGAGAGAGAGAGCAGGAGCAGGGGAAAGAGAGAGGGAGAAACAGGCTCCTCACTGAGCAAAGAGCCCCATGAGGGGCTTGATCCCAGGACCCTGGGATCATGACCTGAGCTGAAGGCAGACCCTTAACGGACTGAGCCACCCAGGCGCCCCCAGATTTTTAAATTAGTCAGCTTTTTGCATGGGTTTATCTAAATTGCCCCTCCAACTCTTCACCCTCTGGCTTTATAAAAAGAAGCTCTGGTTTTAGGGCTTAAGGCTCCAAACTGCCCTTTGGTAGTATTCTGCTTCTTTTTATGTTAAGCTCTAGAAAGCTAACTTCTATACTGGTGGGAATTGTCCCACGGGCTTCAGGATGGCTGTGATCAGACATGGTGAAAGGATGAATGGTTCTGATTTCAAGCAGTTTCCCAGTTGGGGGGTACCAAATGGAGGTCATTTTGGTGGGTAATTTGTGAACTGTAAGATGCAGAGTTGAGAAATATGTTAGCATTCCCTCAGGCTCTCTCTCCTCCTTTTTGTGGGAAAGAGTAACTTGGCCAAAGTCGCAGGGCAAGTGAATGGCAGAGTGGAATTCCACTGCTCTTTTCACCACTCCAGTTCTATTCCACTTCTCCAGAACTATCCTCAAGTCATAGCAATTATGTGGTACTGACTTACCAAGCTTACATGTGGGGGATAAACAAGAATTCAATTCATTTACAATTGTAGATATATAACTGTCTAGAGTAGGATCACTTCCATTTCAGGGGTAAGACTTTCTGGACTTAAGTCATAAATCAAGAAGTTGCTTGGTGAGCACAGAATTGGAACACATTTAAATGTATATTCTCTAGTGACATAACCATCAAACTAGAGCGGTCATATGGTTTCCCCTTGATTTAGTGTATTATTATTTAGAGGACTGGATTGGAGTTCAGAATTTGTTCCCTTATATAATATTTCTTGACCACCTACTATGTGTCAGACACCTACTGTGTGTAGGCTCTGGACCCAAGGATACTAGCCTCTGGACAAGAGCTTTATAGAGACATATTTATTATTCAAATACTCGTTAAATTAGCCATCTAAATGCTATTACTTCATCTCAAAGGAAAGAATTTATACTTTTAGGGGTTTTATATTATCTCTCTTGATCCTCATCATAAATCGGTATAGAAGATACTAATTATCATATTTTATAAATGAGGAGACTGAGACTTAAAGGGATGAAATGACACGTTTCAAGTTATACAATTAGCAAGTGGCAGGCCTAGGAAGACCTGGATCTACTTGACTCCAAGCACCTTCAGTTTCCACTCCACCCTTTAACTCATAATTTTCTTACAATTCGGTGTATCACCTCCTAAGCACAGCCATATTAAGGTCTTTCTTTTGTGACTCTATAATCCTAGTTCCACGATTTGGGAAAGGTCCTAATCTCACCTACAAATCAATTCAGCAAACCGAGAGTGAATATGAGCTATGTATAAAGCTAACTATGTGCAAAACACTGAGCCATTCTCTGGAGGACATAGAGATGAAAAAGACAAGATCCTTGTGTTCTTGGAGCTTCCAATATACTTAACACGAATATAAAAGCTGGAATTAAGCTGACTATACATACAAACAAAATGCTATGGGAACATAAGGAAGAGAAACAATTAGAATTCGGGAGATTTGAGAAGGGTTTTGGAACAGGGAACTGGAATTTCAAAGGTAAGATTGCTAGAAGACAGGAAAAAAAATCCTGAAAAGTGAGGTAGCCTGGGGGGATGGGGGAGGATGCCTTGAGGGCTGGGTGGTTTAAGCCTGAACCCCACACTGCCTGTAGAGATTCCTTAAAAACTAACAAACAACAATAAGTGAGGTAGCCTGAAGGCAGGAGAGTGCTGGGTATCATCTCCATTGTGGGGAACAGAAGATACTGGTGGTATTGTGGCTGATGATGCAAGAAAGGTAGAAGTTAAATTGTAGAGGGCTTGTATGTGAGCTAGAAAGTTTGGAACTTAATTCTGTGTAAGGAAGGTCCTTGCAGGGATTTGAGCAGGGCAGAAATACAGTCAGCTAAAGATAATGCATACAGCCTTTTACAGCTTTGTCACTGGATCTTCACTGCTTTACACGGTGCATGGAACTTGCTCTGTGCAAATAAACATGTTAAATGAATGGACTCAAGGGGAAGAGACTACATATTGGATTATCAATTAGGTTACTGTAATAGTTCAAGAAGAGGGCAGATGCATTCAACTCTGCAGAGGTGAAAATGACTGTCCTTGATATCTGGGTTTGGGCTTATGGGAAGAGAAAGTATTAAAGAAGGCTGACCTTGACTCTGTTCCACCAGGAAGATGGGATATTGGGAATAGGGTGCATGCAGGGGAAAAACATGGTTTGGGGAGAATAGGAAAAAGGAAACATTCTCAATTCTGTTTTGGATTATGTTGTGTTTGAAGTGCTGGTAAGATATCTAGTAAAAGGATTTCCAAGCATTCATGAGCCTTTATCTCTTTGAGGGGGCACCATGTTCGTAGGACTGACTTCATCCAGGTTTTATACAGATTTGTAATGATTTCAGTTTGATATTTTCCTTACATTCTTTAAAATCATAGGGAAGTATCTTAGCATCCTATGCAAGACCTACCCTCTTACCTTGCAAGAGCAGGAAAAAGAAGGGGAAAATGCATTAAAGCAGTTAAATAGCTTAAAGCTGGGCAAAATTTACCCTTCACCTTGGGTAAAATGGATGGAGAAATATATTTTAAAGAAATATATTTTAAAAGACAGACCCTGTATTTAGAAAGCAGGTAGTAATGGGAAAATATGCATGTACATAAATTACTTATAACTGAAAGAGTAACAAGGTAACCATAGGCGAAGTAGTATTTGACTACTCTTCTGATTGAAGCTTTTACTTGCTAGAACCTTTACAAGTTGTCTTCCGAGTCCTGCTGATAGTCTGAATTTTAAGGGATTCATTCCTTCCTTCCCATGCACTATTTTGAGCTACATATTCTGGGGGGCAGACAAGCTCAGACAGTTTATCAGTCCAGAACACCATGGTCTCCTTCCCTTTCTTTCCCCAAACTTCACGGCTAACCTCCCAACACAGTGCCGATATCCCGAGCTCTCCCCTGCACCCAGTCTTCCCCTTCCCACGTGGGCTGGAGCTGTATAGATCCCGCCTGGAGTGGCGCTTTGCCCCAACTCCTGCCTGGCAGGCACGTGCCCCAGGGGCTGCTGCAGCGCACAGCAACCGTCCCTTTTGTCCAGTAGGCGGGCGCCGGAGCGGGTCGGCTGGCGCGGGAGGTGGGGCGCGAGCCGGGGGCGGGCTGGTGCGCGCCAGGTGGGGGCGCAAGCCCAGTGCGAGACGCTACGGTCCGAGTCGTGTGACAACCGACAGTTGGAGTTGGGGATGGGGAAGCTCTCCGGTTTGCAACTGAATACGGTGAAGTAGAAAAAGCAAGTTGCAAAACGATAAGTACAGTGAGATCCCATTTACGTAGGAGGATTCACAGCGCCCAACTCTGAGTACACACTTATGTATGTAAATGCACTGGATGTGGTCTGACAAAGTTCTGGGGAAAGGAGTAAGCCGGGAGGGCGGATGAAGGGAGCTGACTTTGGGCATTGTGTAGTTTTGAGATACGTAACGTTACTATTTAGAACATATGATCATGTAATTGAAAAAAAAAAAAAACTGCATTTGGGACGCTTGGACATCCTCTTGCTTCTCATCGGTAGGGAGCTGCTCAGACTCTCAGCGCACCGGCAAGATAGGAGTCAAGAAAACGGTTTTCACGTTCAGCTGTTCTCCCTTCTCCGTGCTTCACCTCTCACCCCCCTCACCTTCTTATTACAAATCCTTCGAATTGGCCTTGGCCTTTGCGGAGGACGCTTCCTTGCAGCCCTTGTCTTTATCACAGATCTGCCTGCAAAACCCACTCACAAAGAGGAAACATTTTGAAGATAGTAAATAACTCACAGGCACATAAACCTGAGAATTAAACATTATTCCTAAACCTTATTTGATAAAAAGTAAGATAAAATGTTTACAGGATATTTCTATTTTCTCCTAAACACTTGTGCCATAATGTTTCTAGTCATATGACCACATATTAAATTAATATGTTTTTCATTCTTAAGTTTTGTTTTGACATAATTTGACTTAGAAAAATGGTACAAATAATTTCATTATGTCCTTCACACAGCTTCCCGAGACATTAACATTTAACACAACTATAGCACAATGATTATAAGTACGAAATAAGCATTACTATTACTCTGTTAACTAATCTACAGATATTATTCAAATTTCTACAATTATCCAACAAATGTCCTTTTTCCCTCTCTGGTTCAGGATTCAATTCAGGATCTCACAATGCATTTATCATGTTTAGATAGGTACTTCTGATCTGTGATAATTTCTCTTTCTTTTTCATGATGACACTTTTGAAGAGTACTGCTGGCCATTTATTTTGTGAATGTTCTTTAATTTGGTTTGTTTAGTATTTTCTCATTATTCAGGTTATGCTTTTTTTGGTTGTTGTTTTCGGGTTTTTTTTTTTTTTTTTTGGCAAAGATGTCACAGAAGTTATGTTGTGCCCTCCACAGTGCATCCTTTCAGGAGGCACAGGATGTCAGTGTGTCCTTAATGGTGAGGTTAATTTATTACTTGGCTGCCAGCTTTATCCAATGAAAAGTTGTGATTTTCCTTTTTGCCTTGGATCATAGGAGGCAAACACCCTCATCATATGTACACCAGTTTTACTATTCATGATCCTTGACTGCAACAGTTAGTCCTGTGGTGTTTGCCAATGGTAATTTTTCTATTCCCATCATTCCTGTTAAATTTCAATATGAATATTTAAATGCACAATAACTTTTTAAAGGAAAATACTTGGCATTTACTTTTTTTGTTTTAACCTAGGGGAAAAAAGGCATTTGGAGGCTGTGTGATATGTTGTGGAACTAGCAGCTAAAATGGAATTTATGAGTGTATTCCAGATAATTGAAATTCTAAAAGAGTATTTCGCTATTCTTAGTATTTCTAAGGAGATGGATTCTAAAATCACAGCTTATATGGGTTTACATGTTCATTAACTGAATTGGTTTTTATTACTCCTGTGTTTGTGCCTATTCTAATAAATGGTACATGTAAAATGATACTTAGAAGTAGAACAAAAAGTCTTCCATATTATTTCCAATATGCTGCTAATTTTAGCTGGCATTTGCAAAACTGATCTTTAAATTAACAATACATTTGACTCTCAGCCAATATTTCACTTTATTTAGCCTCAATGTTTGCTGAAAGGATTTACTGGAAGTTGAATGCACTACAAGGAAGGTAAAATTCTTGTGGGTGAAACTTAGAGATCTTTCAATCCATGGGTTATTTGGCTATCAAGCATTTTGATAAATCTCATTTGATTGTTACCCTGTGCAGCATTTTCCCTAACCTTTATCATTGGAGATGGAAAACTGGTTCAAGATTGGGTCTCAGCCTTGATGCTTTCAGTAAGAAGGAAATGGGAAAGTGGTTTAGGTTTTTGTTGTTGTTTTTGTTTTTAAGTCATCAGCCCTTTTGAGTATCTGATGTCTATGAATCCTTCCACCAGGAAAATGCACAAACCCACACGTTACATTAAAGCAAAAGCAATCCAGTGGCAAATGGGGGAAGGTCGGGAGGAGGTTACTGGGAGGGCAAAGCTGGTTGCCAGTCTGTCAGAGGTTCCTCAGTTTCCCCTCCTGCCATATGGCACAGCCAGCCTCCCTTGGCAGCTCAGGGGGGGCTGCGAAGGCTGCACAGCCCATCTGGCTCCTCGTCATGTCCCTCTAAACCCCTCCCTTAACCCGCAACATCGTTCTCTCCTTTATTACTTAGCCCCCAGTCCGCTCAGCTTTCCTCATGAGGCGCTTCCTCTCACCAGCGTTCACCAGCTCTTTGATCTCGCTCACCAGCCTCTTGTTTGGGAAGTTAGCTCAAAAGCTCAAGTGAGAGAACCTGACCACTTCCAAATGGCTACCGCAGAGAAGAACTTACTGAATTAAATGTGACCGCTCCCCCTTCTCATTAGCAGAGAAATCTTGCCACGTTTTCCTGCCTATCTGAAAAATGGAGCAAGAGCTGATAAACACGTTGGGAGAACACGTCTAAGACCAGTGTTTACACAAACGGTGAATATTACCAATGGAGAGAAGGCCCCGTGATAACGAAACCCCCCCCCCCC
>NW_024426663.1:46741510-46810743 GCF_017311325.1 Ursus maritimus
CCCCCCCCCCCCCTTGAAAATGGAAAGAACGTGAACTCACAGAACCCGCTTCTTCGCCCGCCAACCCTCTCATCTGCTGGTGTGACAGCCCCCGGCGCCTGGCCCAGTTCAGGCCCGCCACGGCTCGCGGCAAAGCTTGGCGCTTCAGCGCGCGCCTCCGCGGACAAAGAGCAGGCGCCGGCCGGGCGGGGCGGGGCGGGGCGGCCAGCGGGCAGGTGGAGGCGCGCGGCGAAGCGCGCTGGGGGAATCCCTCCCGCACTCTGACGTCACCATAGCGCTGGCCAATGAGAGACGGGGTAGGGGGATTCCCGCTCCTGCTGCCGCCCCGCCGGCTTTTTAAACAGTACCCTGGGGAATGCTGTCTAGGAGCAGTGGGAGGAATGGGGGAAATGAAAGTTATGGGTGAAAAATGATGGTCCTGGGGGTGAGACCTCTAGAAGTTTGACGATTAGGCGCCAAGACCTAGGCTTGAGGGGAAAACCAGAGCGGATCGAGGGGAGGCCAAACTCCAGGTAGGGGGAAGTCCTCCCGAGATGGAGTGGAAACTGGAGCGCACCGCCCCTCGGAGGGTCCGGACAGAAGAAGAGATGCTATGGGTGAGTAACGTCCTTTGTTTCCCAGGAGCTTCTCGTCGAAGGCACTGTTCTTAGTACCTGTTCAGGACCAAGAGGTAGCACAAAACTCTAAATCCTGCTCCTGCATTTTGAGATGTGTAATTTAGTTGTGTTTTGGAATTCTGGAGGTGCCTGCTTGCTAAAGAAAAAGAGGAAATGCCGTTGGACAAGCTGAGGATCTAGAAACATTCCACGCCTAACATTATGATTTTTTAAAAATAGTTTTTCTCTCCATATGTTTTCTATATTTTCGAAGGAGAACGTCATGAGGGTGCTCGCCAAAGACCTGAAGCAGAAGAGAAGTCCAGGTTCTCCCAAGGTGAGTGTCTAGTGCTTGCTCTAGTTCTCTTAATTCTGATCTTGAACAAAATAATTCTTCCTAAAGAAGGTATTTGTTGGAAGTATGGCTTGGTCTGAGGATATGAAAATTAAAAAAAAAATCTAAGAGAACACTAACTACAGAGTCTAATTAATACACTGCCCGCCCCCCATTTCTGTAAGAAATTGAGGATCCCTGACAATGGTAATCATTTGTACATCACTGGTGCTTTCTAGTTTTTGCCTCAACAGAAAAGGATGAAGAGTGGATGTGTCAGGTAGGCAGCGCATTGCTAGCAGGCTGTTAGATTTTAACAGCAAGTTGCACTTGCCACTGTGGATTTGAAAACTTGCCCCCCGAAGAAATGGAAATGGTGCCATCTTGTGGACAATCGGGGAAGTGGCATAATCCATGGTGTGTCCTTTGGGTGGCAATTTAAAATTGACCCTATGTAGTATTTTTTCCCTTGAAAGTCCGAAGCCAAAGGGCTGTAGCTTCTCTTGTAATCAGCGTAAAAATAAAACAAATCTAGATGAGTTTTTTTCCTTTTTCCCCACATAAACAGCCCTCATATGCTTTAAATCTCTCATAATCATCATTCACCTTGTCTTCTCTCTACACAAAACTGTTCTTATTCCTTTAAACTTTACTCATAGATTCTAGTTTCAAACCCATCAACATTTTTTACAGATTTTTCTTAATCTCCTTTAAGTTTTCAATATTTCAGTGGTGACACAAGAAATCAAACATAACGGCCCTTTCAGAATGCAATAACTAATGTTACTTATAGTGGGAGACAATGAATGACAGTTTTAAGTCCTTAAATTCCCTAAATACTTCAATATTGATTTTTCCCCTCCAGAATAGCTGCGGTTTTGTTTGTTGCTCAGCTTGTGTATTGCCATGACTCCTACTAAATGTTTTGCTGCCTAGTACAGACAACTGGTCTTTTTGTCAGTAAATAGAAATAATTGGAAAAGCTCCAGTTAAGTATAACTTTGTTAATTTGCTTGTACTGCAATACCATATTTTGATGTCCAAGCATTTACTTTAGAATAGCTAAGGGCAAGTATTCTGAAAGTTTACCTTTTTAAGCTTTCGAGATTTAAAAATAATGTTTTCATATTTTCTGACAGTTTTGGAGGAACAAGTTTTGTTTGTAAGTTTTCTTTTATGTGACTATTAAGATGACAGATCTGCCACGGTCTCACATTGTGAACGTAGCTTCGGTGACTTCATGGGCCATGACAAGCAGCAGTGACCTGAGTCAGGTAGGCAGTGTATTGTTAGCTGGCTGCTTTGGGTCAATCTGGCAGCCACAACTACCCTGCCACTTGCTTCTGGATAAATTCTTCTTGTTAACAAGCTGCACTAGTGACCCGTGTGTGATGGGTTGGCAGTGTATTGTTAGCTGGTTGAATATATGAGTTGTATCAGCTAACGTGCAACTGCTATCTTATTGCATATACAATGAACATCAGCGTAGAATTCATTCTGTAATTAGTGAGTGTGTATGTGTGCTTGTGTATACTTTTTGTTATAAACCAGGGCACTAGTTACCATAGTACTTGTAATTGCTATTTCGTTACTCAATAACAATACAATAGACAGCTTTATAAGTGGTGAAGAAACCAATACAATTAATCCTTAAAAAATTTCCCAGGTAGGGGCGCCTGGGTGGCTCAGTTGGTTAAGTATCTGCCTTTGGCTCAGGTCATGATCCCAGGGTCCTGGGGTCGAACCCCTCATCGGGCTCCCTGCTCAGCAGGCTCCCTCTCCATCTCCTGCTTCCCCCGCTTGTTCTCTCTCTCTGTAAAATAAATAAATAAAATCTTAAAAAAAAATTTCCCAGGTAATATTTTTGGAGGCCTGGGTACATAGGTATTTGTGAAATGATGTATTTATTTTTAATATAAAATTTAGAATACAATGACAATTTGAAATGGAAAGTTTAAAATGTTTCTCCAAGTTTTCAACTAAATCTTTAGTATTCTCTCTAGATAATCAGTTTCTTAATATGACATTAGAACAGGTCTCTATAACCATGTGTATGTACCAGCTGAAGGGAGAATCGAGGTAACTTTCAAGATGAGTCAGTCAACTCAAACATTTTCACTTGAAATAGCAAGAAAATTGGAAATTTTGGGGTTTGAATGGGGTTGAATCTTTTGCAGGATTTGCCTTGATTATTCACTTCATTTTCTGTGAAGTCACAGACTCATAAAATATCTGGAGTAGAGCATGAGTTTTAGCTTGTGAAGTGGGAAGAATTGACTGTACAATATGCTTTTAAATATTTTCTGATTTCTTTGAAGGCCATTTTGGCCCATGCAACAGTGTCAAGTACGTGCTGGGTCCCAGACATACAGTGACCTACATGTCCTCATGTGGACATTTGCAGCAAGTTCATGGAACTGACTTTGGCAGTCTGACCAATTAGTTATATTCTAAGTGAGATGTGAGAAACATATTACAGTCTACTGTACTGAATTATAAATTACAGATACAACAATTTTTATTCTTACCTTATTTAAGTTTAAACATTTAAACCATGGAAGAATGATGCCTATAATTAGGTTCTTTATGCATTTTGCTACCTTCATGTCTCATTGTCTTTTCACTGTTGCCCGTTATCATTCTATTTTCAGCATTTTTTTTTTTGTTGTTGTTGTTTAAGGATCCCTTCCACATAAATATTTTCATCTTGTTTTTTCTTAAAAGGTTAAATTTCAACATGTTATTTTTTATGGAAAGCCTCTGACCTGTTGATAAAAATAAAACCTACTAAATTTAGAAGGCTTGGCCTTTGTGTTTTAATTTTTTTTAAACTAAAGGACAAGACATAAAATGCCAACATTTATACTCAATAAACAAGATATATTTAAAGCTGTTCTTCTGTTCCATATTACTGAGATGATGAGAAAGGAGGGAAAGGATGGAATGCAATAAAGAGAATTTAAGGAGATCAGGGTTTCCATAGGAGTAGGAGGGAAAGAGAGGGATCCACACTTAGGACATCAAAGCTACTCTTCATTCATCCCCCCCAAGTGTAAACGGTTCAGCAGGAGGAAGGAAGAGAAGAGTGGAGAACAGTGTAGTGTTAGTTTCTAGGCATGACAGTTATTAGAATTTTATTATTCCACGGGAAAGATGAAATCCAGGTAAGGAATAAACATGGACAATGTGTCCCTATATTGTCTCCACCCAAACGTACCATTTTTCTCTCAAAGAAACACCATGAATGAATATAATATTTTGTACAGGGACCACTAAAGACTTTTTAGTTTGTTCAAGGTAGTCTTCTGAAACAGTTAATGTTTTGGGACACACAAAAAACAGTTTTTATTTTTTTTCTGAGGCTCTGTCTACATTATTATTATTATTTTTTACTGTAGTGTTTTCCTACTTGAGGTTACCTACAGACAATCCAGTTAAGTCATTAGATTTTACTGTGATTAATAGCATATTGTTAGCAGCTTTTCGTATTTCAGTAACTGTAATTCCACATTTTCATAGAGCCTAGCTAAATAGTAAATTTATAATAAAAATAGATAATATATAATAAGTTTTCACTCTAGATTTATCTCTTGGGAGATCCTTATGATAACCTAAGCAAGTCTGATTTTTAAGAATTTTGGTGTTCCAGAGCCCACTTATAGTGGTTTGTGAGAACCGATTGTTAAACTTTCAAAAACTTGGCATGCCAGTTATTAAACCATTGGTAGATGGAAGTTGGTCATGTGGGAGCATTTACACCGTGGACACTGGCAAGTGCTGCCACCTGGGACCCTTCCTCCGAGAGGGGATGGTTATTTATCAGCCACCTCTGGGCATATGCTATATATACCATAATTACCAGGAATTATATATGGGTACCTACCTACATAACTATGGATACACTATAATTATTAAGCATTTTAGGAAATGAAGTATGACTTTCAGGGTATATTTCAGACAAATTCACATTTATTCCAATTTCCAACACTATGGCTATAATGTGCCATGAGATGAAGATTAGGAGTTAGAATGAAGTACTCCTTCCTACCTTCTGAATAAACCAAACTTCAAGCCAATGAATTACCATAATTAAATGCATTTGATTTTGTCCCTTTGTCATAGAGGCAACTAAATACCCTTTTATGTGATGACAGCTGTTTTCTGATATATTCCTCAATTTAGACAGCACTCTATGTCTCAGGCTTTTTGACGCTGAGACAGGGAAGATATGCTCAATTCAAGAAAGCTACAATTTTTTCTCTGTATGTGCGTACCTGGTGGAATTCACATAAGACATTGGAGTTATGGGTAGCAGGACATCAGCAAATGGCTCCACACCCTCTTTTAGCACAGAGAGCCTAATTGTTACAGAACCCGAATGGACACCTACTTGGCACACTTTCAAATCCCCACCTGCCTTCCCTGCATCCCCAAAGGCCAAGGGGAGAGAATCAAACACTGACTATAGTAGAGGCTGTAGGTTGAATAAAGCAACCAGGATTGGAGATCTATAACTGAAAACCCCCTTTATATGGCTTTGGAGAACTCGTGACTTTGGGCAGGATGGACATCTCAACTGCATTCACCAGGGCAGTCCTGGTCAGTCCCCAGTGTAGCTCCATCACCGACTGTCTGACAGTGGGGAGTCTACATAGGCTGTGCAGGGCTGGCATGTACACTTCTGCTCATACTCCTAATGTGGGCACATGAAACACTGCAGCAGTCCCGTGGCACTTGTCCTAAGTGGTGGTATATGGCAAGAATGCTCTGGGAACAACACCTGGGAGAGTTTGCCCTGAACAAAATTTTGCTTAGAGGCTCAGAATTCAAACTGCTTCTATGCTCTTGGGACAAAATTGCAAAGAACAGATAGGCTTGTCCGGGGCCTTCTATTTCTTCAGAAACAATTCAGATTAGTACTGATTCCATTCCTGATCACTTAAGACCCCTTGTTAAGCATGGTCATTGACTCGTAGAGCTAGAAGGGGCTCTTTGTTTAGTCTGACCTCAGTTTATGGGTGAGCAAACCTAAAAGCAGTCAAGTGACTTGCCCGAAGTCATACAGGGTACAAGCAGGTTTGCTGACACACTAACCTGGCATTCTTGAAGCTATCCTTGGAAATCTTCTCGACCTCTAACAGAAACTGTATCCCCAGCTGTGGGTGGTTGGACATACACTTTGAAGCAGAAGGTCCTCCAGGAAATATGATGTGGCATGGAATTCTTTCCAAGTAACTGATCCAGTCTGAATATATGAGCAACCAACATTAACATATAAAGACGAGCTAAATCATCAAACACTCCTAGCCTTTTTCTTACACTTAGGATTTTCATTCAGAAATAAAGACTGTGATTCAATTATGAATATTCTATTTATAAAATTTGAGTTGCTTCTGGAAAATAGTTGAGAAATACTGAAAGTGATGAAGGCTGTTTCAAATGTTAGGAGACTGCCATTTATCAGTGACTGGGCAGAGATAATAAAATATACTATGAACCTGTACTCAAACAACTAAAGAAACAAAATCCTGTATATGAAACAGAAGTATACAAGGATTTGAATCTATTTCACATTTTTCAATGTTTATTTTGTATTTTATTACATAAAAATAGCCATTTACAATTAGTTACTCCTGAAATTTCAGTCACATACAGTGTCTTGAATTCAAACAGTGGTCTAGTGTGTTGGCATTTCCATCAAGTGCTATCCTGGAAAATGTCAAGGCAAACAACAGGATATTGAAGCACACTGGTGACTCTGTATTCTGAAGTGTTTAGTATGGTCAGATGAAATATTTAATATATTGCATTTTGATTCTTTAGCTATTCTTTATTTTGCTTTAGGTAACATCTCTGACCTGGGGACATTCGTTACCACTCACTGGCAAGGTATCCTAAAAACAAACAAAACACCCCATTCTTCAGGGCCACATTTAATTGTCAGAGTCTTTAAGATGACACCCCACCCCCCAAGGGACATGTCTATATTCCGACTACTGCAGCTGAACGACTCACTGCCATGTTCACAGGTCCTCTTTCTTTCTTATGATCATTTGTCTAATCAGAGCTGCTATCTCAGGCCTGATGACTTCAATGGGTTCCTCTGGCCTCCAGGACTTCACAACTTGGCCCTCAGGGTTGACCAGATACTTCCAAAAATTCCACCTTGGTTCCTTCTTTGAAGAATCTAAAATACCAGAATATATTTTCATGAGCATAATTTTATTCTTTTGCTAAGATTGTCATTTCTATTAGTAACCTATAAGTGACAACTTTAGAATCAAGTTCTAGGAATATCAAAAACAAAACAAAAAGCAAAACACCCAAACAAGGCAAAACTCAAGCTCTGAGTAACCATATTTCTATATATTTGCTGACTTCACTGATGATTCTACTGATCTATTTTTTTTTTTAAAGATTTTATTTATTTACTTGACAGAGATAGAGACAGCCAGCGAGAGAGGGAACACAAGCAGGGGGAGTGGGAGAGGAAGAAGCAGGCTCATAGCGGAGGAGCCTGATGTGGGGCTGGATCCCATAACGCCGGGATCACGCCCTGAGCCAAAGGCAGACGCTTAACCGCTGTGCCACCCAGGCGCCCCTCTACTGATCTAGAATCATGAAACAAAGTGGTTTATTTTGGATCTGTTGATCTAAACAACAAAAAATTTACCTCGTCATTCAAAACTTCCAGTTTTCTAACATTTTTAAAGATAAAATGATGTTCTAATGGTCCTTGGTAATGGCATGTATGGAATTCTTTTCATCTTAAATGTTATCTATGGTTTTAATATCGTTACATGTTATATAGACAAAAATGGAAAGGAATTCTTTATATTTAAGTGTTTATTTAATTCCAGTTAACATACCGTGTTAAATCATTTTGAGAAATTATGCTGTCCTTTTGATACATCTTAATTTATGTAAGAAATGCAGATTTTTTTCCACTTACTCTATCCAGAATTGATGTGCATTATTGACTAACATGAGGAAAAAATATAAATAACTTGTCTACTATGTACCTAGTAATGTGTGCTCATTGCTCTAAATGGATCCTTTCATTTAATCTTTACGGCAACCCTGTGAGGTGGGTATTTTGCAGATGAGAAAAATGGAGTCCTAGACTCAAGGTCTCAAGACTACTGAGCGGTAGAACCAGGACTGATACACAGGCCTTCCTACTCCTATAGAAAAGCAAGCAGATTTTAGGAGGAGGATGACAAATTCGTTTTTGTACAGGAGGGGATTCAGGTGTACGTGGGACATCCACTCAGAGGAGGGAGCTGAATATAGGGCATTGGAGCTTAGGAGAGAGAGAGCATGCAGGGAACGGGGACAGAATAAGGGCCCCAGGGGATTGTGGCAGAATCCTGAGGTCAGCAGAGTTAAGGGCTGGTGGAAAGGAGGAACCTGAAAAGGAGAGAGAAGGGGCCAGAGTGGCAGTCACCGTGAGGTTCAGGAGCTCCTGACAAGAAGCCCGACACAGTGATCTCAGAAGGGAACTGAGACAGGCAAGCAGAGATAACCAGCGTTAACTCTTCCTTCAGGAACCGTGATGAAGTAGGTAGAAGGAACACACTGCCTCGAGGTTTAAGGGGTGCAACACTTTGCTTTGTGCTGGGAAAAAGAACCCATGAGGGAGCACAAGTTAAACATAAGAAATAAAAAGCATCCTGATTACTTAAGTGTGTTTTACTTTGGGTACTGTGCCAAGCAGTTAGTTATTTCATTACTAGAGATAAATATTTCTGATTAGAGCAAGCATCAGTGACGCGGTGTGAGCATCATATTATTACATTAAAGCCATCTTAAAATCATTTTGAAAAATTGCCCTTTTCTATAACGGAAAATGCATCTCTAAAGATAATGCCTATCAGGGCAGAGCTCTCTCTAGCTGACCTGACATCCCGGTGTATTTAGGAAAAGATACCCTTCCAGGCGGGTACGGCCCCCTCAGCACATGCCTGGCTGGGGCTGCGCTTCAGTCCCCAGGTACCTCCGTGTCCAGATGCCCTGTTTAGTGACACCTGCCCACACGTGCAGAGTGGCCCTGTTTGTGACCGTGTGATCCGTTACTGGCCATTTTGGCTAGTTTTAAAAGGTGTCATTTTCATGTGGCTATGATCTCAGAGTCTCTGTCTCTGGAGCTTCATCTAACTCCAGTGAAACCTGAAATCACTTCTTTTTTTTGGTTACAGGGGGTAGGTGGAGTTTCAGAAGCTTTTTTTAGTGATGAAGGGGAAGCAATTATGCCCACGTATTTGGCTGCTGTAATTGCAAAGGATTACAAGGATATGTGCTCTGGTTTTTCTTTCCTCAGTGTATCCTGCAAATAAAAGGAATGAAAGGAAATAAAAGATATCACTCTGGTTGCTATGCAGGGTATTAAGCATTATATTAATTTTTCCTAGAAATTAAATATAATGTTTTTAAAAGATTCTGATTTCACACTTAAATTTCATAGAACATCATTAGCCAACTTACTGGACTAGATGCTTGATTGTCTGACTGAGGTCACAGTTTTATCAAAGCTCTGTGAAAACAGGACTGAGGATATCATTTGAATAAGTCAGATGAGAGGATGTTAGCTGAATATCCTTTAGAATAGTGTTTGGCACGATATAAGCAGCGTATAAATATTTTACTTTTACTATTAATACACTTAATCCTCCAAACAATCTTAGGAAGTAGGTACTGTTGATAGTCTCATTTTACAAATGAGGAAGAAGGCACAGAGGAGTTAAGTCACGTACTTGAAGCCACACAGCAAAAGCAACAGAGCAGGGGTTTGAAGCCAGAGAATGGAGCTAAAACCTATGCCCTTAGTCACTATAGCTCACTACCTTTATGCTAACTGACCCTGGAAAAATCTTTGAACAGATTTCTGCAGCTAGACTACTTTTAGAAATAGCCTAATACATCCTCCTCCAAAAAAAATTCCTTATATTCTGTTACGAATTTTAGCAAAAACCTGGAAAACTGATATATTATTCATCCTTGAAGATAATATCTCAGACAAGATAGGCAATATAAAATTAACTACAAAGATATGTCTAGCTAATAACGCCCATTTCCCCACAAGCTATTTTGTGAAGGTATTTGCCATGCCCACACTTCAAGTAAATTCTTCAGGAAAATGATCATGAGGAATAAAATATATCGGAGTAGACTTATTTTGCCATTTGAGAAGTTAAAAACATTGATTTCAGGGAAGCATAACTTGTAGAAATTTCCAAAAGATGAGATTCTGGCTCTTTGATATTTTTATCAAAATGTCCCACTACTATTTCAAATGAAATAGAAAACTATGGCCCCAGTCTCTCTTTGTTTTAAAAATGAAAAGCAATGAAAAACATTAAATTGGCAAGGCAAGATAGGTATTTACCAACAAGAAATCTAAATGCAGGGTCTGCTTCAGATCCTAGAATCTTAATCTTGTGGAAGATGGGGAACGTCACTCCGTAGTTATTTCTTGCAAAAGATACTACTTCCTTGCTTGGGCGGGGCTCCGATTCTCCGAACTGATTGCATGGAAAGGCCAAGACGCTGAAGTGGAATGGTCCAAACTCTTTGTGCAGTTCCTGCAGTGCTAAGTAATTTCTGTCTGTGAGTTGGCAGTCACTAGCCACGTTTACAACTAGTGCAACCTCCCGGAAAAAGAAAAAAATCCAACCGGAAAGTGAAGCAAATAAAAGATTAAAAAAAATTCTGCAAGTAGTTAAAATCCTAAACCATTTTGCAGCAGACAGTTATTTCAATATTTTCAGACATACCCAATTTTACTGAAAATCGTAACCTGGATGCATGAATTAAGACTCTGAAAGATCACCATCATTAAAAAAGCATCAGATACAAGTTTATTTTTAAATAAAAGATAATAAGAACATCAAAAAGAGTGCTTTTTAATGTTTCTAGATTATGGAATTGGTATTTTTTAATGCCTCCATATTCTCATTACTAACTATAAGAATTTCCTAAACAACTTCAAGTATTAATTCAGCACACCTCCAAAGACAGGATTGTCAGAGTTTATCAATTAGAAGTAAGATACACTAGGAGAACTGTGATGGCTAAAGTGATACACTGATAACATTACTTTGAAGACTACATTTTAACTTAGGACCCTTTAATAATGAAAAATTGATTCCATTAAAACAGAGAACATGAACAAACAGAAAAAAAAATCAGAAGATGCAACTTACTTTGCCTTTAAACTTTTCCAGAGAAACCGTTCTTCCTTTCGCATCTTTCACTTCGAAGGTATAAAAGCTGTTGATTTTAGGTTTTAGGAATTTTAGTTGTAGAAGAAATAGCATTACTGTGCATAGAACCATAGATAGTAAAACTGCAAATACCTTTGCTTTTGACCCTGAACATCTTAAAGGGTACGCTGTAAGAGGCTCCATTTTGGATGATTCTAGAGGGAAGTCTCAGCAGCCTGGAATTCGAGGAGGAGCTGAAACTTGACACCAGCTCACTTGAACGGAAAACCAAGAAGGACAGACTAGCTCCTTTCACTGCTGAGGAGTAGAAGGACCTTTCTCAGATGGGGAAAGGAATGGAACTCCTGGATAAAATTAAGAGTGCTAAAGAATTCCAACGTATTTATGATGCCCATTACAATCTTTGCTAGAAAAATCAGGACTTTTTTGATAGCTCTTTCACATTCTCCTGACAAAATATTTCACCAGAAGATGGTGCCCTTGTGGGGCTCAAGCTGTGGATTGAACACTCCCAGGAACTGGTTAAATGTAGGGGCGTGGGTAAATGCCACCCAGGACTAGTTCAGAGGGTAGATTAAATGTGGTCTATTAATATGATGTATAGCCTGAAGAAATTTAATATTATACGTACTCATTACACTTGCTACATGAGTTCTAGAAAAGTGGAAAGGGCAGAGAAATAGGTGAAGGGGCTGCTGAGTCTTAGCTCATCTAATTAAGGCAATGCCCGGTGAATATAGTAAAAATAAACAGATCAAACACAATGAAGTCTTTAAAAAAACCCTCCTCTATCATAAAGCAAATTATAGTCCAGTGTTTTTCAAATTTTTGATCATGACCCCCAGTAAGAAATGCACTTTACAATTTAACTCAGGACGCAGACCTATATAACTGAGAAGTTTCATTAAACAACACTTCCCCTTTGAATGTTGATACACCTTTGGCAGTTTTAAAACAGCCTGGTTCTGACCCATGACAATGATTTCATGGCTCACCAGTGGGCTGCAACCTGGAGATGGAAAAAATAGTGAACTGTATAATAAATCAGGAATTTAACAATGAAGTTAGACAATTCTACCAAGAAGGCAAAAACAAACAAGGAAACCCCCCAAACACACCTCTCCTCGGGTGCATCATCTAGTTGCTTCTTCTTTTTTTTTTTTTAAATCTTTATTTTCCCATGGCCATTGCCTCTTACAGGAGGCCTAACTTTACTGTTGAAAATTTCAGGGGTAGGAATGGAGGGAAAATTGAGGACTGCAGTCCTTGGGTCACCTTAGCCTCTTCCCTAAGACGCACAGCAAGTTTCAAATTAAGGGCCTGACTCTTGGGGTCATGTTGTGTTTACAGAAAAGGCTAGGAAAAAGCGCTCGGAAAGGTCTGAAAAACTGTGGGAGTGCCCTTTCCCATCACGAGATCTTTGGGCTCTAGAGGGTGTGCTCAGGCTGATGCCAGCTCTGCCTCTGCGCCCTGCGTCTGTGGTGTGTGCTCTTGGGGTAGTCGAGGCGAAACCATTGCTTCAAATATCTAAAGGAAGGCAATGTACGAAACAAAGAAACATTTACTTTGTATTGCTATGACAAGACCGGGACCAATGAAAGAGAGGAGGCAAATTTTTACTCAGCACAAAGAACTTCCTTTAAATATTTGAAGATAGGTCCTTATGGGTCTTCTTTCCTCTAGATTAAATACCCCCGGTGCCTTCACTCCATTCACGTGTTGCTCCACTGCTGTGTTCCCTGACCTCGAGTCACTGCAGTCCCTTTCCTCTAAATGAGCTCAGGTTTAGAATCCTGGCTTGTTCATCTTACAGAACAGGTCCAAGGCTGGACACAGTTCTCCAGATGGGTCCTGACCAGCACAGAGAAAATTGGGGTTCCCTCGCTCTTGTTTTGGACACTGTTTTTCCGTTAATGAGACCTAAATTTGTAATGCTTAAAAAAAAAAGGTCATCTCATTATGTTATTGATTCATATTCTGGTGGTGGGTGTCTAATACTGTCAGTCCTTTTCACTGCTATCAGCTCTCCCTCACGTGCAATGAAAAATAATCATTATTGCATTAGGATTCTCTAGAGGAACACCACCAAAGGAATATACGTAAATACATACGTGTGAGGCTCACGAGGTTATGGAGGCTGAAAAGTCCCACACTCTGCCACTGATAAGCTGGAGAACCAGGGAAGCTGGTGGTGTAATTCATTCTGGGTCCAAAGCCCAGAGACCTGGGGAGCAGCTGGTGTAAATCAAGGAATACGAAGGTCTGAGAATCCAGGCGCTCCTATGTCTGAGGGCAGGAAAAAATGGACGTCCTAGATCAAGATGAGAGAAAATTTGCCCTTCCTTTGCCTTTTTGTGCCATTGGGGCCCCCAGTGGATTGGATGACGCCCACCCACAATGGTGAGGGTGGATCTCTTTACTCAGCCTCCTGACTCCAATGCTAATCTCCACTAGAAAAACCCTCTCAGCCACATACAGAAAAAATGTCTCACCAGCTTTCTGGGCAGCCCTTAGCCAAGTTGACGCACAGAATTAACCATTGCAATTATTCGGCTATCACAGACTGCCTAACCCAGTCTGGAATGGGGAGGAAGGGAAGGTCAGAGACACCTTCCTCACGCAATGGCTGATCCTAGCTGTGAAGGCGGCCTAGAAGTTACCCTGGTAGAGATTTGTGGAAAAGCACCCAGGTGAGGAGATGGCATGGGGGATGTGACAGGAGATGAGCCAGAGAAACACGCACCTGCCAATACCGTGTAAGATTGTCGGTGTGAAAGTTCTTGATCATTTTTCTTAGCTGATATATCATTTATGAATAAATAATTATATATATGTATACATACATAAACATATATCATCTACAATTGGCTTGTCCATTTCTTTGCTGATGAACATTTGGGTTATTTCTACTTTCTGGCTGTTGGGAATAGTGCTACCACGAACATGCACGTACCTGCGTTTGAGTTTGAGTACCTGCGTTCATTTCCCTTGGGTCTATACCTAGCAGTGACATTGTTCAATCATACAGTAATTCTAGGTTTAATTTGCTGAGGAATTGCTGTTTTCCACCGTAGTACCACTTTACATCCCCATAAGCAATGTACATTCTAGCTAATGTTTGTTTGCTATCTGTCTGTCTATCTGTCTGATTAAAGACGGCCCAGTGGGTGTAAAGTGGTACTTCATTGTGGTTTAGATTTGCATTTCCCTAATGTATGTCCTAATTTCTAATGGCTGCAGAGTATTCCTTTTTAAGGATGCCTATCTGGTCAGTTCTCCATTGGTAAACATTGAGTCCTTCCCATCGTTTTGCCCCTATGAGCGTATATACTGCAGTAATAACCCCATGTTCTCTGCCGGAAGTGTGGACTGTGGAGTCAGACAGATGAGATTAGGGTATAACATCTCCACTGACTCACCGTGTGGTCTGAAGCAATTCACTTAACCTCTAAACCTCAGTTTCTTCACTGGTAAAGTGGGAATAAATAACAGACCTGCTTCACAGGTGTTTCTGAAGATTAAATATGAACGTGTGTAAACCTGTAACATATGGGTTCATATCGTGTAAGCACTCAATAGATTTTGGTGGTGTTCATCTTTGCTCATATTTTTTATTTCTTCCTTACATTCTTAGAGGTGATGTCGTTGGGTCAGTAGAGGTTATACACATATTTGAAGGCTTTTGACACATGTTGCCAAATTGTCCTTTCCAAATACTCATTTGTGCTCCACCAACAATGAATGCCAGTGTTTGTTTCTACAGCCTTCAAACTTGGGGCTTGTCATTAAAAAAAAAAAATCATTGCTAGCATCTTGTTATTATTTTAAATTAGCCTTTCTTTGATTACTAGTGAGGTTGAATATTTTGGGGGCATTTATATATCTCTTTTGTGAATTGTCTTTTTAGGCCGTATGCCCTATTTTTTTTCTATTTGGCTTGTAAATTTGTCTCAATTTCTCAAGAGTCCTTTACATAAATATATTAATCTAATATGCCTGACATTTTATTAAAATTATAATATATTTCTAGGATGCCTGGGTGGCTCAGTTGGTTAAGCGTCTGCCTTCAGCTCAGGTCATGATCCCAGGGTCCTGGGATAGAGTCCTGCATTGTGCTCCTTGCTCAGCTGGGAGCCTGCTTCTCCCTCTGCTTGTGCTCTTGATCTCTCTTTCTGTCAAATAAATAAATTATTTTGAAAGATAAATAAAAAATGAAAATATAATATATTTCCAATTTGTCATTTGCATTTTAATTTCACGTAGATTCATGGCCTGGTTCACCATTTTAGGATCTGTAAATACCAAACTCCTGGGGTTTCTCAGAGGGAATGAGATGAATGTTGAGCAACTTAGGCCTCAGTTATCTCATCTGTGAAATGAAAAGTTTGGACTAAAAACTTGCTGTTTATTTCCGGATTTGCAATTTTGTGATTTTATATAAACCTTTTGTCTGTTTAATATATAGGGTTATTTCAACCTATTTTATATTGATATATAATAGTAATGACTGTAAACACAATTATGCCCTAAGCTGCTTTTATATGTCTTGAGACCCTTGAACAGAGGCTCTAAGTATACACACACACACACACACACACACACACACACACACACACACATTTATATGTATAAAATTACGTTCTCTCGGGTCACAAAAGCTAAAAACCTGATATATAATTTGTTTTGTACTAGATGAGTTGTTTATAATTCTCCTTTAAGGAATACCTACTTTTGCATCATTGAGGCTACCATAAATTACAGCTTTTTCCCCTTAATATCTTAAATAGGTATTTCATGAAGTTAAGACTACATATTCCAGCTTCAAGAGCAACTTTGTGAAGAGGCTGTCGGAGGGGGCTCCCATTGCCAGTAGCCCAATTACCACAAGATGGCGCCAAAGCCAAACCAGGGATCTGGAAACCTGCTCCTTTGGGGAAGAGCTTTCCACCACCTACCTCCCAGAAGCTTCTGCATCCGTGCTGAAGATAACGCCTGAGAAAGAGACTTTGATTCTAGGTGAGATAATAGGCATTGCAGAGGCTATTTAAAAAACGTTAATGAAATAGATATTCCTGAGAGAATCTTTGTCTCCTAGAAACTATCTAGTATCACATTAATCAAGTGCTGCTTCTTCCTTTGAATAAGAAATTTCCAAGGTGGTGCTGTGGGGGCGGGAGGGGGCGTGGGATTTGTATTTTAGATGCATTTCTGAGATTTGCATTGGTACATGATTCCTTTTGTAAAGATTACAATTCTCTGTATAAGATTTTTCAGTGGTCCCTTGGCCCCTCTGATGAACAAGAGATATGAACATAGAAGATACCCAGTTTTAGCGGATGACATGACAGGGTTTTCTGTGCAGTTAAAAAGTCTGGTATGGGGCTTTCTCAATCTTGAGAAGAGAACATATATGAATAATAATGATGCAAATGACATTGACTCTGTTATTACTTTAACTTAGAAAGTATTTCACTGTTGTTATCTCAAACTACCCTTACAGCATCTTTCTATAAAAAAGAGAGGGAGGGGCAAAGTGATTTGCTCATGATACCAATGATTAGGAAACAAGCATCCCACAGTGATTTCCTGGCAGGATGATCATACATAGCCTGGGCAAACCAGATACCTTTGCTCCATCATCTTAAACTATGGAACACTTTGTATCCTTTCTTCAGATGTGCAAATACATTCTTTCCCTGCAGAGAGAGAGCATTTCTGCCACTGCTGCAGTGGGAGTCAGGTCTTTAATCTTGGCATTTCCTACAGAGGCCACTGACGCAGTGCTCACTTATGACCCTGGCATTCTGGATAAGGCGCTTGCTGGCCCTTCCTCTTTTACCCACCTCTGCCAGGATTTTTGGAGAGAGGAGGGCCTGTGTCTTCACATTCTATTGTGACAGACACAATGGATTGACCACCAACCAAAGTGATCATCTTGTTTTGAAAAACAAATTAAAAGCTAAATGTCTTTCTTGCAGGATCCTACCAAGAACCACTGAAGACCCCCATCAAAGGGAGTTTAGAAACAAATAACTCTGCTCTCCATTTTTGCAAGGCAGCTCACGCCCTGGACAGAGGCTGGGATGAAAATGTTGCCTCGAAAGGCCAGGTAGGTAAAGAGAAAACTGATGATCTCATGTCCTGAGAAGCTCAGACAATCGAGTCCCAAATATGAGGAAGGAACTGGCTTAGCTGCTCTTATAAACCAGTAAGAAAATGATGGGTTCCTGACAGAAAAAATGAGTGAGTGAAGGACATGAATAGGGGCACTTTGTAAAAGAAATATAATACCCAACAAATATACAAGTTTAGTTAGTATCAATCAAAAGAATGAAAATGAAACATAAGAAAGGTAAAGATTAAGATGACATGATACTATATAGAGAAAACCCTAAAGACTCCATCAAAAGACTATCAGAACTGATAATAAATGAATTAAGTAAATTAGCAGGTTACAAATTAAGTATACAGAAATCTGTTGCGTTTCTATATACTAATAATGAAGCATCAGAAAGAGAAATTAAAAACACAATTCCATTTACAATTGCACCAAAAACAATAAGATATCTAGGAATAAACTTAACCCAGGAGTTAAAGGGGCTGTGCTTTGAAAACTGTGAAACACTGATGAAAGAAATTAAAGATGACACAAACAAATAAAAAGATATTCTCTGCTCATGGATTGGAAGAACAAATCTTGTCAAAATGTCTATACTACCAAAGGCAATTTCCAGATTTAACGCAACCCCTATCAAAAGATCAATAGCATTTTTCACAGAACTAGAACAATCTTAAAATTTGTATGGAACTTACAAAGCGTTAGGAATATGCAGTGGGAAAAAGACAGCATTTTCAACAAATGCTGTTGGGAAAACTGGACAGCTAACATGCAAAAGAATGAAACTGGACCACTTTCTTACACCATACACAAAATAACCACAAAATGGGTTAAAGACCTAATGTGATTTTTGAAACCATAAAATTCCTAGAAGAAAACAGGCAGTAATCTCTTTGACATCAGCTGTTGAAACATTTTTTAAGATATGTCTCCTTCGGTAAGGGAAACAAAAGCAAAATCAAATTATTGGGACTATCCCAAAATAAAAAGCTTTTGCACGGTGAAGGAAACCATCAACGAAATCAAAAGACAACCTATCAAAGGGAAAAGATATTTGCAAAAGATGTATTTGATAAGGGATTGGTATCCAAAATACATAAAGAACTTATATGACTCAACACCAAAAAACCAAATAATCCAATTAAATGGGCAGAAGACATGAACAGATATTTTTCCAAAGAAGCCCTATGGCTGGCCAATAGACACATGAAAACATGCTCAACACCACTCATCATCAGGAAATGCAAATTAAAACCACAATGAAATACCACTTTACACCTGTCAGAATGGCTAAAATCAAGACAAGAAATAACAAGTCTTGGCAAGGATGTGAAGAAAAAGGAGCCCTCACGCCCTGTTGGTGGGAATGCAAGCTGGTGCAGCCATTGTGGAAAAAGTAAATGGACATTCTTCAGAAAATTAAACATAGAATTAACATATGATCTGGTCATTCTACTACTGGATATTTACCCAAAGAAAACAAAGACACTAATTCAAAAAGATATATGCACCTGTATGTTTACAGCAGCATTATTTATAATAACCAAGATATGGAAACAACCCAAGCATCCACTGATAGATGAATGGATAAAGAAGACGTGCTACGCATATACACATATAAATAAATACATATGTATACAAATATATATCTACATAGACATACAGTGGAATATTACTCATCCATAAAAAGAATGACGTCTTGCCATTTGCAACAGCACAAATGCAGCTACAGAGTATAATGCCAAGTGAAGTAAGTTCGAGAAAGGCAAATACCGTATGATTTCACTCATGTGGAATTTAAGAAACAAAACAAATGAACAAAGAAAAAAAGACATGAACCAAAAAACAGACTCTTAAGTATAGACAGCCAACTGATGGTTCCCAGGGGGGAGGTGGGTAAGGGGGAACAGGTGAAATAGGTGAGGGGGATGAAGAGTACATTTATGTTGAGCATTGTGGAATGTATAGAATTGTTGAATTATTATAGTGTACATCTGAAACTCTTATAAAACTATGTGAACTATACTTGAATTAAAAAATAAAGATTTTTTTAAAGAGGTAAAGATTAAAAATATAGTGAAATTATACATATTATGGTATGCTTTCCCTCAGCCAAAAAATTTCTTGTATAATCCTTTCCAACTATTTGATGACTTGGTCTACCCTCTGGGGTCTCTCAGGATAAGTTAAATTCTTCCTCTATAAAATGGTCTTTTTTTTTTTAAAGATGATTTTAGAGAGGCAGAGTGCGAGTGGGGGGAGGGGCAGAGGGAGGAGGAGAGAGAATCCCAAACAGATCCCCGCTGAGCGCAGAGCCCTGTAGAGCTCGAGGCGGGGCTCTAGGCGGGGCTCCATCCCCAGGACCCTGAGATCATGATCTGAGCCGAAACCAAGCCTCGGACGCTCAACCAACTGAGCCACCCAGGCGCCCCTATAAAATGGTCTTTTAAACATTTCCCTTAAGTTTTTGTTATTGTTGTTTTTTTTTTTCCTGACTAAGTTAATTTAGTTCTTTTAAGTATCATACTTATTATGGTTTTAAGATCTTAGAGGAATCTGATCTAAATCCTTGGGCACAATAATATCACTAGCATGTTTTTGGGTTTATCAAATCCAGTGAAGAGCTTCTGAAGGAATCAGGGTTTCATTTAGAAAGCTTTAAACTAGGAAAGTCATACATCCTCAGTTTAGGCAAAGTTACTCATTTAGTTTGTGCTTCCAGTGTTTGGCATATATACCTTCCTAGAGGAACAATCATGTGAATGTAAAATTTAATTATTTGAAATCATATGCAAATTGAAAACAAACATCTTAGATTAGGTCTTTTGCCAAGTGCTATACTGCTGGTTAAGGGTTTGGAGGTGCAGATGGCCAGGGAGTTCTATGTCGTTAGGGGCACGGTGACCCTACGTCCAGGCCAGGTTATTAGCACCACTGCCTTTCCACACTCTACGTCTTGCAGACTGGAGTTTTTACTGCCTCGACCTCATGACTTCCCTTGTCCCTAGGCGCTATGGAACTGGTGGCATCAAAGTAGGTGGCTCTGACCGTGTGGTCACCATGGTGTCAGCAAGTTACCATTGTCACAGCAATGCTATCCGGCCAGAGCTTTGTCCCAGCATCACTGAAGAACTTGGGAAGGGGATAATGGAAACTATTTCACTACTTTATATCAGGCATTTGTTGTCCTGACCAGTTAGAAGTCAAAGAGCATCAGGAGTGGTGCAGATACGCTGTGAGATGTTTCACAATGACAGGAACTGTGTGTCTTCGAGCGGTCCTCAGAGGTCACGCGGAGGGTGTTTCTACGACGAGGGCCTGCAAAGCTGCGGAGATGTTCAAAATTATTATGTATAGTCAGCTCTGAGCCAAGCTGTTCATTAGAGTAATAAGTAAATCTAACTGAGGGAAGAGCACCCTTGGGTACATGGAACAGAAGTGCCTCGTGCTGGGCAATGCTTGGGTCAGCTTTGCGCAAATTACGGGGTTCTGAAGAAGTGACTCTCTGAAGAGTTACACTGATTTTAGGACTGTTATTTTATATCAGTAGTTCTCCAATGGGTGTGATTTTTCTCCCTAGGGGACATCTGACAATGTCTGAAGACATTTCTGATCATTAAACCTAGGGGGAAGGCAGCTGGTAGACAGTCTGAGAAGCTGCTAAGCCTCCTGTAATGCACAGCAATGAATCATCTCCTGTCAAACGCCAGGGATGCTAAAAATGGGAAACCCTGCTTATCATTGATTGTTCTAATTTGAATACCTAAAAATCCATGATTCACCAGACGGCAAAGACAAAATATCTGGGAAGAAAACCAAAATCTCACAGTGATGCCTGCGAGAGACACATCTGGATGACTTAATGGTGATCGCATGATTGTTTTACATGTAACAATTAGATATATTATCATGAAGGGGAAAAAAGGGAATTGTCTCTGCTTTAACTATTCACTAAAATGTTTTTACAAAATTCCAGTAAGTTCTTTTCTTTACACTTACTACTAACTTTCTTATCTGTTTTTGATTGAAGTTGGGTGTAAGAAGGTCAGAAATGCTTTTTATATACTGGCCCAAAGAGACAGCAATCAGGCTTTTGTGTTCATGGAAACTGAGGCAGGTTACTTAAAGTCTCTGTGATTTGATGTTTCCATTTTTAAAAAAAAATTTAATTAATTATTTTTATTTATTTTTTGATGTTCCCATTGTTAACAGGTAAAGGTGTTAATGGAAAAGGACATTTAAGGTGATTAATTCAGTCCTGACATATTACAGATGAAGAAAATTAAGTCCCAGAGAAAATCTCAGTAACAGACTGAAAGAATACTTCGAGGTTGAATGCTGAGAGGACCCCTCCCCTTGAAAGAAATCTTCCTTAAAAAAGTAGCCTTACCGACATTCGACTTTGTTATCTTGGGAAGGTCTTTCAATTTCACAATATACTAGAACTATCATGACATTTTAGTTCTTGCAGGCTTTGATGATATCACTGGGCTTTGGTTGGTTTGTGGGCTAAAAGGATTTTTAGGCTAGAAGAATAAAAGAAGATTTTATTCTACTTGAGGAATAGCTGGCTTATGGAGTTGTTGGGGAGATTAGAAATAATACATGTCAAATGCTCAGCATCGTGTTCACTACACATTAGTTAGGAAGTAAATAATAGCAATTGTAGCTTGGGTTTGATAATGTGGAAACTTGGAACTTCCTAGTGAGTTATCAGTTTTAACACTATATCTTGCACAACATCTGAGATGTACATGTATGTTTCTAGAGAAGTATTTATTTGCTTGTTTTCAGAAATGCCTAAACCAGCTATTTTCGACCCAAAAGATGGCTCAGTGGGTTAGTGGGCAAATGCAGCTCTGTGAGCAATCCCAATGTGTCTGGAAAGGTATGGGCCAAAGATTTTCTGTTTGTCCTTCTTTCCTACCCTTCTCTCTCCTTGCCTCCTTAATTTCTTCCTTATCTTAGAATATATTATTGGGATATATTATTTTTATATTTGTTAGACTAATAAAAATAATTACAAAATTTCAATCATTCTCCTAATTCTCCGCCTTACCTGTCCCATCCCCAAGTCTCATTTCCTACAGGCAACCACCTTTACACTTCCAGCTCTTCCCCCTCGTATTTACATCTATTTTCTAAGTAATATTTGTAAACTGCTCTTGAGATTTTAGACGTTATCATAACTTTCTAGCATAGTAGGTAAGAACTTAGTTCTCCTGCTTCATTCACCTCCTTCAGTCTACTTAGATCACACTTCTAAAAAGTAACTTCTCATATGGGGGAAAATCTGTGTCTAACTTTGACTCCCGCAAAACTTAACTGCTCATAGCCTACTGTTGACTGGAGGTCTTAACAATAATATAAGCAGTTGATAACACATATATTGTATATCTTGTGTATTATGTACTATATTCTTTCAATAAAGTAAGCTAGAAAAAAAGGAAATATTATTAGGAAAATTATAAGGAAGAGAAAATACATTTACAGTACTGTGTGGTATTTATAAAAAAAAATCCACATGTAAGTGAACCCATGTAGTTCAAACCCATATTGTTCAAGGGTCATCTTTATTAGCTTCAGGTGTAAAACGATGATTCAGTATTTGTATATATTGCAAAATGATCACCACAGTAAGTCCAGTTAACATTCATCACCATTCATAGTTATAGAATTTCTTTTCTTGTGATGTGAACTTTTAAGATCTACTCTCTTGGTAGTTTTCAAATATGCAATCTGGTATTATTAACTGTAATTACCGCACTGTACGTTACATCCCCATGACTTATTTTGTAACTGGAAGTTTGTACTAGTTTTTTCAAAAAACCTTTATTGGAGATGCTTGAGTGTTTCTAGTAACCTTTAAGTTTTGCCCACAACTGCAGGTCTTTGTGGCTAACACCGAGGCAGTGAGTAACGATCTACTTCTTGTGAAGCTCTTAGGCTTTTTATCAGAAGGCATGTGGTCGTAGAGACCACAGATTCACCTGGGTGGGCTCAGTGCCTATTAATTTATGTCATTCTCTGTGTGATCACAAATGAAACGATGGTGGCTTGTGGTTTAGACATAGGTGAGTCTTTTGATGAGAATTAAAACTGAACCCAAGATAGGATCCTGACCTCAGATAGTCATGGGTAAAGCTAGCCAGAAGTAACTCTGTGTGCTCTGCTACAGAAACAGTGAGACAAGAGCCAAAGTAAATGAATCAACAGATATTTATTGCTGAAGACTCAGAGTAGGGCTTACTTGTGTCAGGTAATGGTCAATGTGCTAGACAAATATGTGAAAATTACTGTGATTTAAAAATCTCAAGTGACAGAATAGATATTCAAAGTATGATATAGTGTTTCTGTGTGCTTCCCATAAGATCTGTTACATTTAGGTCTGGTGCTCACGTGCTTTTTATTAAAAATTGCCATGAAATATTTGTTACATTTTTGTTTAAATTAATACCGAAGTCCTTTTTTCCTTTCCTTCTCCTGCAACTTGTAATTCAGTTTTATCACTACTTTCTTTTTCACTTTGTTATGTCTTAATACCTGCATAAATGTTATGCTTCTGGGATCATAAAGATACGTGGAACTGTTTGTTCTTTATAGGCTGTGGAGATGGAGTCAGAGATGAATCCTTCCATCTTAAAAGAGTCCGTGATATAGACTATTCCATACTCCAACCAGAAGTGAAGATTCATCATACTGGTCTTCGAAATGACTATTGTAAGTTACTGTTTAGATCATGAATTGAAAAGTTGGAGTGACAAAATGTATCCCGTGCTGTGGCATAAACTTGAGATTTGCTTCTGGAAGAACCCAATGGTCCTTGTGCCTTATGTCCCAAAGCTGTACTATCCAAATATGGTTAATATAGTTTGGCTTTTCCCTGGGCAGATTTCATGTTTGGAATGGGTATTGTTGGTGTTGGTGGGGTATAAGAAATGTACATTTTTTTAAATGGTGTTAGAATGAACTGTGAGAATGAGGGCCTATTCTTAGGCATATATTTTAAACATAGATATATCTAATCAGTCCAACAGCCACATGGGTCTTCTTGTTGTGTGCCTAGTTTATAATCTAGTTGGGAAGACAGGACTAACTCACATGGAACTTCTACCAACATGCTAGTGTAGAACAGAAATAATGAATTAAGGGGTAAAAGGGGCTATAATGAGTATAAGTAGTTCAGTGATCTTTGGATCTTTGTCTAAAAAGACTTTGTGGAGATGTTCAGACTTGAGCTGGGTTTTGAAAAATGGGTAGGATTTGGAGGAGTGGGGGAGAGAAGATAGAGCATTTTCAGCAATGTTAACAATGTCAGCAAAGGCAGGATGTCGGTAATTAATGATAATGGCAATGAAGAGGACACACTGGGGACTGGTGAATAGGAGGTAAATGCAAATTTTGCAATCACATAGGGTCCCCTCAATCCCCCAACTTTTTTTAGGTTACTGCAGTTGTCATATATTTTGCATCTACATACATTGAAAACTCTACCATTGTTATAAATTTTACTCTAAAAAGCTGGTGTGCTTCATAGTTTTGTATTGATGTCTATCAGTGAGGATAAGAGTTTTTGTCTTATAAGAAATAAGATAGGGTTATATGTCAACTGTATCTCAATTTTAAAAAAAAGAAGATAGGATACATTTTAATATGTGATCATACAAATACAGTTTCTTTTGGCAGTCAGAGAGTTCTAATAGAAGATAGAGAATACTGCTAGGAACTTCCAGGTATCACTTATAAGCCAGTGACCACTTCTTCCAGATATACTGTAGTTGGGTGGTATTTTTGGTTTAAAATGATGGTGGCATCTTTCATATGGATATTGTAGGTTCAGGGGTGTTTCTGTAAGGGTTACATGCTTTCCCCCTATGTTTATTGCAGTATTATTTATAATAACCAAATTATGAAAGCAGCCCAAGTGTCCATTGATAGATGAATGGATAAAAAAGATGTGGTATGGAGGTGTCTGGGAGGCTTAGTCATTAAGCCCATCCATGTCACAACAACATGGATAGACCTAAGTGAAATACATCAGTCAGAGAAAGGCAAACACCGTATGATGAAGAGACAAACCAAAGAACAGACTCTTAACTGTGGAGAACTAACTGATCCTTGCCTACGGGAGGTCGGGGGGGGGGGATGGGTGAAACAGGTGAAGGGGATTAAGAGTACATTTATCATTATTAGCACTGAGTAATATGTATAAAATTATTGAATCAATATATTGTACACCTGAAACTAATAGAACACTGTATGTTACCTATACTGGAATTAAAAGAAAAAAAAGAAAAAAAGAAAAAGAAAGGCCAGATAATTTCAATGAAAAAAATAGATGCTAAATTTTAATTTTTAGTGATCTGTTAGATAAAATCCATGGTTCTAATAATGGTAGATAAAACTTCCAAATTCTCTAAATGACCCTAAATAAATATATTTGAGTATAATGCTTACTATTTTTTTGAGTATAAATAGTAAGCATTATTGCTCATTAGACTGTGAATCTCTCTCTTTTTTTTTAAAGATTTTATTTATTTATTTGACACAGAGGGCAGCGAGAGAGGGAACACAAGCAGGGGGAGTGGGAGAGGGAGAAGCAGGCTTCCCGCCGAGCAGGGAACCCAATGCGGGGCTTGATCCCAGAACGCTGGGATCATGACCTGAGCTGAAGCCAGACACCTAATGAGTGAGCCACCCAGGTGCCCCTAGACTGTGAATCTTGACAGAGAATTCTAGTGTTTATTTTTGAACTTCGAACAATCTACTTGTGTATGTGATTCTATTTTCCAACTGACCATGAGAAAGGTATTACTTTTGTTCATCTACCTGCAAAAAATTTGGTTACTTGAAAATATTTTTTATTTGGCTAAATCATTACCCTATTATGAACTGCTTTTCTTATAGATCTGAATATTCTGGATTGGAATTTTCAAAATCTTGTTGCTATAGCCCTTGGATCCTCTGTATTCGTCTGGAATGGGGAAAACTACAATGTGATTGAAAATATAGACCTAAGTCACAATTGTAACTATATATCTTCTGTGTCCTGGATAAAAGACGGAACCTGCCTGGCAGTTGGCACCAGCGACGGAGAAGTACAAGTAACAATTTCCACCCCCCGCTTAAAATGTGCTCTGTATAATTGCCACATAACTAAAATTGACTTCTAATAACGAGTTAATATACAGTAGAGAATCTGTATTAGTTGTGGCACTTGAAACTATGGGGAGTGAGAAGATATAGCATTCTGGTTCTTTTCTGAATGACATTTAATGAGGACTTAAGGATACTCTACCTAGTTTTTTTTCCCACACAATCTTTCTGTCATATTTACCTTTTTAATGTCTATTTAAAAAAATTTTTTTTAAAGTAATCTTTCCACCCAATGTGGGGCTTGAACTCACAACTCTGAGATCAAGAGTCACCTGCTCCTCTGATTGAACCTGCCAGGTGCCCCTAAAAGTCTTTTCTCTTGTATTAAAGTTGGGCTTGTAGAATCCCCAGGGTTAAGACTTTGGAGAGAGGAAGATAACCTTCAGCTCTTTCTCTGCACAATCATGATCAGGAGTAGAATTACTTAAAATGAGTGGATTTTTTTTTCTTTCTGATAAGCTCTCTGAAATGAGAATGTACCCAGTTTCCTTCAATCTGTTTAAATTTCTCATGTATTACTGTTACTAGCCATACTGTGAACAATATTGCTCATGTGTTCAATGACTTTGGAGGGCCACAGATGGCTCTCATGGCTTTCTCATCTCTACAATGATACTGGATGCTATGAAGGTTATGTCATGATTTCTTCTTACACCAAAGTTCTCATTTCTCATATAGGTCAGAGTATCATTTATAGGTGGCAGACAAGGAGTCTCTTAGCCTGTCAGTGGATTTCCAGAATGAAATTCCACAATTTAGAGGAAACTAGAAGTGTGAGAGCCATTTTCAACCTGTGGCTGCCCATTGAATTCACCTGGAGACCTTTAAAATAAATGTCATAAAACAAATGCCGTATCTACCTCCATTATGAAATCAGAATGGCTAGCATCCATAGCAAGCTCCGTAGGTGATGTCATATCAGACAGGGTTGAGAAATGCTGCCCAGGGTTAAAGGAGCTGAGCTTCCCCTTAGTACAAAGACTGGTGGTAGCACCATTAATTGCTATGAGGCCTTTAAGAAGACGGTGGACTGTGAAAAAGACAATGCTATGTAACTCTGCTTGTTCATTCTTTCAGTTATGGGATGTGGTAACTAAAAAGCGGCTGAGAAATATGCTTGGTCATTTGTCAGTGGTTGGGGCTCTGAGCTGGAATCACTGTATTCTCAGCAGGTAAGAAGCATCTTGGTGGAATGAATTATATTTGTTTCACAGAGTGCTTATGGGGGCTGAGTGAACAGAACTATAATAATATTTAAAACCAAATGCAAAACCAAAACCGACCCAAACCAGACAAGATATTAGTGAGCAGCAGTTATGATCCTACCCTCTTGGATATCCTGGTCTGCAGGCGATGTAAGTGGTCCAGTGGCCACAGGTACCATGGTGGCTAGGGGCCCGCACCATATGCTGGTTCTGGAAAGTGAGGTTCAGGATCCACTAAACTGTTCAGATAAAAGGTAAAACTCTGTTTAAGCAAAAAGTTTCTCTGTACCAAGTAATACCTACCAGAGGGACAGTTTGTTGAAATCAAGTATGTATTGCTATCAGGATCAATAATTTGGAATATGATAAGCTTTCTGGGGCACATGTCCAATTCATAGATCCATAGACGTTAGAACTGGAAGGAACGTCCTAGATCAGCTAGGTTCCATGGTTCTCAAACTTGAGAGCCCAACATCACCTGAAGGGCTCCTTACAACACAGATTGCTAGTCTGTCTCCGGGAATTCCTGATTCAGTAGGTCTGAAGGGGCGCTGATAATTTGTATTTTTAATTTCCAAAGTGATGCTGACACTTCATCACTTTTGAGAACTACTGTTTTAGTCTAACTACTTCAGTCACTTAACCAGATAAGTTAAGTGACTTGTTCCTACAATCCTACATAATTGATCTAAATATATACTGCTTTTAATAATTACCATTTACTTTTTTAAAAGCTTTTACTTATTTATTAGAGAGAGAGAGCACAAGCAGGAGGAGCAGCAGAGGGAGAGGGAGAAGCAGACTCCCCGCTGAGCAGGGAGCCTGCCGTGGGGCTCCATCCCAGGACCCTGGGATCATGACCTGAGCCGGAGGCAGACGTTTAACTGACTGAGCCACCCAGGTGCCCCATTGCCATTCATTTTTATACCGTAGTTCTTAAGGTAGGTTTAAATTAAATAAATTCCAGGGTCTTTTACAATTTCTTTAAGTAGCTAAGATATAAATTTGAGATTTCAATACTTTGTGAATACAGGTCAAACTTAAAGCCACTTAAACAAAATACCACATGGGCTAATTATTTACCGTGAAAAGTTGTGGTAGTGAGGTCAGCTCTCTATTTGAATTCCTTTTACAGTCTGCATTGTTTAAATTTAGTTTTATTACTCATGAGGAAAATGAGCAGATCCTTTCCTCTACAGCAGCTAATATTTCTGGAGTAATGTGTGCTGGGCATTGTGATGTACTCTCCATGCACAGAGCTGTGTTTTCACCCCTGCAGTAGTGCGACTGAGCAGTTTCTAATCTCCCCCCAACCTGTTCTTAATGAATAAACTGAGACACTAGCCTGAGGTCACAGGCTTAGTAAAAGGGACAGAGTCGGGCTTTGGACCCAGGTGGTCTGGCTGCAGACTTCTGTTCATCAGAAGGCTGCTCAGTGTGGTGCCTGAATAGGTTTTAAAAATACGAGACCAGATTTTGAGAAATTTCATAAATAATTGTAGGTAGTTGTTTACTTGCTCCTTGGAGAAAATTAAATTAGTCCAGAAAGAGGTCATTGTCTTTGGTGAAGTGATAGGATCTTTATCATTATTTGCATCCAAATCACTACTAGAGATAGACATTATCCACTGAGTCAGAATCACACAGAAGTTTGCTGTGACATTCGGATAGCTTTATACTCTTTGTAGATATTAGTAACATTAACAATAACAGTGGGTTTGTAGCTTAATAGAAAAGGGAAATAATCGGACATTTCTATCTCTGACATTTCACTATAAATAGATAGATACTAAAACCATTGCACTGAGATAATACGAAATATTCTGAATTCCAGAAAAGTACTATTTCTTATGTTCAGTACATAAACTACTCCCTGGGGAAATATGGCAAGCTTCAAAATTTATCTTTCCCATGGGGGTCTGCATCGTATTAAAGTCATTAGAAATATCTATCAAAATGAGGCGCTTGGGTGGCTCAGTCGGTTAAACATCTGCCTTCGGCTCAGGTCACGACCCCAGTGTCCTGGAATCCAGCCGGCATGGTGCTCCTTGCATAGCGGGGGGGCCTGCTTCTCCCTCTGCCTCTGCCCCTGCCCCCTCCCCCTCCACCCGTGCTCTCACTCACTTGCATTCTCTCTCAAATAAATAAATAAATAAAATCTTAAAAAAAAAGAAATATCTGTCAAAGGATATCATGTCAATATCCACATTTAAAACTTAGCCACAAACATTTTTTTCACTTGTGAAAACAATCACCCAGGCAGAATACTCTATCCTTCTTAACCCAACGAATGTTCAAAACCTGTTTCTTGAATCTGTCCTGAGGGGTCTTTTGATAGTGTGAACTATGCTTTCCTTCATGTTTTCAAATGCTTATTAGCAATAGGGCTGGAGCTTTCTGTCAGAAACCTGCCCCTTTACCTCTGTGCAGCGGGTCGAGGCTGGGCCGTGTTTATCATCATGATGTTCGGGTCGCCCAGCATCACGTTGGAACACTTCACCACAAGCAAGCTGTCTGTGCTCTCAAGTGGTCCCCTGACGGCAGGCTGCTTTCCAGTGGCTGTAGTGACGGACTGCTGACAATATGGCCGCATGACCCGGGGGCGAAAGCCCAGGTTCAGCCACTGAAAGTTATACCCCAATCTACAGCAGTCAAGGTAAGACGTCCAATAGCTTTCCAAGTTGCTCTTCACTCAGAGATCACTGAGGATCCTTCACATGTGAGAACAAAGCCATTAAGCCAATGCTTTGAGATTTTCTTCCCCCAGAATTTGTTTTGGATTTTGCCATCATTCTCTTGAAAGACAACCCTATGTATAGCCCCCATGTGTCAGATTTTGTGGTTGTAAGTAACTGAAAGCAGAGGTAAGCTTGAACTTCTGCAAAAAAGTAAATGTATTTTCTCTTATGACTGAGGAGTCCTGGGTACATACAGCTGTTTCCAATACCATCCAGATCTAGGGCTTTAAATAATGTCATTAGAACCTGCTCTCTTTGGCTCCTGGCTCTGCCTGTCCCTGTTGAGTTCCATTCTTTATTCAGACAACATTTTGTGGGCAAAATGGCTCTTAGCAGCTTTAAATTCACATTCTCCCAGATGAGAACGGATTAAGAAACTACCGTTCCTTGTAACTCCGGTAGAAAAGTCCCGGGCAGGACTCTGGTGTGACTTTGGGCACCTTCTCATTTCTCAGCAGACAACTGTGGCCAAAGAGATGGGTACACTGGCTATCCAGGCCTAGGTCATGAACTCACACCCATGAAAGAAAACCCACTGTCAGAAGGAGGAGGAAGGGTGCTGCACAGTTAAACCAATACTCTACTATGCTCTGCGGAGTGTTTTTTTATTTCTATTTTAAATTCTATTTCTAGTAAAAAAAAATCCATACTTTCATTCCTTTGGTGCCATAGATCTATGTCTTGGCCTCAACATAGTCCCAGAATATTTATCACTCACAGAACAAAGAAACGGTTCTACTTTATTAACTATGAGCAAATGTGTTAGAACGAGAATTTACAAAGTTACCACGGAGTTTCCTGGTAGAGGGTGTAACATGTCGCACCTGCTGTTAAGGAGTGGTGGCTCAGTACTCTGGCTTGTGGTTTTTTAATGTCCACAGGACATGAAGAGTGATTTTAGATCCAAATTCCCATTATTAATGATCTGAAAAAAATCTAGGGAAAATGTATGTAAAATATTCTGTCTGCAAACAAAATACAAAAACAAAATAAAGCAAAACAAAAACCCAACTCATGAAAAACCCAAGCCAGGCAAAGCAAGTTACTTACTTATGTGCCTTGCTGTCAGAAATACAGTGAATTGAACCAAGAGTTTCTGGAGCCTGAGCAAACCAAGCCTCGTGGCAGTTAATGGCAGGATGGATGGCAGATAAGGATACATGGATAAATATAACTGAAATATTTGTTAGAGTGTCCTTTAAACTTATTGTTACTCAACATTTAAATTACCAATATAAATATGCAATACTAAATCTTACTTTTCAGAATTACCTTTAACTATTTATAAGTAAGTAAATCAAAGGCAATTTTCCTTTTTGAAATGTATTAGGAGTTGAATGCACGAGAGTTTTTGGGGTGCAAGCAGTCATGCGTGGCTCTGTTTTGTGTTTTCTTCTCTGACCTAGAACCTAAAGACACAGGTAGACAAATGAGAGAAAGGCTTCATTTCATAATCAGAGTCTAGAGGCACCTTTTACCTACTCCAGCAGGAAGATTTTGCCCCATAGGACATGTTGAGAGTAGTTTTTAAAATACATTATTGGGTAATTTTTCTTTGCTTAAAATATTGGTAATTATTCTCCAAATTTGAGGAAGGCACCTAACAGGTGATTTCTAGTCCCTTAGACATAATCTCTAGAGAGTGCCATTAGCTCCTGCCTTTAGATCAGAGCTCCAGGAGAGCTGCGGTGCGAGCAGACCTCTGGACTCCTGCTCACCTGAGTGTGTCACCTTCACAAGTTCACTTGCCCCAAGGCTGACCTGCCTGTGTGGTTATTTGAACTTTCAAGGCCATGGATTGGTGTCCCTGGCAGCCTGCAGTCCTTGCTGTTGGAGGCGGAATGGAAGACGGACACTTACGTGTCTTAGACGTAAATACTGGGCAAAACATGCAGACCCCAACCACAGACTCACAGGTAAACACCTCTGCTGGAGTTTGCCTTCACTTTGGTCTTCTAGAACCTCGTGAAAACGATAGCTGATAGAGCCCAGGCCCGAAACACGCCTCTCTGTACTCGCGGAGTCTATAAGGATTTCAGTTCTTGACTGTTTGTGTAAAACCTTTCTCTGGGGTCGCAAGCTGATCTGTGTACCCTTTCCTTCCCCCTCCATTTCCCACATTTCCCTTCTTGCTCAGCACTGCTTTGTGTTCAGATTTGCAGGGTCATCGCGCCTAAACCTATTTGTATACTTAGTCTTCTGTTGCCTTGGGATCAACTTGCCTAGAGCTAACGTAGTTCCTCGCACACCCTAACCCCAGCTGTGGACTGGAGGACAGATGTGGACAGAGCATACTGCCTAGAATCTGTTCGAAATACATTCATAATGAATCAGACATTGCCATAACTGTATTTTTTTGGCCATTATTACAGATTTGTTCCCTAATCTGGCTACCTAAGACAAAGGAGATTGCAAGTGGCCAAGGTAGTCCCAAGAACGATGTGACTCTGTGGGCCTGTCCTGGTCTGGCCAGGTCACGTGGATTTTTGGGTAAGTACGTAGGTGAATAAAATGCTGTGTACCCATAGCTAAGTGAGCTGTCATGGGCAGGAAAAGCCCCAAATCTTCTCCTCTGGCTCTTTGAAGTATTTATTTGATCAGAGGAAAAAGGCTTACACCCACAACCGCAGGGCGAGTATAGATGAGTGTTTCTGAATTTGACTGAAACTGTTCATCACTTACAACGGTCCTGCGCTCTCCTTCTTGCACACGTGCATGGATGAAGCAGTGATGATCAGAGATAGTTTGTAAACTCTTCTTCAACTGTTCTTTAGTTAGTATCATAATTCATCTTTCCTTATTTTGCAGGAGAACCAGCAGGGCTGCAACCTGTGGGTAAATTTAATATGCGTCTACTGTGTATGGGGCACTTTCGGGGGTGTTGGGGGTATACATGTAAACAAGACAGACATTATCTTTGCCCTCACAGAGCCTTTACTTCAGGGGGAAGAAACAGACCGAAAACCCCAAATATATACAGCGTTAGATGGTGATAATACTGTGACTCTCTTTGTAGACTGTAAGAATGTTATTTGGCAACAACAAAACACCCTTAACAGAAAGACTTCCTGCTCCTGCTGGTCAGTCTGACCTCAGAATGACTTTGATATCCTTAAGCTGTTTTACTGTGTGATTTGGTAAATAAAAATGTAGGCAGCTCGTGACAGAGCTACCTGGGTGGCCAAGCATGAGTGTAGGAGGGACATGAGTTGATCCTTTGCATATTTTAAATCATAAGATATGCAATTCATGGGATATTTTTTCTGATTAGAGAAATATTTTTTTATATTTTATTTATTTTTAAAATATTTTATTTATTTATTTGAGAGAGAGAGAGAGTGACCATGAGTGGTGGGGATGGGCAGAGGGAGAGGGAGAAACAGACTCCCCACTGGGCAAGGAGGCTGATGTAGGGTTCCATCCCAGGACCCCGAGATCATGACCTGAGCTGAAGGCAGGTGCTCAATGGACTGAGCCACCCAGGTGCCCTAGAGAACTATTTTTAATCAAGCCTTAAACCTGGTTCTTCACAAAACTATGATTCCAGGAGCTAATTAGGTCTTTCAGCAAGATGGGATCCTCTGATAGATTCTGGAGTCAGTTCATTGATACTGGCAATAAAGAATGAACTTAACCGGTACATTTTCTTTTTTTCTCTAACCTTGACAAGCTATAAGTTCTTTAGTTGTAATGCCTTGTGCTTTTCTTCACTGATATTAGAATTCCAAAGAGTACATTTAACCTTTTCTCCTCTTAACATGTTTATGATTGGAGAAGATGTAGCTACTTTTTTTTTTTTTAAAGATTTTACTAATTTATTTATCAGAGAGAGAGAGGCAGCACAAGCGGGGGAGCGGCAGAGAGAGAGGGAGAAGCAGGCCTCCCGCTGAGCAGGGAAGCTCGATATGGGGCTCGATCCCCGGACCCTGAGATCATGACCCAAGCTGAAGGCAGACGCTTCACCGACCCAGCCACCCCGGCGCCCTGATGCAGTTACTTTTGAGCTCTCGGACACCAATGCTCATCTCTGACCCAGTAGTCTCTTCCACATGCAGTATTTCCCCAAAATGTGTGGCAGGGTGGTTAGCATTTAAAAAATGAAATGGAATAGTAGAGAATGGAAACAATGTAAAAGTAGGCATTATTTTGTGAAACTTTTGTTGCAGTTGTGCGGTACCTTATACGTGTCTATATATGGGGTCTCTACATAAAGTGTGGTTTTGAACCGTGGATTGTGGTCATAAAGCTTGGAAAAAGGCTGTTCTAGATTATGGCCACGCCTTTCCTTCGTCTCACCCTGTTAACCACACTCATGATTCTCTGGGGGGAAAATTCAGTTGAAGAGGCCTCCCGCATCTAACTGCAGAAGAAAGATAACTCCCCATCATCCTTCCCCTCACCCTATAAAAGTTGAAATTTATAAGCATTGAAACAAGGAGTAGGTAACTTTCTAGCCTATAGGTGAGATCTGGCCTTTGATTTGGTTTCATCAGTCCTTCGCACATGCATCGATGGGTGGTCTCCTTTATAATGACTGCTGCATAGAGAAAAAAAAAAACCTTTCAATCCTTTCAGTGATAATACTCTTGGAATTTAGGGATGTAAATCCTAAAGAATGACCTTTGTCTGAGGTAAAGATGGCATTTCCCACTTAATCTAGTAAATTAAGATTTTCACTAATGTGAGAGTAGTGTTTCAGGAATGCCTTTGCTTCTAATCCAAACTCCATTTTCCTAACAAATTCTGGAAGTAGTTGTCCATTTTTTAAGTCAAGACATTTTTCAAAGCCTGCTTTGGAGAAGATTTGGAATTTTTTTCTCTGTTACTCCTTTTCTACTTTTATTCCTTCCCTTCTCTTCATCTCAACACATCATAATAAAGAATGAAAGCTTATTTATCACCTACTGTGTTTATTGAATTGACTTTAAGGTTTAATTTAAAAGCATTCATGTAATGTTTTATATTTATCCTGACTAAATTAAGTGGTTTTCATTTATATTGCTTTAATTTACAAATGTTCAATTTAAAAAAAAAGGGACAGGGGTCTTCCATAGGAAAAGAGATTCTTCTTTGCTCTGGGTTTGGAGAATGGGCTAAACGGTTAGAGCATGGAATTTGATTCAGTTCTGGCTCTGCCATTAATTAGCTCTGTGACCTGGAACAAGGCAGTTGATATTCCTGAATTTTTTTTCATCTGTAAAATAAGGGAGCTACTTTGTATCTATGAATCTAAATTTTTTAATGTACTGACACCCAGGGCCAATCCCATGTCTCTTTGGGGGCGTGTGCATGTATATATACGTGAACATGCAGGAGAGCATTAGGAGTGAAGTGTGTGGATGGAAAAATTCTCAAGTATCTAAGATATTTGTCTCCTTCAGGAGTGGAATACGTGTATGCACTCCTTGCTGCTGAGAATCTGCTGTCAGAGCACGAGATTACTTCTGAAGTTGCAGATCTCACTTGAGTTATAAACTGTACTGGTTCTATGAGATGACCACCCACCTAGCTAGATTTTACCTGTGTCCCCAAATACCTCCTCAAACAAAAACTTACCCAACCTCTTTCCTTCCCTCCATCCTCCAGGCCCCAGCCTCCTTTCACGGAGTCAGTTTTTTCTGCTTTGGTCTGAAGGTTTGACTATTAACAGTCACTATTGGGTTAGGATAGATTTTGCCAAGTATTTTTCAAGGAACATGAGCCACCTGAGATGTTCACGTTAAAAGGACTCTGGTTAAATAAGTTTCAGAAATTCTGATTATAGTCTCTTCTCCCAAATAAAGCAGTCTTGAAATAAGGAATCCTGTTTAATTTTTTTTTAACCTGGAGATCCCAAACTATTGTGAACATTAAACAGTTTTTTCATTTTTAATACCTATTAATCTCATATAGAATTATTGTTCCACATAAGAACTAGGATGATCGGTAGGGGAAGAAAGGGATAAAGAAAGGGGGGGTAATCAGAAGGGGGAATGAAACATGAGAGACTATGGACTATGAGAAACAAACTGAGGGCCTCAGAGGGGAGGGGGGTGGGGGAATGGGATAGACCGGTGATGGGTAGTAAGGAGGGCACGTATTGCATGGTGAACTGGGTGTTAGACGCAACTAATGAATCATCGAGCCTTACATCGGAAACCGGGGATGTACTGTATGGTGACTAACATAATATAATAAAAAATCATTAAAAAAAAAAAAGAATTATTGTTCCACAAAATATTCTTTGGGAGATGATCAGTTAGATAACAGAAGAAGGGGGATTGTCTCCACATACATTACTAAGACTCACGTGTGCTTTGAGGGAGAGCTTTTTGGGTCCTTTCCTATTAAACTGTCTCAATTTATTTGATTAGCTCCTTGAAACCTAGGTCCCAAAGGGATGACGTTTTGGAGAGGGTAAGAAGAAGGATGGGATGGGTGGCAAGAGCATAGCAGGAGCAATTCCTGGGTGTTGGTGGATTAGAGAAGATAGAACTGATAATGGTTTGGGGCATGAGGGGTGTGGTGGGCTAGAAATACCCCACCACAGTATCCTCGTCAAATCTCTGGAAGCGGTGATTGTGACCTTATTTGGCAAAAGGGTCTTTGCTGGTGTAATTTAGTCGAGGACTGTGAGATGAGATCATCCTGGATTATCCAGATAGGCCCTAAATCCAATGACAAGTGTCCTTCGAAGAGACACACAGAAGAGAACAGGTACACCGAAGAAAGGGCCATGTGACCACAGAGGCAGAGAATAGGGTGATGTGGCCACAAATCAAAGGTAGGAGGCAAGGGTTGGAATCTTCCCCAGAACCTCCAGAGGGAGCCAGCCCTGCCGACTCCTGATTCTGGACTTCCGGTCACTGGAGCTATGAGAAAACAAATTTCTCTTGTCTCAAGCAGTGTGTGGTAATTTGTTATGGCAGCCCTAGGAAACTAATAAAGGGGGGAAGAGCTGTGAAACGGAAACCCAGTGAAGCCAAACCTCAGCCACTTTAGGTTGCTGCCCACAGCCAGCTCTGACGGGTGTTTACCACAGCAAAGGCACAGTGGCAGCGCCAGCTCCAAACGCGGCAGGTTTCAGAGAAGCCTTCATCCTGGGACGGGATACGTGGCCCCCACCTCAGCAACAGCCCTTGTAATGTCGGACCTGAACTGTCTTCCCCTCTTCCCGCAGGCCACAGAGGCAGAGTGCTGCACCTGGCTTTGAGTCCAGACCAGACCCGAGTGTTTTCTGCTGCAGCTGATGGCACAGCCTGTGTATGGAACTGCTGTCACTCAGCCCCTCTACGAGCTCCGGTTTCCTCACTTCGAAGTGAGAATAATGACAGGGGCCTTGTCTTCTCCATGGGGTTGTTGTGATGGTCCAACAGGATGAAGTGATTTTCCTGAGGTGAATGTTCTCGTGACCTCCTTTCTCAGGTTACTTATTTTGCTCTGCTTCCTCCTGTTGCGTTTCCCACATGTTGTCTTTGCCTCTTCTCTATTTTCCCCTCCCTCCCTCCTCCTCTTCTTCTTCCTCCTTTTTCTTCTTGTCTGTCTCTTCCTTGTTAGGGATGCATTTCCACTGCGATAGAATACCTATAGCAGAGATTTCCAGACATATTTTTCCCTCTTGACTTTTCTCCCAATCTCTGGCTTCATATTTCTTTCTGCCTCTGGCTATTTCCTTTCTGAGATCCTTTCCTGACTTTAGCTTAAACCAAATGCATTAAAACATCATTTATTCACTTGAAAAATATTGGTCAAAATCCTACTATATGCTAGGCACTATGTTAAGCATGCTCATTATTTCCTCTCAAAACGAGATCTCCTGTAGGACTCCCTTGTCCCTCTTCGTGGTCTCATCCCTATCTTGGTCATCCCATCATTCAGGGAACCTCCTGATTATTCCACTCCATGCTTCATCCGTTCATGCCTTGTTCTCTTCTGTTTCATCTTAGTCATGCCCTGAATGCCTGATGACCACCTGGTTTAATTCCTTCTACCTTGTTTTCCTGTCTTTATTCTTCATGGGTCTCCACCACAGTTAGGTTACATTTCTAAAAGCATGGTGGTGATCTTCTCAGCCCCCTGCTCAAAAACTCTCAATGACTCCCTCTTACATAAACCCCTCACCTCAATCTTAGGGTCCTGAAACCAGAATTTGAAGTTAGGGAACGTGGGCTTACCTTGGCTCTGCCATAGCCCGCCTGAGTGACCTTGTGTGTGGTCATAACATTTACAAGAACCAGAATCTGGATTTGATAATTGCTAAGCTTTTTTTAGGCTCTATCAGGTCACTGTTCTCTCTCTCTTTTTTTAAAATAGGCTCCATGCCCAGTGTAGAGCCCAGCGTGGGGCTTGAACTCACAACTCTGAGATCAAGACCAGAGCTGAGATCAAGAGTCAGACTCTTAACTGACTGGGCCACCCAGATGCCCCTGTTCTATCTTTTAAATGTTAATTCTTGCCCATCTCCTGTGTTGACCCTGAGCTAAGTCTTGTGATTTCCTTCCTTGATGCCTTTGTCGGAGCTTTTCTTCTAGTCTGGAATTCCTACACTCTCTTCCATTTTCTTTGCTCATCTAAGTCTTAACCTCTCCAGGAAGTGTTTTGAGATGATGTTACTTGGGTTTGAACTCTTGGCATCAGTCTATACCACCCACTTGATATTAACATACTATTCGGATCAAGATATGAACATTTCTTGTACCCTAAAGACTTCCTTGTACCCACTCAACACCTTTCCATTATTCTGACCTCTATCAGTATAGTTTTGTCTTATGCCAACCTGCAGATAAATGGAATCACACCCTGTATATTCTTTTGTCTGACTTCTTTCCCTATTAAATTTGTAATATTAATTCATGTTGTTATGTGTAACTGTAGGTTTTTCTTTTTCATTGCTATGTAATATTCCATTGTGTAAATGAATGACGATTGTTGATCCATCTTATTGTGAATGAATATTTGAGCTATTTTTAGTTTTGACTTTTAAGAATAAAGTTGTGGGGCACCTGGGTGGCTCAGTTGGTTAAGCATCCAACTCTTGATTTTGGCTCAGGTCATGATCTCAAGGTCATGAAATCAAACCCCATGTCAGGTCTGTGCTCAGTAGGGAGTCTGCTTGGGATTCTCCCTCTGCCCCTCCCCTTGCTCACATGCTCTCTAAAAATAAATAAGTCTTAAAAAAAAAAAGAATAAAGTTGCTATGCACATTCTTAAACATTCTTTGGTGGACAAAAGCACTCATTTCTGTTGGATATATGCCCAGGTATGGAATTGCTAGGTCATAGAAAATTTCTGTTGAGTTTTAAGTAGTCACTGCCAACTTTCCTAAGAAGTATCAGTTTACACTTCCATCAGCAATGAATGAGGGTTCCATGCAATTACTTTTTAAGTGGATTTCAAAATCTGTAATGTTGCCAGTAGGGAATAGTCTATCCTCTTATTGCTGTTAAAATCCTAACTATGAATTAGGGATTATCACAGGTATCTACAATATCATCCTGGTGACTCTCTTAGAGCCCTGTTTTAGATGTTGGCACCAGACCTTACGTTTTAGTATAGGGACTCCCATACCCAGCTGTATATTGGAATCACTGGGGAGATTATATAAAGAATATTATGTCCTGGGTCTCATTGAATACAATTAAATGAAAATTTTTAGAGGTGGGGCCTGAGCATTTGTAATTGAGCTATGCTCCCTTCTTTGTTTTAAGAGGCTGTTGGTGTTGATATATGTTCTTGGTTTGGGTATACATTGTGTGTGTGCGTGCACGTGCGTGTGTATACTCATAAAGGAACTGATGGAAATTGAAGGAATCCATTCACATAATCACGTTTTGAAGCGGCTGCTGGACTGAAGACTACCCAATGAGTTCAATGTGCTGAACAACAACATAAGGGTTTTTCAAGGAAAACTTTGAGCACTTACTTCCTAGTATGTCAAGGCAGCCCTTGTAACCATTGTGTTGGCTGGACCCACCCAGGCTCAGGGATGAGGAGAACCAAGAAATCACCTTGATAATCAATGGCTGATATGCAAACTAATGAGAGAGGAGGCTGACTTTCCGCTGTATACTTTTCTTGTCTGGCCAAGTGCATCATTTCTGTCCCCTAGGATTTTAATTTCTATTTCTCACCTGCCTTTGGAAAACACTGTAAGACATTTCCTCTTCTATTTCTTCCTTAGACGCAGGTTCTTGCAGATAGATGGATAGATAGATAGCACGTGTTGATGTAGAGCAATGGTCTTCGAAGGGCAAATGCATTTCCTTTCAACCCAAATGCTCCAGACTGGCTGTTCCTGTTTCCTGCAGAATTGCTGAGCCCGTCACTGTATTTATTACTAGATAGACCTGATCTTATTGTCACTCCTGCTGGGCCCCATTGGGACAGCGAATAATTCAAGGAAAGTATGTATGCCACTCGACACATGGATGACACTGGTGACACTGGTTCCCTCATCTCTGCCTTGCAATATCCGTGAGGTTGTCATAGAACTCTGCTGCCCTTTGCCAGTGCAGATCTGCCCACTGAAGGTATAGGAGAAATGGGTACAGTTACACAAATTGCTTTTATTTATGGTAAGATTAAGAAGTCACAGCAAGTGCCCAGCCCGTAAATGACGAGTCACAAAATTCTACTCCTGAAACCAATACTACACTATATGTTAACTATCTGGAATTTAAATAAGAATTTGAAACACAATGAAAAAAAGAAGTGACAGCAAATGAAATGAAATTATCTAAACTAACCCCTTCATAGTCTTAATTATCCAGCTGAGATACTTCCATGAGAGAAGAGTATAGATGCCAGGTCCTCGAGGGTCTCCGCATTTCCCTGGAAGGCCAAAGGCAGTAATGCCTCTAACAATACCCTCACATATCAAAGGGCTTCCAGAATCCCCCTGGAGGAAAACAAGAGAGGTAGTGGGGATGAGCGTGGAACATGATCACTAGGGGAATGGAAAAAATTCCATTGAATGTGGAACATTCAATGTGGAGTTAAAACCAACCTTGACTTAAATGAAAATTAGTGCTTAAAAGCCCAAAATGTTTGGAAATGTTTTAATATTTTAAAATTGGCTTACTCTCTCTATAGACCGTGAACATGAAATAAAACTTGTGTTTACTTGCTCATGTTATCCACTAATTTTGGGACTGATTCTGCTTTAGAAGGGAAACCCTCCTGTTTGTCATTTTCTTAAAATGCTTAATAACTCCAGAGTTAAAACAGTCAAATGCAGATGGGATGTTGAGGCAAAGAGTAAGCATCATGCTTTCTAGTTTCTCTAGCACGTAACTGTTTTCCTAAAGGAACAAAACCAAAGCAACTTTCCCCTTCGTCCTGTCAAATCGACAGAAATTGCTCCCCCGGGTCTCTTTGGAGCATGTGACACTAGATGGGAGCTCCCAAAACCAGTGATTACGCTTCAGAGCAAACAGACTCTGCCAACAGAGAGGCTTCAGTTCGCTGAAAGTCACTCCTTATGCCTCCTGACTGTGCCACCCACTGCGTGACCCTGTATTCTCTCATGGAACTCTATTATCCGCATATTTAAATGTATTTGAGGTCTCGAGTCTGAAGTGGTCATTTCACTGCTCTGGCTTCAGGAAGGATGGGTGGTGCTAGACAGAGGGCTGCTGAGGCACGTACATAGAGCTCTGCCAACACCTGGCTCTGAGTGCCCAACTCCTTCCCAGCCACGTGAAAGCATCGACAACCCCTCCTTTTCAGGCAAAAATGGGCCTTATGAGTGTATGAACTTAGGAGGTATGTGAGAGCCTGGGACCCCTCCTGGACAGGTGCATTTCACACAGGGCCTGAAATTTTCATAATGAGGCCTTCAGGTTTAATTCATCCATGGCCAATTCTAAGAGGGGTCTTGGGCCCTGAGAGAATGGCAGGAGGACTGCTAAGCTTTGACCCTAGAGGGTGGTTGTGGAGGGAGGGACAGGCACATTGGGACACTGCTGTGGCCTCAGGATGTTGCGTGTGGTTCCAAGGGCGTGAAGGTTCTGGGTTCCTGGATTGCCAGTGTGGTAGACCAGGGGAGAGGAGGAGGAGGAGGGAGGGCAAAGGAGAGAAAGCGGAAAGGTGCAGAGGACTAATGTCGTCTCTTCCTGGGATTTGCCTAGCCTTGGTCCTGAAATCTAGCCATTCAGATTCTGCAGAGGGTAAGACAAGCTTCTGGGTAGAACAGAGACCCCTGGATCTCTCAGTCTCTGATTCAAATGCCCAGACCCCCTACCCTGCAACCCCTTCTCTTCAGGGGAGGCAGTAGAGGGTCTTTGGGAAAGGTGAGAAATGACACACTCAGAGCTGCAAACTTCGTAAGGTGTCTCTGCTACTCATATCTTTGAGCAGGGCCCTGTCGCACTGCCTCTCAGGGGACTCTGGGATGGAGGCTTGCACAGTCTCTGTATGCGTCACATTTGGAAGTTGCTTCCTGGGGATTGAGCTTGGCTCTAGGAAGCTATGGAGTCTGGCCAGAGAGCCTTAGTCAGGCTTGGAAAGGACAGGCATTTCAGACTTGTTCGTTAAATGGCAGTGAATTTGGGGGGGAGTACTGAGGTGCAGCAAATTCTGGGGGGAGTATTGAGGTGGGGAAAAGGGCATCGAAGGCCCTAGAAGAGTGCTGACTTCAGCTCTCCTGGATATCACATATTTTCAAGTTGAGATCTGTATATGTTTGTATGAAAGATGAGAACAGGTTTCTGATGAACGTCTTACGTGAGCTGAGAACATTAATTTATTTGGGATTCTATCAAACTTCTGTAAGAAAAAGCACTAGGGCCCTGCAGAAGCCAGCGCCAGGATAAGACAAAGCCTGATGTTACATGTTCTCTATCTGTGTGACTTACTCCAACAGCTAAAACGTGGGATCTTATTTTACTTACATTGCACGAGTCTTTTCCACCTTTGGGGCTGCCGGCACAGATCATATTCAGTCCAATCACAGGATTATAATCATAGTGCTTTTCATCATTGCAGATTCTTCGGTTTATAACGGTGATATTGACTTCTCTCAGGGTATCAGACTTAGGCGAGTTATTGTGAATTCTGCCCCAGCCTGCAACTCGACACACGGTTCCCGGTTTGACATCAACCCCCGTCTTAGGGAGAGGGAGGATACTCACATTTTTATTAATTTTTGCTTTTTTGTTCAGCTGTTAGAAGACAAGCATGAAGACTTCAATAAGATCATTTAAATGGTCCTATTTTTACTTAATTCTAGCCCAACCTTCAAGGACACCCATGATGTAGCTATTGTCTGTAGCCACGAGCGCCAAGGAGGAAGTTCCCATGCAGGCGGCCAGATTGTAGGAGGTTCTGTGACTCCGAAGTGAATCAAAGGTACATACCTGTAAAAGCTTCAGGTCCCCCTCATGTGTGTACTGATCAAAGCACGGATAAGGAAACTCTTTCTTTACATACATTATCTGTTTCTCAGACTCTGTTTTGGATATTGAGTGAGCTCCAAGAATGACCTGGGACTTCCTGGTCCTGAAAACAGACACAACACTATTAACTGGGTTTACTCTTTACATCAGGAGCTAAGCATATTCTAGAATCAGCTTGACTGTCTCATTTGTAAATCTACTTTCTGTGGCAATACTTGTTTGTGGCTCAGAAAGAAAAAGAGGGTATTTTAAAGAATAAAAAATTGTGTATGAATCTATCATCATCACCACCAGCTTCTCTGTAACACGCTAAACTAGGTTCCCTGAAAAACATGTAACAAGAGAATTCCATGGCAGCTAAGCCAAGTCTTGGGATCTTAGGGGTTGGGGCTTTAGTGCCCCTTCACCTTCCCTGAGCTGTGATAGAGAATCAGGTTGTAGAATACAAAGGCCTCAGGGGTCTAGAGATGGAAGCAAAAGGCACTCAGTAGTTGTAGCGGAATGCACTGAAGGGATCTTTGTAAGACAACAACAAACTTACAACAGAAAACTCTCAGAAATAAGAATGCCCAATGAAAGACCCTATTTGCATAGCACTGAGTGTGTGTATATTGGAGGGATGGTGATCTGAAGCAGGGATCTAGATGCTTTCTTTTTTTTACTCCCTGCTAAAGGTTCATTTTGGTTAATAAAATCAAAATACTCAGGAGGTGCTGGCTGGTTCAGTTAGGTAGCGCCTGTGCCTCTTGATATCTGGGGTGTAAATGAAAGCCCCACGTGGGGCATGGAGCCTACTTAAAAAGATACTCTCTGGTGTATTAATAATTAAAATTACTCGTTCACAACCTAGTATAAATGAAACCAATCAGATCGTCACACTGTCATTTTTCCATTACAACAGCTGATGTGAGTTTCACTTAAGAAACTAGAACAGTGGTCCAGTAGAGTACCGTGATGAAGAAATGTTCTGTCCGAAATGGCAGCCACTAGCCATATGTGGCTACTGAGGACCTGAAATGTGGCTAGTGCTACCAAGGAACTAAATTTGTAATTTTATTTAATTTTAATTTAAAATCAGAGAGCCACAAATAAACTCATATAACCAATATGACAGGGGCTACCATATTGGAGAGCCCAGGTTGAGAGGCTTGATTATGGGAATGGAGGAAAGACCAGGTCTGGAAGAGCTCTGAAGGTCGTAGTCAGCAGGGGTTAAGAGATGGCTGAGGTGTGAGAGACATTCAGAAAAGGAAACAGGAAGGTATCAGAAACAAGCTTTCTCTACTTGACTGTTGTGCTCCGGCTCCCGAGGGGACACTTGAATTTGATCCTTCCATACTGTGGTTCGTTCTCTCTAGTCACGAAGTCAAGACCAGAAGCAAAGCCTTGCAGCACCCAGACCCGGTGGCTCTAGGGGAGTCCGACACAAAGTGGTACTCACTGTGGATCCCCCGATGGTCTGATACTTGGGGGCTGAGTCTGGGCTTAAGGCCCTGCTGGGGGAAAGCAATTTCCCAGAGACTTAAGTGATGTGAAGATACACACGTGAGCTTCCTGTGGTTTTAGTGAAGATTTATTCTCTTTACTGATATTCCCCCAAATAAGAATATCTGCAGAAACGATTTTTAGAACGCAAGCACTTACAGGACACAGTGAGCTGCAGTCAATACCCAGTCTTTTGCGATCAGAGCCCCAGCACAGATTTTTTCTCCTTTAAGTAGCACCATGTAGGGTCTTGAATGAGGACTCACTTGATTTCCTCCAATAATTTCTACACAGAAATCTGTTAAAGGGAAAAAGACAAATCCTATCAGTGCTCACCCCAAAGAGCTCTCCCTAAAGCCACGGTCCTAAGACCAGACATGCTTTTCTTGCTTGGAGAGGAAACATAGGTGACAGCATCCGCACCCCCTGTCCCCCACCCCTCCATGCAGATGTTTAGATATCGGAATGTAAATCCCATTCCTGTTGGATGTCCTGCTCTTTCACCCATGGAGGCTGGGCCATTGGCAGTTCCAAGGATTATGAGGCTGGAAATCTGCCACAACCACTGACATCAGGCCTCAGGGCTTGCAGAGGGCAGACAGCTGTGCATTGGTGGGTCGCAGTTGCTGCAGGAGATACTAGTGAGGATGACAACCTTGAGTGCTCTCCCCTCTCCTCCCTTCTGGCTGAGTATTGATCTGGGGAAGCAGAGCAGCTTTCAGAAGCCTGAGAACTGCCCTTTACCCAAACTCACGGCTTATAAACTGATATAGTACCTTCGAGCTGTGCCCCCACCTATGAGTTCTTTGGTCATTATGAGACTTCTGTTTAATTAAAATTTGTACTCTCCTCATTCCTAAGTTGACAGAACAATATCTATTGCATCCGAGGCTCCCCTTCAACCTGCAGACTGAAACACACGGTTGAACTGAAGGCCTTTTCCAAAAAGGTAGGAGAAGGGAGGAGAGAAGATGCCATAAGGAGAGAACTGTGCCTTAGTCGAATGTCCTTGTTGACAGAGCAGGAGTAGAGCTTCGTTATGACAGAATACTAGACCTACACCCAAGAGACACCATCCATGCTGGTTTAGCCATCTTGTGCCTTTGTGATATCCTTTCAGTCCTCCACCTCCTGCACCAGATGTTCTTGGATTCTCCTAAAATACTTCTCCTGACCACAGGCTGAGACTCGGTGGTTTCTCAAATAGGGCACAGTGCCTGTTACTCTGTGAATAACTCACCGCCAAACTCACAATAAGATGCAAATGATGAGAGTGAAGGAAGGGGAAGAGTGTGGTCCTAAGGGCTCTCTTTCCAGAAGTGTGTTGGGAAGGGGAAATACTAGGCTCTAGAAGTCAAAGGATAAGGAATTTAGAGAAACCCAGGGACCCTCATCCACATCTCAAATTTTCCTTGGGTGAGTCATGTATGGAAAGATCAAAGGTGCCTCTCTGGACCTTCTGAGCTGCAGAAATCATAAACTCAACAGAATAACTTCATTTTGCAGAATCACCTGTTTGGTGAGCACATATACCAGCTGCAAAAAAAAGCCAACATCTGCAACCAACCACTCCTAAAAGGGTCAGGGGTAGAATTTAGAGCAGGTGAGAAGCTTTTGGAACCTAGCAATTCTTGATCCCTACCCAGAATCAAAATAAATGAGAATCTCAGGAGCTGGGGCTGGAGGCAAGCCTTGTTTAAAAAGCCCTCCAGAGTATTCTGATGTGTAGGAGAGTTGAGACCGCTGGTCCAGAGCATCAAGCCTTGCTTTGCTATATCTGTTCCCTTTATGGGCCCACATTCCTCTCTCTGCACACAGGAAACAAAGAAGAGTGGAGCAAGCTGCTTCTGTTGCTTCCTTTGAAGGAAAGATATAATTGGATTTTTTAATCTGCCATTTTCAATGTTGTGGAGGATTTAACATGTCTGAACACAGTCATTCTACACCAGGCTGATGCTCTGCCCACGCTTTTGACCCAAATGGGTAGTAACCTTGTTAATTTAAAAATTTCTGCTCATTTTTAGGTGCAAGATAAACCATGGAACTTTCCAGTGACACACTAGTCTAGAGAATTCATATAAATTCAGATCATTCCTGATTTGTTTTGGGTGATGAAATCAGGTTTCTTTCTTTCTCTTTCTTTCTTCTTTCTTTCTTTCTTTCTTTCTTTCTTTCTTTTTTTCTTTCTTTCTTTCTTTCTTTTTCTTTCTTTCTTTCTCCGTTTCTTTTCCTTCCTTCCTTCTTTTTCTTTTCTTTTTCTTTTCACTTTTGTTTAAAACCATCCATTTATTTTCTGCAGCAAGAAAGGCCGAACACCACTATTTCTTTCCTTAAAGGTACTATTTATTTTCTCAACTCAAGCATTTTTGTTTATTTTCTTGTGTTAACATTGTCTTTCTGCCAATTTTCAAGTTATAAACTGGCAGCGAAAAGCACTGGCGGTTCCATTGTTTTTTGTGAGGAAATTTTAAAGAGGAAAGGATGTTTTTCCTTCTAAAATAAAGACATAGAATCCAAAGGAGAGTATTAAAGCATGGGGAACAAATATCTCCTCTATACTCAGCTAATCCTGCCAAAAGTTTGCTGAAAGTCTGCTACATTTGCTTAATGGTTATACTAGAAATGATGAGAAGCAGTCTTACCTCCAGGAATCAGCAGGAGAAAAATGGCAATTGAGAGAGAAGACGCCAGAAACGTACAGAAGTTCCTCATTGTGGCTGCTGTCCCCACATCAATCGGCATGAAAATCTGTGTTAGTTCTTGACTGACTCCGTCTATATATTGAGACTCCATCTATATATTGAGAGTACAAAGGATGTGGTTTTCTCTCTTTCCAATTTCAAACTCGAGCATTCAGAAATGAAACACAAGTGAGAACAGTGAAGTATTGCTCATTATGAGTGGGCATGCTTTCCTTGGCTAGGACCGCGGAGGGAGGGGAGGGCAGCTCTGTAGCGTGGTGGGGGCGAGAGGACCCTGTTGCCCTCAGAACGTAGTACACGAGGAGAGACTCTAAAACGTTTTGGCAGAAATTGGGAGGATTCTAGTTTTCGTCAGCAGCGATATTACCTTCTGCATCCACTAACGGAATCTATTAAGACTTAAATTAGAGCTTTGAAAAATAATTGGTCAGCAACTAAATTTTTTTCTAGTTATCTCCTTGGGTTATGCAAGGACGAATAGGCCAAGGGCAAATGGAAATGCAGGGGGAGGTCTTATTTATTCATAAGCTCCTGCCTAGATTTTCCTTCCCCATTTTGTGGAAGATAATTTATTGTGCTCTTACCTGAAGTCTGTGGCTGCTGTGCAGACAGAGTGAGGTGGGGATAGGGAGTGTTGGCTCTTTCCAGCCCTTTGTGTTTCCCTTGGTTGTCTGATTATACATCTTCAGACACAAGAAAGATACTGAGCTTCCCCTTTCCCCTTCTTCCTCCCCCTTTCCTTTCCGCCTCTCCCCTTTCTTCTTTCTTTCTGGTTATAGCTAAAGAAGGAAAATGGTAGTCAGACGTGGCTATTTTGTTCTAATATTGAGGAACATCTTTCTTTAAGACAGATGAACCTCAGTCCTTCAAGGAACAATATTTGGTACGCTTTCTATTAGAAATGTTTTATGATCTTTTCTGAGCTGAGGATGTGGTCTTTATTTTAATTCACACGGTCATATGTTCTTTCAGGATGTTTGGTGTTACACAAACCATCCCCAGAGTTAACATGTTGATGACTTCAGACCTAGTGGTTTGTTTCTCAGAAATCACATGATCTTCTAAGGGAGCCCTACTGAGACCCCTATGTTTCCTTTTCCCCAGATATTACTAGTGCATCAAAGGTTAATCATTTTCAGTAATAGCAGTGGGACAACCAGCCTCCAGTTCTGGCAAGTCAATCTTGACTGACTATAGCTACTAAAAATTTCCTAATGGAAACAGTGATAAATATGTTTTTTTTTTTAAATGTGAATATGGTTGCTATTTCCTCATTCGTGTTGGCTTTTAAGAGCTTTATGAAATATATTTTACATACCATTAATCTGACCCATTTGAAGTTTATAATTCAACGGTTTTTAGTATATTGACTGAGTTGTGCAACCATCACCGTAACTCATTTTAGATCGTGTTCATCATTCCCCAAAGAAGCTTTGTACATATTAGCAGTCACCATATAACCCATTAGAATTACCATATAACCCAGATTACTGGGTTATGTTTAACATTTTGAGGAACTTCTAAACTGTTTTCCAAAGTGGCCACACCATTTTACATTCCCATCAACATTATAGGAAGGTTCCAATCTTCAACATTGTAGAAGGTTCCTGCATCACTGCCAATACTTGTTGTTGTTGTCGTTGTCCTTTGGTAATTGCTATTCTAGTGGGTGTGAAGTACTATCCCATTGTGGTTTGGATTAGCATTTCCTGAATGAATAACTATGAGCTTCTTTTCATGCGCTTACTGGCCATTTATCTCTTTTTGTTGGAGAAATGCCTATTCAAATATTTTGCCTTCTAAAAAATGGGGTTATTTATCTTTTTATTATTGAGTTGTAAGTGCTCTTTATATATCCTGGATAGGATTCCCTTATAAGATACATGATTTGCAAATTTTGTCTCCTAGTCTAGGCGTTGTCTTTCATTTTTCTTGATGGTGTTTTTTAAAGCACATAAGTTTTAAATTTTGATGAAGCCCAACTTACCAACCTCTTCTGCCTTGTGTCTTTGTTGTCCTATCTAAGAAATCACATCCCCTTTCATCTCAAACACATCAATTTATAGGTAGAAGATTACTGACTAGATAGGAATCTATAACTCCCTTTACTCTCACCCTGAATGTGAAGTCACAGTTCTTATAGTGAGATTTTCCCTTTCTAATCTATGGGTGTCTCTATCAAAGGAACTGGGTCAGTCCCCAGAATCAGCAATCCTGGCAATCATGAACACTCAGAAATGAGTCAACATTATTCCTTTTCCAGAATCTGCTGTGTCACTTATGTATTTTTCAGTCTATCACAGTGACATTGACTTCTTTCAAGGTATTTGAAATTGTTCACGAGTCTTTTCTGGTGCTTTCCCATCCTGCTGAATGATACCTGGTGCGGGGTGTGACATTTCCTCCTATTTTTCGTAGCTTAAGTATTTCTACAGTTTTATAGCAGCTTTACCTTCCAGCTAGAAAACAGGAAATGCAGTTTCAGTCAAGGACAACAGTAACCCGACCCAGACAATAGCTCCGATTAAAATATATGTCTTGCTTATTTAGTATGTTCTAATGAAGGACATGGCTGAAGACATGATCTGATAACTGACAATCAGGAATTGATTTTTTTTAATGTTTCGAATTTTTACTTGAACTTCAGTTAACATATAGTATAATATTAGTTTCAGGAGAATTCAGTGATTCATCACTTAGCTATAACACCCAGGGCTCATCTTAACAAGTGCCCTCCTTAATACCCATCACCCATTTATCCCATCCCCTGCCCACTTCCCTCCAGCAACCCTCAGTTTGTTCTCTACAGTTAAGAGTCTCTTATGGTATGCCTCCCTCTCATTTTTCCCCCTTTCCCCTATGTTCATCTATTTCCAGCAACTGATTTCTAAAAAGTCACAGCATACGTTTACAGGCGTATTTTGCTAGGCTAGTCTAGGTTAACTTCAGTTCCGTTAGCCTGTAAGTGATAAAATCATATTGGTGGTGGATAACAGTTCTGTGTTTGAAAAGCTGCAGTGGAGAACTCAGTCATTATTCAGATGGTCTTAGGTTTGTGGACAGACAGGTATTGAGACCAAATGGAAGAAAACCAGGCTCCAGGTGCGGTGGGGCTAGGTGGAAAAGGGGCCAGAGTCTTCATTTGCCATCTCAGTGGAAATGTGGTTTCCCTACTTCTGAACATGCATAAACCAGCCTGAGGGTCTCACATATGTGCCTTTGAGGGCTTGCTCATGTTCTGCTCTTCTCTTCCATTCGCTAAGCCTCTTCTTGGCTCACCACTTTGCTCTCTTTTCAAAAAGTCAAGGCAAGGAAAGTAGTGAGTGTGCTCAAGGTTGAATACACAGTAGAGGGAGACAATTCTAGTTCTTTCTTTTCATCTTGCCTTAAGCTCAGCTTGAAACTGCAGAGGGTCTTGGTCTTATGGACCTTCTAAAAACAAAGGACACAACAGTAGTGGCCACTGTCACATGCCTAGCCCAGCATTGTTTTCAGCCCTCACTTCCTCACCTTTGACTGTCCCCACTTCCTCAGAGGCCCCTCTGAGTAGCTGGTGCTCCCAGCCCTCACCTTGCTGACATATAGAAGTTGAGACGGTCACAAGGGCAAGCCTTTCCATAGAACATGGAGTCACATGCCCATGCGAACCTTCCTTCCTTCTCTCCCACTCACGCTTCCTCACAGCCTTCATGCTTGTTATCTGGTTGGATGGACAAGGAGGAAGGAGAACCCTTAACGGGACTTTTGATCTTAACGAATGGATTACAACTGGAGTCTGGGGAGCCTGTATGTGTAAGGCACAGTCCTCTCAAGCTCTCAAGTGCACAAGCACACAGAACAGCACTGAGCACTCCATTAACCTTGAACCCTGACAGGATGGCCATGTTGAAGTCCTCACACCCTCTTTATGGTTTCTTGAGCAACACCACCCTGCTGGCCACAGAAGTGGCAGAGGTGAGAGGGAGTTTCCTGACTCTATTGTAAGAACACAAACCCACACCTCCCCTACTCCATTCCACTTCCTTATAAAGAGAAGAATTGAAGGTCCTGAAGGGGACCCGATGCCACTTCTACTATTTGCTTGAAACCTGAGTCCAAAAATCTCTAGATTCCTCTTGATTATCTTTACCACTCTCTGGATTACTTCCATCCCTTACACAAAACAATTAAGGAAATACTTATTGAGGGCCTATTATATACCAAGTATTACTCTAGGTGTTGGAGGATATAGAACTAAAAAGACAAAAATACTCATTCTGTGGAGTTTGCATTGCAGTGAGGGAAGCAGACAAAGACACGCCATCTAAAGCGTATCAGAGGTAACTGATCGGGAGAAAAATGCAGCAGGGGCGTAAGCCAGGGGAGGGAGCTGCCTTTCGCTGCTCAGGATGCTGGACAAGGATGAGAGTATGGGGAGTAGGGGTGACCTTGAGAGAAAGATCCCCCCTGATGTCCTAAGGAAGAAAGTATGGGGAGTCATGATGTGAGTATCAGTGGGCAGTGAGCGTTGGGGGAAAGCTCTGGGACTTTCTTTCCTCTTGATATTGGGTGTGTATGGATCCCCTGACCTTTCTCTTAGCTCCTGCTGGACAAGTTCCTTATCAGCCCCCTTTGGACTAGTGTGAACCTTCTATTCGCATTTTTTTTTAAAGATTTTATTTATTTATTCGACAGAGATATTGACAGCCAGCGAGCGAGGGAACACAAGCATGGGGAGTGGGAGAGGAAGAAGCAGGCTCATAGCGGAGGAGCCTGATGTGGGGCTCGATCCCATAAGGCCGGGATCATGCCCTGAGCCGGAGGCAGACGCTTAACCGCTGTGCCACCCAGGCGCCCCTTCTATTCGCATTCTGCCTTCCCACCGTGCCTTCTCTATTCCACTCTGTGCACGGCAGCCAGATAATCATTCTAAAACTAAGTCTGATCACGTCACTGTCCACCTCAGAACACTTTCCCATTTCCTTCCCCATCAAGGCGAAACACCCCCTAACTGGCTAAAGTGAGTCACTGCTGCTTCTTAAACATGGTCTCTCTACTCTTTCTGCCTTCGAGGTAAGTGAGATCCAAAGATGCCCCGTCAGAGAATTAGCCCACCTCGTGATGACACTCAGTTCAGGGCAAACTCCTGCTTCTTCGAACCCTCCCCCAAACTGCTTGGCACAAGCTAAATCCCATGATAAGACCCACCCAACACGCACCTACGGAGCCGCTCCGTGGGTCCTCGGCGTACAGTCTCCCTTGCTGAGCAAGCTTCAGTTAGCCAAGTGCAGTCTGACTGCGGGGGGTTCGCCACTTGGGGGTGCCAGGTCCCATCACAGGAGGACTTTTCTCAGTATTTGCCGAGAACACCTGCAGCAACAGTGCTGGGTCACAGCTGAGCAACAGTGCTGGGTCACGGCTGTGCTGCTTACCGCCACGCTCCCATTGGCCAACCTTGGCTGTGAGGACCTCTGTGAAAAACTGGTTTCAGGTTAAACTGACCAAAGTCAAAATCGTTATCGAAAAACACATATTTACCTGAAGGAGTTGAAGCTCCCCTTTAAATGACTGTGGATCACAGTAAGGACAGGGAATTGCCATTCGTTCATCGACTCACTCTTTTATTTATTTATTTATTTATTTATTTATTTATTTATTTTTATTTGAAATTGCCCTTTTAATGGAATATATTTGGTCACATTTCTCTTTATGGGACATGGGATGGGCCCCAAGAAAAACTCAATGTTTGCCCTTCTTGGAAGAAAAAAGACAACATATCATTTATGTCAGAGAATGGAGGAAATTAAGCCACGAACCTCATTTATTCAAATTTGATCAGTTCTTTCAGAGGGCTTCCTCTTTATAATAAACAAGCACAGAGAGACAGGAGAATTTATGGGGTTTTCTTTTGGTGTTTCTTTTACCTAAAACTCCCATAATGTGTGTTACCACAAATCAATTCCATTTCACATAGTTTCAACAAAGAAGCACCAGGAAGGGGATCCCAGGCCTCTGGCAGACGCAAGAGCACTGGGTGGCAAAGGCCAGGAGAGGTATGCTTGGGCACTGACCAGACAGGATCAGACAGAGAAGCGGAGGGTACCGCTTTGGATTTGTGGAATCAACGCCTACAGGAAGAAACTAAAGCCCCAAACCAAGAGTCTACACCCAAGAACTGGAGTGGAAGAAGCAGCTTTGCTTTTCTGTGCTTCAGGGAACTAGCATACCTCGCTTTAACATTCCAACATGGCAAAGGTTGAGAAGAGTCAAGCTTTCCACAGATAAGGAAATGCGTCTTTGCTTTTACAGTGAAATTTTAGTTTTTAAAATTTATTTTATTTTATTTTTTAAAGGTTTTATTTATTTGACAGAGAGAGGAAGCACAAGCCAGCAGAGCGGCAGGCAGAGGGAGAGAGCCCGCTAAGCAGAAAGCCCGCTGTGGGGCTGGGTCCCAGGACCCTGGGATCATGACCTGAGCCGAAGGCAGACGCTTAACTGACGGAGCCACCCAGGCGCCCCTACAGTGAAAATGTAAAGCCGAATCTAAACAAACACATGCACGCACCGACATCCGTGCGTGCTCACACAGACACAGACACAGCAGAAGTCAACAAGCAGAGAGGGCTGGCTGGAGTCCAGTCTGTGAACCTAACACTAGTCTGGGAAAGGTGGGCACACACATTGCTTGGTTTGTTGGGCACGCTTTGCCGCAGGTGGGCCTCTTCATTCAGCAGGCCAGTGGCTAGCTTCATTTACAGTGTACATTGTTCCTATTTGAGTAATTCTCATTCAGCACAACAGTATAATGCAAATCTGTTTGGCTCTTCCTTGTGAGAGCTGGTTTTTACGTCTCCTCTTTCATGCATGCAGTTTATGCTAAGGTGAACAGGGAACTAGCAGGTACTCGTGAGCAACAGCAGGTACCAGGGAAGAACAGAGCAGCATACCCGTATGATAATCATCCTGACTTTCAAATCACAATTCAAACGCTAGTACGAACCACAGGAAATGGCTATATTTTTAATGTCAAATAGTCAAACATCAGTAATTTCCTATGGTTCAACAGAACATATAGCAACATGGGGTAACTAATTATATGGAAAGCAAATCACTTGCAGTCACAGAGGGCACATCATTTGCTTGACTATGTTAAATGTGCTTACAAAAAAAAAGCTACTTGCAACAAAGGATAATAAAATATTAACAGTGCTTGTGTGGGAGTAGACAACATTACAAGTGCTCTTTTTACCTTCCCTGTTTTTCGAAAAGTTAATAATGTTGCTATTTACCATAAAAAAATATTTTAAAATAATATGCGAAAATGGTCAGGCATTTCAATCTTATTCTGTAGGATCTGGTCTTTGCTTATAGAGATAAATATTATAATACTATAGAGATCATACATATTAAAAGATATATATTAGAGATATTAAAAGATATAGATATGGAAAAGATAAATATAATAGAACATAACACTGAATGTGCTCACCCACTTTTCCCTCTATCCCTATTTTTGGTTTTGGACTTCAGAGTCCTTTTCACAGACTCCCCCCTCCTTCCCCAATGTTCCTCGAGAATGAGAGGAGCTCAGAATACTTACAAGTCACAGTGAGCAGTGGCCAACAGCCAGGTTCCTTTGACTAAAGCTCCTACCCAGATTTCCAGCCCTTTGATTAGAGCCGTGTAGTGTCTTGTGTGAGAGGACATTCATCTCCTTGTATAATCCCTCATGGGATTCTGGAAAAACTGAAAGCAATCCAGAGTGAAGTCCCATCTTCCCCCACCACATGTGGCACTGAGCAAGCTGGCTGTCATGAACTGGTTTACCGTGTCCATAGACCGGCACTCGGCGTCAGGAAGAGAAGGGCAAAGCAGTGTGGATGTGTGAGGTTCCCACCTGTTTCTGCGGCGTTCTCAGCTGTTAATGACCATCCCCTGTGACGCTCACACACTTGTGTTTTCTCATGATGAATTTAGTACTCAGTGTCCAGGGGAGTTTTATTATAAGCAAATTTCCTATTATGTTAGGCTTTTAAATTATTTTTTTCTGCCACATGTCTCAATTGATTTATCTCTATTTTGAAATGGTTAGGGCAAAAATGAAAAAATATCTAGAAATACTCCCTTTTTTTCTTTTTTAGTAGTTTTTTAAAAAGATTGTATTTATTTGTCAGAAAGAGAGCACAAGCAGGGGGAGCAGCAGGCTCTCCGCCAAGCAAGGCGCCTGATGTGGGACTCAACCTCAGGACCCTGGGATCATGACCAGAGCCAAAGGCAGACGCTTAACCAACTGTGCCACCCAGGAGTCCCTCTTATTTTTTAAAGGATGGTTCTCTAATGTCTTAGTAACCACTCAGAGAGCCTACTTAAAGGGCAGATTTCCTAGGCCCACTGCAGGGACTCAGGGTCAGGGTCCTGGAGGGCGAACCTGGCAACCTGCCTTTTAAATAAACACCTCAGGTGCTTCTGACGCAGCTGGTCCCCAGAACAGGGCTGTGACCCAGTCTTGGAAAGCAGTGAGTTATCCTACTGTCATCTCTGTGCAGGCATTCTCAGCAGAGGGCATTTTACCAGCTCGCCGTGTGATCACAGCATGCATAGACAGCCAGGAGGACAGGGTGATCAGAGCTAAAGGGCTGGAGTGGGGAGGCCGAGGGCTGCGACGCTTTTGGCAGGACACCCACAACTTGGCTCTAGTCCCCAAACAAAGCTCCTGCTCCTCAGCTGGCATGAGGACGATTCTCCATCCTCGGATTCAGCATCTAGGACAGTGAGAGCCTGCTTCCATTGTTACAGTTGAAAAAATGCTTTCTTAGTTACACAGGTACCTGCGTAAGTAAAGCTGCCTTTGCATCTTAACCCCTGGAAGAAGAGAAAGTGGTCTTTGGGGCGACTGGTTACATCCTGGGCGTTCTGGTTGGGAGCAGAGGGCTTGTGAGAGGACTCAGTTTCCCTCCTTCTTCTTCCTCCCTCCACCTCCCTCCTGCCAGGTGGTTCCTGGGCATGGTTGCCAACATGGCTGCAGAGTTCGCATTTTTCCCCAGGAGAGCCTGAGTGATCTGTAAAGAAATAAAACCCACTGCCTTGGTTTCCTGAGCGTCATGGGAGCCCAGCTCACTGAACCATCCGGCTCTGCATGAATAGGATGGTACATCTTGCATAGAATAAAGCTATAGGTTTTTAATGGCTTTTATTTATTTTTCTCTTTCCCCCTTATTTGTTATTATGTATATGGAAAATAAGGCAAGGCAGAGGAGCTAAAATAGGGGTGCGGCTATGAAATATATGTTGTAACCCAACAACGCACTTTGACTCATGTCCCCAGCAGGGAAGGACAAATAGCAAATGTGTTAAGTACACTTTTGCTTGTACTTCTAATTCCAGAGGCTGAAATCACGGCAGGGCCTTTTTCCTGAGCAATTCACACATTAATTCATTTTTTATCTGGGCCATTATTCCACAACTGTTTTTGGATGACTTCTGCAAAGATGAATAAAACATAGTTCTTACCTTTAAAGAGCTGAGTAGTAGGAAGATACAAAAGACAATGCTGTGGACAAATACACAGATGATCACAGTGTGGTGTGCTGAGTGGCTGGGGAATATAAACGAGGAATGGAAAGAATTCAGAGACACAGCAAATACCATCGGTAGGGAGCCTGGAAGGTCTTCACGAAAAATGCAGATTTATTTACTCATTTACTTCTGAAAGAGATAGAAAGAAGGATGAGACGTTAGCAGGCAGGGCCGGAGAAGACTTCAGGTTCAGGCAGATGTAAGTAAACGGCAGACGGTTGGGGATTATGAGACTGACACAGGTGGCTCATAGAGAAATGGTAAACAGCTTAATGATTCACCATGTTTCAATGCCTTTGGAATCCAGACTTGACCCTTATCTAGTCCTTAACATGAAAATTGTTAGCAAAGTGATATTTTTAAAGCTCCAACTTGACTTGCTATTATTCTTTTAATTGTCCAGGTTCGCTTTTTTCTAGCTTTTACAATTTTCCATGATATCTCTGCATAACAGAATCTTGAATTTGAGCAACACTTCTCTGCTTCTCTTCTCCAAGAAGTCAAAACATCTTTAATGTAGGATCTATCTCCTTCCTACATGGGAGGTAGGAAGTGTCAAGCAATAGAATCTCTTTTTTTTTAAAGCTCAAAAAACAAGACGATTAAAAACTACATCACATAGAGCAGATTGGGAAGAAATCCCATTCTCCTGCTGCTGCCATTCCTAGCCTGTTCTTTTCCTACGATAGGACTGCATTGCCTCAGTCTCAGATTGGACACTACATTATTGATGTTAAAAATCTCACAGTATTTCATGGTGAGATTATAATTTGGATCAATAATTTAATAAGTTATAATTAAAGAAAAAATCAATTACAGTAACAATAGTAATAACACTGTCTATGATCTTCCAGACACTGATTAGTTCTAGACATTGGTTTTGATGTTAACTCTAATGCAAAGTAGGTGTTATTATTCCTGTTAGAGATAAGGACCATGGAATTTAGATAGGGCAATTAAAGTGCCCAAGTTCATACAACTAATAAATGGCAATGCAAGGTTCTAACCCATTTCCACATCATGTAAAAACCATCAATTTTCATTGTGAAGCACTGTTTTCCTGAAGTAGTGGCTCTTTACCATTTTTTGTTTGTTTTTGAAGTGTAGAGCCATCTGAGACTCTGATAAAGTATAGACACACATTTGTACCCAAATACTTGCATGCTGTTTTCGGCAAATTCACAGACTTCTTGATGTTCATCCATGGCCTCGAAGGAGCTCATGGATCCCACGTTGAGAATCCTAGCTCTGAAGATATCAAGGCCGCATCGATGGGCAAGCAACGAAGCACCCAGGAAGCCAGGGTCATGCTGGTGGCACGCATCACCGCAGGATCGACTTTGACAAATATCACCCGGGTTACTTTGGAAAAGTGGGTCTGAGAAATGACCACTGAAAAAGGAACCAGAGCTTCTGCCCAACTGTCAACCTGGTTAAACTGTAGTCCTTGGTCAGCGAGCAGACACGGGGACATGCTGCCAAAAACAGGACAGGAGCTGCTCCTATCATTGATGTGGTGTCAAGGGAACCCTCCCCAAACAGCCTGGCATCATAAAGGCCAAATTCTTCTGTAGAAGAGCTGATGAGAAGATTAAGGGCATGTGGGGGGCCTGTGCCCTGGTAGCTTGAAGCCATGTGGAGGGAGGTTCATTGAATGCTAACAAGCAAAAGAAACCCAAAAAATAAAAAACAAAACCCCAAACTATTGGAAATGATTTTTTCTTTTTACACAATGTTAAACATAAATGAAAACAATACAGAATTTTATTTTCTCATGAGTAAAACTAAAAAGCATATGAAAGTATGCCTTACTTCCAGGAATTAGGAAATCTATGGAGGTGGAAAGTGAAAGGAACAGAATTTTCATGACTCTGTTACCCACATACGGAGACCATGTTGTTTCTAGAATTGATATTAGTGATGCGTAATGAAACACAAAGGCTGTGGGTTTTTTTCTTTCTTTTTCTTTCTCTGTTATGCTGCTGAAGATCTTGGTGTCTTATTACTGGGAAACATAACCTAATTTTAGCGGTGGTGTGGTTACTTATTTGTCTCACAGATAAGGTCATTTCCTTTGGGTTTAGACCCTCTTAAAGGGTAAATGTGAAGCCATGGAGACTGTGATAAATGAAGAGCGTCTGACAGAAAACTGCTCTTCTTTTGACAACGTTTTCACTTTCAAATACGAGTTTACGTTAAAAAGCCAAGCATTCAAGTATCTATCAGAAATTGTTTTGAAATATCATCTTTAAACCTAGTCTGGTGGAGAAAGGATAGATATGTGATACTTTCATTGTTGAGGCTGTTGGGTAATCATCAAGGAAAAACTGAAGGGAGATTCTAACTCCCACCATTCAACTATAAAAGCACTAAATAAAGATACAGATGAGTATTTATTCATGCTTTGAAATGGGGGACTTTGAAATAAGACATCAAAGAATTTAGAAATCATAAAAGATTGATAGATTCAATCATAAAAAGTTAAAGCTTCTTTACCTTAAAACATAAAACACAAAATCGAATTGCAAACACTTTCCTTTCTTTTCCTTATCTTTTCTTTTCTTTTTTTTTTTTTAAAGATTTAATTTATCTATTTGAGAGAAAGAGAGAGAGAATGAGCAGCAGAAGGGGCACAGGGAGAGAGAACCTGAAGCAGACCTCCGTGCTGAGCACAGAGCCTGATACAGGGCTCAATCTCACAACTGTGAGATCATGACCTGAACGAAGACCAAAGAGTTGGGTGCTCAACTGACTGAACCACCCAGGCACCCCAAATTGCAAAAATTATCAATAGATGTGACACAGATGGATATTTTTACAAAGTAGTAAGAAAAAAATGAATACCAGAAAGAAAAATGATTAGAGAATTTGAACAGGTAATTTCCAAAGAAGATAGAAGGATGGCTGCTATATTCCTAGATAATGGAGGAATGCATAAGCACTCAGCACAAGTTATTGCTAATAAAAGTGCAATTTAAAACATTTAGGTACTATTCCGATAAAAATTAAAAAAACTATATTCCCTGTTGTTGGAAATTCTCATCTGTTGACAGTTATTTCAAATTGTTACTATCTTTCTGGAAGGCAATACATGTAAGGGTATTAAATTATGCATGATCTTTGCCCCAACAAATCATTTCTATGAATTAAAAAAAATTGTGGAGATGAGGAAAAATGTTGCTATAAGGAGTTCCATCACCTTATCATTCTATAATGAGAACACATTGAAAGTAATCTAAATGCCCCCAAATAATTAAGTCAGCCTATGAGTTTCCCATTGCTACTATAACAAGTTACCAAAAATTAGTGGCTTAAAACAACACAAATTTATTATTTTGCAGTTCTGTAGGTCAGAAGTCTGATGTGGGGTCTCACTGGGCTAAACTCAAGGCACCGCAAGGCTCCATTCCTTTCTGGAAACTGTAGAGAAGAATCTATTTTCTTGTCATTTCTGGCTTCTAGAGGTCACCTGGGTTTCTTGGCTTGTGGCTCCCTTCGTGCTTCAAAGCCAGCAATGGCTGGTGGTCTTTCTCACAGTGCATCACTCTGACACTGACTCTTCAGCCAGCTGCTTCCACTTTTAAAGATGCCTGTGATTACATTGGCCCACCCATAATCCCCCTATTTTAGGGTGAGCTGCTTAGCAACCTTAATTTCATCTGCAACCTCCACCCCCCTTTTTGCCATAGGCATATTCACAGGCTCCAGGGATTGGGATGTGGGCATCTTTGGGTGGGTGGGGAGCATTATTCTGGATGCCGTAATTTGTAAGTTATAATTCATCTATATAACCGTTCTAGGCAACTATTAAATAACATGGAAAGTGATCACCAAATGTTGCTCTATCAAGCAACACGTTGGTGTCACCACAGGTCCTCTTGGCCTCCTGTAAGTCCATGGATGTTGGCCACTTGTTGTTCTTCAGTATTCTGTGCAGCCCCATTCTGTATGGTGTGCGATTGTCTTCACCGGGCACCACCTGACAGCACCGTGCCTCATGCCTGTGCGACACAGCTTTGGTTTCCCATCCCTGGACTCTGCGTCTGCTGCTGAGACCTAGGATGTGCATGATCCAGAAATCCAGGGAGATCAAACTTTTTTGGGAAATCTATTGATTAGTAGGTGTTCTCCTCTGCCTTCGTCCCACAGGGTATTCTTTGAAGCAGTAATTCTTGGAGCCCTTGGAAGACTGTCTGAGCAATCAGTTGCTCTTGTTGCCAAGAGGTTTTCCTGCCCAGCTATGCACCCTTGGACGGGTACTTCTCCTCGACACTCCTCTTCTCCCTCCACACCAGCCTCACCCCCTTCCCAAGTATTACGATGCTGAAGAAAGTGGTAGCACATAATCTCTCCTCTCAGCGAGCTCAGGCCAAAACAATTGGGAGTGGTACGTGGAGTGGGGACTGGCCTTGTAAATTAGACCAACGCAAAAACAGGATTGGATTTTCACGTATTTATCCCAACTGTGTAAGCCAAGGTTTACAATGGAAATACTGTTTGTATAATACTATTTATATAATTTACATAATTCATGTAATTGCACATTCATTAATTCTTCATGTATTTGTTGAAAACTTTCCATTTCTGCCTTACAAGTGCGGGAGTAGGATTTCCCCGAAGTGGGGCAGCTGGGAGAGGGGTAATTGTAACTTTTTTGATTTTCTGAATTTGGGGCTTAGAGTGAACTTTGTCATGAACTTTGTCATGAGAACTTTGTTATGAGGTATTTATCACATCTTTCTGGTCATAATTCAGTCAGTTAGATATGGTGTAGGGCCAGAGGTTTCTATGTGGTGGGTTTTCTAGGCAATGAAGCTACCAGACCATTGTCATTCCCCACTTCCCTAGCCCCTGGCTCTGTGTCACCCTGCTAGATCCCTAACCACCCCACTGCCATTACATCTACTGCTACCACTGGGACAGTCCTGCTTGTTTTCTTTCTGTCTTCTTTACAACCATTTTATTGAGGTATATAATTTACACAACATGCAATTCACCCGTTTAAAATGTACAATTCATGTTGTCACAAATGGCAAGATTGCATTCTTTTTGATGGCTGAGTAATATTCCACTGTGTGTGTGTGTGTGTGTGTGTGTGTGTGTGTGTGTGTGTGTGCGCGCGCACGTGTGTGTGTATGGTATATCTCACACATCTTCTTTATCCCAAACAAACAAAAAACAAAAAAAGAATCATAAACAGAGAACAAACTGATGGTTGTCAGAGGGGAGGGAACTGGGAGGATGGGTGAAATAGGTGGAGGTGATTAGGAGGTACAAACAAGATTGGGTTTTATACATCCAGTTACAAAATAAGTAATTCACGGGGATGAAAAGTACAGCACGGAGAATACAGTCACTACTATTGTAAGGATGTTGTGTGGTGACAGGTGACTACATTTAACCTGGTGAGCACAGCTTAATGCATATTATTGTCAGACCATCGTGTTGTACACCCGAAACAACATAACATTGTATGTCAACTATACTTCAATAAAAAATGTACAATTCGATGGTTTTTGATATATAACTATTAATTTTTAGAATTGTGGTAAAATATATGTCACATAAAATTTGCCTTTTTAACCGTTTGAGGCAGCATCAGTCACATTCACAATGTTGTGCCAGTATCTATTTCCAAAATTTTTTAGTTGCTTTAAACAGAAACTCCGTAATTATTAAGCAATAATTACACAATCCCCTCTCCTTTCAGCCCCCCCCCATTCATCTTTAATTTATGTTCTCTCCCTACGAATTTGTCTATTCTAGATGTTTCCTAGAAGTGGGATCCTACCATATTTGCCTTTGGTTTGGCTTATGCCACTTAGCATGGTGTCTCCAAGGTTCATTCAGTTGTAGCACGTATCAGAGCATCACTCCTTCTTGTGGATGAATAGTATTTCCTTGTATGCGTATGCCGCATGTTGTTTATCCGCTCAGCTGTGGACCTTTGGGTTGTCTCCACCTTTGGGCTATTGTGAATAATGCTGCAGTGAATACTGGGGTACAAGTATCTGAGTCCCTGTTTTTTGGCTATATACCTAGGAGTGAGATGGCAGGTCATATTACCATATGTAATATGGTACCAATTTTGTATTTAGCTTTTTGAGAAAACCCTCTCATTTGACAATTTTCGATCCTAGCTTCTCGTGACCATCTTTACACCTACTTCTGTCTTCATTCTCGGAAGTTTCAATATACGTGGAGTTGATCCTTGTAGCACTCTGGCTGCAGACTTCCGGCTTCTGCGTAGGATGCAGAACATGGGAAAGAGGGCTCATTTCACCCTTGCAACAAAGAAACATCTGGATAATCTACAAAATCATAGTTTTTCTTGAATTTCTCAGACTTGAGCCTGCAAGGTCAACCAGGTAGGCTGAAATCTAAGGGAAGATAGGTACTTCCAGGGAGAGTTGGGGCTTGCTTGCCTGGAGCAAAGCACAATAGGAAGAGATGCTGGACATTATAGGAGGTGATCAGAAGAATTCAGTTAAATTTTAAAATCAGTTGCTAAGGGCTGTGTGTGGGTTAGCAGGTGGTATTGGGCCCTTGGGAGCTATAGAGACAGGAGAGTTGATACTGGCTAGCAGGCTTTTCTCCATGGGCCGCACCATGAGAGAGCTAAGAGGTAAGGCAGGAGACTGGGGAGAGGCCTCCTTTGGTGCCGGGGAGCACAGCAGCCACCCCTGCAGGAAGGGCATGAGGCATTGCCAGGATGCTTTGCTCCTATCTTCCTCACAGAGCAAAAACCCTAAGCTGTTGAGGAAAAGGTAGCAAACACTCACCCTCAGGGCATAGATGAAGACATATTGTAGCTGTGAGAAGGGAAGAGAAAAAAACCAACAGTATTTCTTGGGAAGAGACAGGAAAAGGTCTTCTGCCACTAGGGCAAAGACAGGATCACTGCCATAGCCCCACACCTGAGACCAAAGGCTATAACGCCTGCGTAAGATGGGGGCTGACTATGGACAACAGAAAGTGTCTCCCCACTTCCCACCCCCAGGATAGCAGGAACGGAGTAATAAATAACAGCCGTCTACTGCTGGAGGGGAGGACACAGAAGTGAGGATAGAGAATCTCACTGAGGTTCAGGCTCACAGGCAAAGCCAAAGGCTGAAGTGCAACAGAACAACGAGAAACCCTTTGTGCTAACCCAAGCCCAGCCCTAAGTACAAGGTAATGCCACGGGACTTTAAAGCCTCAGGTACATTGATAGTAACTAGCAACAATAAATAAAACCCAGGTTAACTCCTGACTAGATTGACTCAATTCCTTCCAGTAGAAGCTTACATAAGGAAGAGTTATTCACGCAGCCAGACACGAAACTTTTTACCTCAGTGTCTACTCGCCTAAAAATTCCAACACTCACAAAGAAGCAAAGAAACACATCACACAGTCAAGAGACAAAGCACTCAATATACCTGAACTCAGATATGCCTCATGTTAGAATCCTCAGAAAAACAACTTAAATAATTATGACAGCTATGTTAAAATCGCTAGCAGACAAGACAGACAACAGGCATGACCATAGGAAGGATATCAGCAGACACATAGAAAGTACTAGAAGGGACCAAATAGAAATGCTAGAGATGAAAACCATGGTGAAAGACTAATAACTTGAATGGCTCATTAGGAGACTTACTCAACAGGAAACTTAGAGAATGGTCAGTAGGAATTGTCCAGACTGAAGCACAAAGACAAAGAAGAAAAGATGGAAGGAAGGAAGGAAGGAAGGAAGGAAGGAAGGAAGGAAGGAAGGAAGGAAGGAAGGGGAAGCCAGAATAGATCATCCAAGAGCTGTGGGACAATACCGAACTAACCATCATGTAATGGAATCCCAATAAGAAGAGAGGGACAAGGTGGCAGAAGAAACATTTGAAAAGATAATAGGGTGAGCCTTTTATCCCTCCTGAAAGAATGTAAGATTGCACTTTTCTTCATTAGACTGAATGACATTTGCAGTCGGATGATTTCACTAATCTGAGCTACTTGGATATATTTACCTCTCTAATTCAAATTTTTTTTTTAAGATTTTATTTATTCATTTGACAGAGAGAGAGACAGCCAGTGAGAGGGAACACAGCAGGAGGAGTGGGAGAGAAAGAAGCAGGCTCCCAGCGGAAGAGCCTGGGGCTTGATCCCAGAACTCCAGGATCATGCCCTGAGCCGAAGGCAGACACTTGATGACTGAGCCACCCAGGCGCCCCTCTAATTCAATTTCTAGAAGCTGCTATATTCCTTCATTCTTTCAACTTAAGATACTTAGAAATTACCCACTATGGGCTCGATCTGGGAGGCAGGGCCAGAAGGGAACTAGCGGCCTAAATCGAGCCAGGAGACACTAGCGTCTGGGGCTGTGGCCAGTGGGAAGCCATGGTCTGGGGTGATCACAGGCATTTCTCCCCAGGCTTCCAGGGTGGTTATAAAACCCTAGTGAGGACAGAGAAGCGCAGCCGTAAAGTGGGACACCCCCCCCACCCCCCATAGCGGGCACTCAGCAAATGTTAGTGCGCCCCCTGTACCTACCTGGAATCGTCACCAGATCACAGTCTTGGCTGATGCAGCCCTGACGGGAAAGCTGATTTCCTCTTTATCAGGGCGGGGAGGGGGGGGGGAGAGAACTTGAGAAGACATTCTCCCCAGCTGCGCTCAGCACCTGGACACTAGTGACTTCAGCTCAAGGCAACACACTTTGCAGTTTACACCTGGCCAGAACAGAGAGTGCCGTCCTCCCAGACCTCTGAGACTCAATCCGGTCCTTCCTCTGCCTCATGACTGCCTAGTGCCATGTTGTCGTTGCCGTTGTTGTGAAAACACACACTGCAGGTGATGGTGTAAGACATAAATCTATTTTGCAAAAGTCCTTGAATTGGCAAAATTTGATAACTAACTGGTGAAGGGGGCTGGGTGATGGGCACATTCCCACAGTATGCGTTCACCTGTTATTCTCCACACTTTTAGACATTCAAAACTAGAGTCCTCGATGGCTCCCCTGTGCTGTGTTGCTTGTACCTTGGCAGAAGAGTGACCTGGTGGTATATTCTTAGCATTTGCAGGGAGACCTATCGTTGAACCTGGTCAGTGAACAACTAGCACATATGAGCACTGCAAAAGGGTTTGGCTAATCACAATGAGTTATAATGTAAAAAACAAATCTTTAAGCTTCATTTGAGTATATTTTAAATGCTTATTGTTTTTATTTGGGCTTTCTTGAGTTATTTTATTGATAGTCTGTGAGATAGCTGATTTTTTTTTTGGTCTCAGTGAATTTGAAGAAATATGTATGTATAGTCGACTTTTTATAGCGTTCATAGGGAGCAAGACAGACAGTTTTGTGGTTGTGCGCTGGACCATTTGAAAGCACAGCTGCTGGTTTTGAGTTAGACACATCTCACCTTACTAGAGCAGATGTTCAGAGGCTGAAAACCACATCTTATGTTGTGGGAGAACAGAGCTAATTCCTGGGGGTGGGGCTCCTTCCTGTGGGCATAAACAGTTTGGGTTATAGTTTTTGTTTGTCTACCAGACCACTTTATTAGATTAAATTTAATTACCCCTCCCAAGGTATTGGAGGGTAAATGGAGGATGAGACTTCTTTCTCTCCTTAATTGACATCTGGAAAGGGTGCCCTGGGCATTAGGGTGGAGGGGCATTGGTAGGAGGAAAAGAGTGTGAGCATGTGCATGTGTGTGCACTAATCTGACCAAGTATGAAGGCAAAGGCTTCATTAAGATGTCCTTAGTTGAAATGAAAAATGTCAGCTAGGCTGAGAAAATAATGAACGAGGTAGTTTTACTAAGATGTGAAATAGACACATCTCCAGTGTCACGCTATTTGTTAAGAGTAAGGTGGAACAGCAGTTATCAGATAGCTGAGTTGTAGGAAAGAACTTACCTTCTTTAACAAGAGCTACTATATGGAGGCGCCTGGATGGCTCAGTCCGTTAAGCGTCAGACTCTTGGTTTCTGCTCAGGTCGTGATCTCAGGGTCATGAGCTCAGGGTCATGATCTCAGGGTTGTGAGATCGAGCCTCACATTGGGCTTAGGGAGGAGTCTGGTTGAGATTCTCTTTCCCTCTCCCTGCCCCTCTTGCTGGTGCTCTCTCTCTTTCTCAAATCAATCTTAAAAAAAAAATTAAGCTACTATATGTATAGAAGCCTGCCACTGTGATGATCTCTTGCACTTTTCTCAACTACCCACTTTACACATGGGCAAACTGATGATTAGGGAGGTTAAGGAAATTGACAAAGCTAGTTAATTAAGCACCTGGAATGCAAATCCGGACGACTCCAGAGCCCATTCTCTTACCCACTGTGCAGCAGTGATGTCGGTGCCGTAGAGAGGTATGTGCAAAGCTGAAGTACACATGACAGTGGAGTCCGTGCCAGGGTGATGTCTGTGCAAGGGTGCCTGTCCATGCAACAGTGATGTCTGAAACTCCCTGAAATGAGAGAGCTGGTTAATCCACGTTAGCGGAGTTTGGTGGGAGGAGAGCTGCAGAGTCTGGATTCCGGCCCGGACTTTCCCTGTCCCTGGGGATTGCAGCTACTATTTCTGTCTCTTAGGTAGGGGGATAGTTAGACTTGAAGTACTTGTACTGCCTCAGAGGCTAGGAGAATGCCTTGCAAGACTAACTTGCAAAATGTACTTTTGGGCAAATAGACACGGACTACCATTTTCTTGGTGACTTTGCCCTAGTCAAAGTGAGGGAATCTCTGAGGAAGTGTGGAGGGGATCTTGGGGTCAGGACAGGGAGGAATCGCTCGAGTTGGCTGGCTGAGCAGCTGCCTGGGGTTGGAGAGCTGTTGAGTAGCCTGACTTTCTGCATTTTGGGGAAACTGGCCAGTAGCCTGGCCTGTAGAGGAGTTTCCTGCAGAGCGATGGGGCTCCTGGGCTAATTAGGCTGAGGGCCAGCAGCCCGACAGAGCTTTGGAAGCAGGGGCAACGCTGATGGCTCCAGGTGATGGAAACATCTAGTGTTTGTTCTGAGGAAGACACAGAACTTTAGTCCTTTGATTTCAAGCGGCTCTGTCAAGTGTGTGTGTGTGTGGGGGGGTGCATTCCAAGGCCTTGCCATCCCAGTTTCCTCTTCATATTCCCTTCAGCTTCTGGAACCATAGGGCTCCAGGAAACACCTGGAAAAGTTGTGATCCATATTCAGGCTCCTTCACTGGTGGAATCTGGACTTTCCTGTTTGAAGTGATTGAAAGGCACGGGGATGGATGTGTTCAGAGAGGGGCCATGGGCCTTCTTATTGCTTCAGAGGCTCAAGAGGGTCAGGGGTTTGAAGATGATGGCATATCCTCCCAGGGATGGCAGGGGCGGGGCCAGAAGCAGGAGCATTTGAAAGCGAATGGTTGCTGGCACAGCTTTTTTCCAGGCTTGCTGGGCTTCTCTTGTAGGATTTCGCACATTCATTCATTGTTTCTTTCATGTATATTCATTCATTTGTGAGTTATTTATTGACTTCCCATGATGAGAAAGACCTGAACTAACATTCTGTGGGGCTGGAGTGGGTGCCAAAGGAAATCAGACAGAGACCTTGTTTGGAAGGAGTTTATAACGGGAGGTAAGATGGAAATGTCAGTACCTAATATACAAGGTAGAAAATGCTAAATGCAAAAAACTGGGCATTGCTATGGGGTTCTGGAAGAGGAAGACATTACCTGCAACTGTGAGTGTTAGGTAAAGAATCATGGAGGAAAGGGCTGAATTTGGACTTGTGGGGATTGGAGAGAGAGTGCAAAAGGG
>NW_024426663.1:46810748-46842838 GCF_017311325.1 Ursus maritimus
TGAAGGAAGGCTCCTGCACAAATGCGGGAGGTGGGAAAGTGCTTGGGGAATAGCACACTGCTCAGTTTGGCTGGAGCACGAGGTTACTGGGTGCAAATAGAAGAGTTTCCTCTCACCCCCAGGTCCACACCTTCAAGAATAAGGCATATGAAAGACAGCATCAGGCCTAAATCTTGCCTCACTTAGTACTACTGAAAAAAAGAGTTAGGGATCCAAGCCACCTTTGGTTCTGGAGTCTTTGGGACCCTGCTGAGGAGAGAAGTCCGTCAAAAGACCAACTTGAAGACTGTCTTCCTTGATGGTCCTCCCCCCCCCCCCCAAAAAAAAAAGGATTCCGACAACCATTCTGAAAAGGGCTGGCGAACCAACTGTCAGCACAGACACCCCTGGCAAACCGAAGCTGCCGACTCTTTCCGGACATTGGAAGGCCTGGGTTCTTAGTGGACTCCTTTCACAAACACAAGAAACACGTTACAGTAAGTGAACTGTATCTTAGAGGAAGGACGGAAGCAAAAGCATTCCATTCTTTGGATCTAACACTGCCTTTCTTCTGGCATGAGGAAGACCTCGGGTGTGTAGCAGCTTAGAGTAAGGATGGGGAGCACATTAGGGTCCCCAGGATGGCTATCGCTAAAACCTTCTCACAGGCTCTAGGTGCTAATTTCCAGAAACTAAGTATGCACAGCAGGGCAGGTGTTGAGCAACGTAATGGACATTTTTCAGAAAAAATTCATCCCATGTTGTTGCATGTGACAGTATTTCTTTCCTTTGTTTTTAAAAATCGAAAAAATGTTGCAGGATATTTCATGCAGTAAAGAAAAATACATACAACATAAAGTTGGCTGTTACAACCATTTTTAAGCGTACAGTTCAGTGGTGACAAATACATTCACATTGTTGTGCAACCCTAGAACTTTTTCTGTCTTTCCAAACTGAAACTCCATACTCATGAAACAATAAGTCCCCGTTCCTCCCTCTCCCAGCCTCTGGAAACCGGCATTCTACCTTCTGTCTTTATGAATCTGACTACTCTAGGTACTTCATATAAGTGGAATAGCACAGTATTTGTTCTGTCATGACTGGCTTATTTCACTTAGAATACTGTTTCCAGTGATTATCCATTTTGTAGCTGCTGACAGACTTTCCGTCCTCAAGAATATCTCTTGATACGTTTATACATTTTCCTTCCCATTTCACTCATTTATGGTCCCTTGAGTTGCTTCTACCTTTCGGCTACTGTGAATGATGCTGCTGTGAACATGGGTAAGCAAGTATCTGTTTGAGTCCTTTCTTTCCATTCTTCTTTCTTTTTTTTTTTTAAAGATTTTATTTATTTGACAGAGAGAGAGAGCCAGGGAGAGAGGGAACACAAGCAGGGGCAGTGGAAGAGGAAGAAGCAGGCTCCCAGCAGAGCAGGGAGCCTGATGCGGGGCTCGATCCCAGGACTCTGGGATCACGCCCTGAGCCGAAGGCAGATGCTTAACGACTGAGCCACCCAGGCGCCCCCTTCTTTCCATTCTTTTATGTGTATACCTAGAAGTGGAATTGCTGGATCATATGATAATTCTATTCTTAACTTTTTGAGGAATCGCTAAAGTGTTTTCTACACTGGCTGTACCATTTTAAAGTCCACCAACAGAGCACAACTTTGCCAAGACTTGTTACCTTCTGCTTCTTTGATAGTAGCCGTCTGAATGGGTGTGAGGTGATATCTTATTTTGATTTTTATCTGCTTTTTGAAAACATTTTTTTCATATAAAATTTCTGTAAGGAAAAAGGTCATGACACTGGCTGAATGTTTTTTTACAGCATGACTCAAAAAAATGTATACTCCAATGGATATTTTCATTAAGAATTAGTACTGGAGATTTTACACAAAGAAATAGCCCCTACGTAGATCCCACAATTTCATAAAGATGGGAAAAAATTTTTTTTAACCCAAAATGAGCATGCTTGATGTACTATATGTGGCAGGTTGATACTTACTTCCAGTAGTCAATCTACATTCCTGTCGTTAAAATTGAGCTTTAAATGAGCATTTGGCCACTCAGCTAAAAGCTGCTTCTTGTTAGTTGGGAGACGGAAAGAAATGGAAAAGCATCAGACTTTCACCACCCTAGTGTCACCCAGCATTACATCATTTACCTCTTGACTTATTTGTAAGAAAGTAAATAATATAATAAATATTTCCCAAGCCTTTGAAATCTTACAGTATCTTTGAATACATTCTTTAGTTCATTCCATTATAAAATTTAAGCTTTTACTAATAAACTACTTCATTAAGTTCTTACTGCCTAGCTTTCATGATCATCACATTAGCCTTGGGTGCTTCTAGAATTCAATTTTCCACACCCCCTTTCTTGGAAAATTTGTTTAGGATGGAACAGACCCAACTGTACTTTTGTTAAACACCCCAGTAACATATTACTTGTTCACCTCTGACTATAACACTTTGAATTTAGTTTGTCTTTCTTTTTTTTAAATCTTTTTTTTTTAAAGATTTTATTTATTTATTTGAGAGAGAGACAGAGAGAACGAGAGAGAGAACACAAGCAGGGTAAGGGGCAGAGGGAGAAGCAGACTCCCTGCTGAGCAGGGAGCCCGATGTGGGGCTCAATCCTGGGACTCCAGGATCATGACCTGAGCCAAAGGCAGACGCTTAACCAACTGAGCCACCCAGGTGCCCCTGAATATATCGCTTTGATTATACTTGCCCAAAGTATGCATATCTCGTTACTCACTACCCAGTTAAAGAAAGGGCATTTTAGAGGCACCTGGGTGGCTCAGTTGTTAAGTGTCTGCCTTTGGCTCAGGGCGTGATCCCAGAGTCCTGGGATCAAGCCCCACATCAGGCTCCTCCACTGGGAGCCTGCTTCTTCCTCTCCCACTCCCCCTGCTTGTGTTCCCTCTCTCGCTGGCTGTCTCTTGCTCTGTCAAATAAATAAATAAATAAAATCTTTAAAAAAAAAAAGAATAAAGGGTATTTTAATAAAGATGACAACAATTTAACATTTTAATGAATGAAATATTTATTATTTTAAATCACATTACTTTTCATGTTATCAAACATGTAATCGAGACATTAGTGTTTCAAATTATCATTGAATAATTGAACATAAAGAATTAAAAGTCCTGAAATCATAGAATCTCAGAGTTGGAAAAAATTTTAAATGCTCTGTATTTTATCTTCTGTTCATAGGATGCACCTGGTCATCTATAAATTTCAGGCTCTGATTGAGAATATTCTAATCATCTGTGGACTGTACCACAAAATGTGATGACACATTCATTGAAGGGCAGTTTAATCAATATTCAACAAGTACCAAAACGTGAAAAATATACGTTATTCCTGTAGAGAAAGCAGGAGAAAGAGAGAGAAAAAAAAGGAAATTAAAGAGTTGTCGGGAAGCAATAAAGTGTTCTATACTAAAAAAAAGTTAAGAAAGATGTTAATGGAAAAACTGGTGAAATCAAATGAATTCTATAGGTTAGTTAATAGTGATATACCAATGTTAATTTCTTAGATTTGAGACATGTGCCAGGGTTCTATAAGGTGGTAACCTTAGCAGAAGCTGGATAAAAGACATGGAAAATCAGTACTATGTCTTTACTTTTTCTGGAAGTCAAAATTTATTCTAAAATAAAAATTTTATTTAAAAAAGTGATCTTTTAAACTCCCTGCGTCATCTCACTGTAGACAGTAAATTCACTGCTATAAATTTGACTATTGGCGCAACAAATTGGATCCATTTCTATGGTGCAGTAATATACATAATCAGCATGGAGAATGTAGTTTGGATGTGAAACATGACGATATCAAAGTACTTCTCAACAGGGAGGATCTGAACGTGGCACATTGTGGGGAGGCTGTCCTCCACTTTGGAAGCATTTGGGCTCAGCTTGCTCTTAGGGTGTGGCTCATGTCCTCGTGCCCGTACTTGTCCCCTATCAGGCTACTTGACTCTTCCTACATGCTGAGTTCTGACTCAGTCTTGGGATGCACCCCAATCTGAGAGAAGAGATACTGGAGATGGTCTTAATGGTTCTCTGGAAACAGACGCCAATTGGGGGGATTGAATGTGCAAAGATTTGTGAAAGGAAACACCTGTGAGAGAAAATGAGGAGGGAGGTGGGAAGGCTGGCCAGAGTGCTAGACGGCAAACTCCTCAGAGTGAAGGGGACAGGAGGAGAGATTTGGTCAGAATGCTTGAGAATGCCCTGCTGTCCATGGAGGCTATCTGGAGACTGTCACGGAGGCTATGAGACAAGGACCATTAGAGGAATTCCTTTCTAGCACGAATGGGCCCATTATGATGGATTTCAAATTGCAAACATCAGTTCAGGTTCATGCATGAGTATGCCCTCTGTAAGGAGAGGTCTGCAGGGGTCAGGATCATGGCCACCACAGAGATCTATCATTCTGCACCAGGGCTCAGGCATTACATCATACTGGTTGCTAGTCTGCCCTTAGTAATTCACAATACAGTTCAATGAATTGATTTCTGCCTTTGCTCAGTATCAAGCAAAATTATAGTGAGAGCTCAAATACAAAATGACTTTCAGAAACAGGAACTTTGGGAAAAGGTACAAGTGTGGCCCCTAATTTTTTACAGACATCTTACAGTTACCGTCTATAGATGTTGTGCCCAGGTTATCAGCAACACGGATTTTGCCATCACTTTGTGATGATTTCTTCATACTTTTGAAGAGCAAAAATTGACTATTGTGTGCTTACCCCTTTTCCCTGCAGAAAATACATGTGTTGCCATACGTTACACCATCACTTGCACAGACTGGATCCCATTCTCTGGTGCAATCACCTCGCCCAGGTGAAAATCGTGCACAGTTCGGCATCTCAACAGAGAGATACAACAAAATTCATCAGGAAATGAAACTCTAGAATTTTCTCTAATCTTCATATGAAATGCTATGCGTCAAAACTGGAAAAATATAGTCTATATGTAGTTTTAAACGGTAACATCTGTAACACTCACATCTAGAAAACAGAACACATATGCCCCTTAGAAAATAAGATATTATTAAAATGTCTTTACAAACCTGCTATTACTTTCTCAGAAGATCACAGAACTGGCTGACTGTGTTCTTCTAATTTAGTGACCACCATCCTCACTTACCTTCACATCTTTCTCTTCCAAACTCTGGAAGCTGAAGTTTTTCTATTTATCATTCCCTTACCTTTCTTGATAATTTCACTATGTATGTGTGTGTGTCTGTGTAAAACATACAGATAAAAATGCAATTTGTTTAGTGTTGACAGTGTTGGTAATTTCCATAAACAATATGTGTGCATGCTTTTATCATCTGCTTCTGAAATTCCTCTGTGACTCTGTTTATTCAGATACTTAAATATGTACTTTAATTTTCACCTCTCTGTGTATATATGGAAATTATCATATTTGATCCACCCTTAAAGTGTATATTTTGGTTGGTTCATTTTTCCTTTTGTTTTGCTAAAATGAACACTTCTACTGTAAACACCATTTGACCTCTCTCAGATGCTCGAATGACATATTTGTGCCCTTTAACTGCATTTTTGTGTAATGGGATATGTATATTTTTATATTATTTAGATAATAGCAAACGGTTTTATGTGGCTGCTATGTTTCTATTTCTTGACTTTAGTGTAAAAATAACACTGTTTTGTTTTAATTTTTGAAAGATATCTCTGTTGGACATTTGTTTGACGGATTTTGTTGCTAAAATTTACAATAAAATAAACCAAGTATTTTATTTTTTACAACTTCACCATTATTGACTTACCACAGGTCCGACTTCAGTCAGAGGTGCGAAAGATGTTTCTGCAACCAACAAACAGATGAAATCATTAAAAGTGAAGAAGAAGAGGAAGAGGAGGAGAAGAAGGAGGAGAGAAAAGAAGGAAGAAGGAGAAGAAGGAGGAGGTGGGGGATGAGGGAGAAGAAGAGAGACAAAGAGGAGCGGGTTGGGGAGGAGTAGGAAGAATGGTCTTTCTGGTGAACAGAACCCATCTCTTAATAGCAGAACCCTATGGGAATTGCTCCTCAACACCCTGCAAGTAATGAGGTGAGCCTTTGTGTCATTAGCAAAATGAAAAATTCACTGAGTGCTATCAAATTTGGAAATATTTTTAATAATTAGGATTTTCAAAATCCCAATTACTCTCACTCCGTGAAAAATAATTTGATGTATAATTTTTAATAATCCCTAACATCCTACTTTGGATATAGCATTTTTTTCTCCTTTTTTTGTAGCTGAGACATCCAAAACTGAGAAGACCATGCTGTAGAGCATGTCACTTACATATGAAGAAATCAGTTAGTACTTAAAGAATCAGTACCCTGGTCTAAATGTGTGCATCTACCCAGTACAACACAGATGCCTTATTCTGAAATTCATGGTCGGCCTTCAGCTCTAAGAAAGATAACCTTCACCAGAGGAGTCAATGTGTCTCTCCTTAAACAAAGGCCTGTCTTCGGGACCTCAGTGGGTGATCAAGAAGCCAGAATATTAACCAACAGCAGAACCAGAAGAGATCGTTCCTCCCCACGGTTTGTATTTAACAACAATGGACTTGACCTCCAAAAAGGAAAAACAAAAAAAAGGATTTAGGTCATGTTTTTAGTCACAGATGGACAAAGAGCCAAGTTCTGCTGCCCATTCTAACCCACTATTCTGTCTCCACTCGTCGAAAAAGGAAGTGAGAAAAAGCAATCCACTGATGCAATTTTAAAAAGACAACTGTGGGGCGCCTGGGTGGCTCAGTCAGTTAAGCAGCTGACTTTTGATTTCGGCTCAGGCCATGATCTTAGGGTCCTGGGATTGAGCCCCGTGTCGGTCTCCCCGTTCAGCTGGGAGTCTGCTTAAGAGTCTCTCTCCTTTCCCCTCTGCCCCTCCCCCCCAGCTCAGGCATGCTCTGTCTCTCTCTCAAAATAAATAAATAAATCTTAAAAAAGAAAGCTGAGGGGCGCCTGGGTGGCACAGCGGTTAAGCGTCTGCCTTCGGCTCAGGGCGTGATCCCGGCATTATGGGATCGAGTCCCACATCAGGCTCTTCCACTGAGCCTGCTTCTTCCTCTCCCACTCCCCCTGCTTGTGTTCCCTCTCTCGCTGGCTGTCTCTATCTCTGTCAAATAAATAAATAAAAGCTTAAAAAAAAAAAAGGCTGAAAAGACACTTGTACTATGCCTCTTATCACTTTATCAGTTTAGAGGCTGCAAAGGAGCTCCTCCCTCCTGGATTACCCCAGTGGCTTCCTGCATGTTCTAAAATATATTTCTCTTTGGACTGGAAATATTTCACCTCGAACTGGAAAACTTACCAGAATAAAGAGGAAACACCAAGACAATGATGAAAATAGCTCTGATCCGTGATGAGAGGAGAGACATTTTTTCAAGTCTGTGGAAAGAAATTTCGGCATGTTTCTAACACATGGCACATGGACAAATTTCCTATTTCCAGACGAGGGTTTTAGACTGGCAAAGTCCAAGCCCCTAGAGTCCGAATTAGTTAATTAATTAATTCCTAGGTGGCTAATTAAGGTAGACCATGTATTCTCATTTTTCCCCCCCGGCTCTCAGATTCAACAGGACACAGATGTGAACAAAAGGCGTCCCAGAGATGTGAGAGCAATCCCAGGATTAAATCCTCTCAGCACACTGAAGAAGGAGCGGCGCGTGCGGCCAGGTTTGCCACAGCCCGCAAGGAGCCTCGAGGCCTTGAAGGAAAGAGGCACCTTGGAGTCCCGGTTTTTCCACAGAGCATAGAAACGGTTATTTCCGGAAGGAGTGACCCGGGGCAGGCCTAAGAGCGATGCTCCGCGCCAGGGCTACCTTTGTGGTGTCGTCCTCACTGAGCTGAGACAGAGAAGGCTGCGGAGAGAGCGTGGCGGTCAACTCCGGCTTGACTGTGTCTGTGCGGCTCCTCGGTCTTTCTCAGCCACGCCCACCGGAAGACCCGCCTCCTTTCCCGGCCTCGCGGTGAGGAGCCGGATGGTGCCAAACACATGATCCGCCACTGATAAGACGCGGGGGTATCGTGTGCCCAGTGTGGTAAAGACGTCCCGGTTGTTCTCTCAGCAGGAGGCTTGGGACGATTTGATCTGATGAGTACAGAATCCCGTCTGATGAGATGGGAAAGGGTAATCCGAGTAACTATAGATCCTAAGATAGGGAAAATATATGTAAGCTTTCCAAGCTATTGAGTTGGAAAGGACAAGAGAATCAAAGCCAGCCAAGAAGATCATTTTGTGAAGTGTACTTAGATACAGGCCTAGACCCTCAGCAATTTGCCACACTAGAGCACAGAGACTCATTCAGAGATTGTTTTAGATTGAAACTCTCCTTAAAGTTCAAATTTCAACTTTTTATTTTGAGATAATTATAGGTTCGATACAGTTGTAAGAAATGACACAGAGTTCTCCTGCGTCCTCGAGCCAGTTTCTCCCACTGGGAGCATCTTGTAAAACTATGGTGCAAATTCCCAGCCAAGAATTGATATGAGCTGGAGAATTTTGGTCCGTGTCTGCTCTCACCACCAAGACTGTGAATCAGCTGTTTGTACACGAAGCCCGGGTAATGGTATGTTTGAAAAACTCCCAGATGGGTATCTGCGTAGCCAGCTTTGGAACCTAGCCTAAAGGATAGTAGGTACGGGAGAGACCAACTCACTGTGTTAATTCTTCCTCAATATATATGTGCATCCAAGCATCACATTGTACAGCCGTAATTTGCAGAATGTTGTATGTCAATTTCATCTCAATAAACCTGGAAAAAAAAAAGAAGACTCACAGAAATGAGATTGAGACTATGGGGCAATGTCTTAAGTAAGTGGGTGACGCTGCAGGCTTTGAAGAAGGGTAAGATTTAATCACTCATTGTCTCCCTAATTAACTAACCTCCTTCACCATCTGATTTCTGGAGTTTGACAGTTGAAAGATTTGCTTTCAATTCTCATATACCACTGAGTGATCTTGACACAATGTTTCGATATTCTAACATACAACTTCTTTATTTTAAAGGAGGGAGTAACAGTTCCTATGTCTTAGATGTAAGGGGTAAAATATGAAGGCAGTTTGCATTCACAGTTGAGGGTTAGGCTTACCTTTGCCACCCTAATGTAATTTGCCTTTTACCAGCAGTGGGAAAAGCTAGCACTCAGACAGGAAACTTTGAGAGTAACACCATTCAACTCCAGTTTAATGTAAGAACACAAAATCTGGTGAGTGAAGAAAGCCCTCCATTATTCTAGTTAAGTGAATATTATTCTTAGAGCAACTTTTTGAATTATTGACATAGGCACCATCAGAGTCTTCTGTGGCAGGTCCGTTCTTCTGATGCAGGACATTTGAGGAAAAAGGAGACTACAGTTGAAATTACTGTGAAACCCTGCATGCCTCCCCCCCGCCAACAGTCTTCTCCTCTTGTATGTTCTCATCAGCAGAGATTAAGAGCAGGAGAGGTGGCCTGCGAATCCCAGCTGGCCACATGCCTTTTTGTTTTCTTTTTTTTAAAAATTCTCCAGCACAAGGGACGTTACATGTGTGAGTTGAAAGTTTCAGGAAGAAAAAAATGAATATATTATTCAACTTGCTTCAGAGGGAAGATAAGAAGACTGTATCTTTAAAATAATAGAGATATTAAGGGAAAAGGAAGGGAAAAAACGAGAAGAACAGTTTGCAGTCTGCCCAGTGCCACTGCCCCATAAATTGTGGGCAAAGAAACCCACCATTTTGGGCAATAACAGCAAGTTACCTGAATTTTGCTAAACATGTAAAACACCAACTGAGACTGATACCTGAACTTCCCCTGGGTCACTGAATAATGTGTGTGTTTGTGTTTTAAACCTCATACTGTTGAAAAGAGAATAAGAGAAGTTCACATTTACCAGTATTTCATGAAAGACTGAATTCCTCCAGTTCACCACCCGTCTCAGAAGAAACCAAAGGGATTTGGTGCTACATACCAGGCTTTGAAAGCTCTCTCAGGGGGCACCTAGGAGGCTCACTTGGTTAAGCATCTGGCTCTTGATTTCGGCTCAGGTCATAATATCAGGGTTGTGAGATCAAGCCCCATATTGGGCTCTGCTCTGAGTTTGGAGCTTGCTTGGGATTCTCTCTCCTTCTCCCTCTGTCCCTCTGTGCAAGCACTTGCTCTTTCTCTCTCTCTCTTTCCTAAGGCGGGGGAAAGATGTCTTGGGCAAAGATCAAGGAGTAGAATTTGCTGATTCATCACTTACATACAACACCCAGTGCTCATCACAAGTGCCCTCCTTAACCCCATCACCCATTTAGCCCATCCCCTACCCACCTCCCTTCAAGCAACACTCAGTTTGTTCAGTATAGTTGAGTCTCCCTTTCTTTTTTTCCTCCCTACGTTCATGTATTTTCTTTCTTTCTTTCTTTCTTTCTTTCTTTCTTTCTTTCTTTCTTTCTTTCTCCTTCCTTCCTTCCTTCCTTCCTTCCTTCCTTCCTTCCTTCCTTCCTTCCTTCCAGATTTTATTTATTTATTTGACAGAGAGAGAGACAGCCAGAGAGAAAGGGAACACAGGCAGGGGGAGTGGGAGAGGAAGAAGCAGGCTCCCAGCAGAGGAGTCTGATGTGGGGCTCGATCCCAGAACGCCGGGATCACGCCCTGAGCCGAAGGCAGATGCTTAACGACTGAGCCACCCAGGTGCCCCCATGTGTTTTATTTCTTAAATTCCACATATGAATGAAATAATAATGTATTTGTCTTTTTCTTACTGACTGATTTCGTTTAGCTTAATACACTGTAGATCCATCCACGTTGTTGCAAATGGCAAGATTTCATTCTTTTTGATGGCTGAGTAATATTCTGTTGTGTACATAGACCACAACTTCTTTCTCCGTTCATCTGTTGATGGACATTTGGGCTCTTTCCATAGTTTGGCTATTGTTGATTAGGAAAGCCATCTTATATAAAAAGCCACCAAAACCTACCACAGATTGCCTCGCTAGGAAGAAGAAAGGGTAAAGGACGACTGTGCTTGTCTTGTCGCTCTTGCCACCTCAGCTAGCTGCACTATGTTGAGAAATCTCCTCTAAAGATCTCTGTGTAAGAAACTAGACATAAGAGAAATACTAAAGGTAAGGCACTGGAGTACCTTTCATTCTACCCAGATTCTGAGAACTTGCCTTCTACACATGGCGTCAAAGCTATTCATGTGGCACAGAGTAGGGGACCATTTGATCCGATAGGCACAAGTGAATGGGGGGGAATAATGTGTAGTTAGTTATAGATCCTATGATAGATAAGCTATGTACAATCTGTCCAAGCAAGGGAGTTGGATAGGCTCCGAAAAACTAGGGCAAGAAAACAAGAATTCTGAATCTGTAATCACTAAATATGGCCAGAAAGTATTTTAAAACATTGCTAGATATGAGAATCACCTGAGGAGCTTTATAATAGTATCTGGGTTCCTTCCCTGAGATGGTGATCAATTGTTCTACATTAGACCCTGGGCATTGGTATTTGGTGGGGGGGGGGAGCATTTTTAGAAGTAACCAAGATAAATCTGCAGCTCCAGTTGGGGGTAACAGAACTAGGGACATAGAATTGCCTCTGGGACTTCATTCCAACCATTTCCCACTGTTCCAAACCAGAGCTTTGTATTTAATAGAAACATTTTATAAACTGCTCTGCAACGAGCTTTATTTACTTTATATCTGCTGAGCTTATTTTAATGTCATTTTATGTAAATCAGTTTGTTCTTTTGAAACACTGTATGGTGCTTCTAGTGTTACGTAAGAATTAATTTAAACATATTTATTAGTGGGAATTTACTCATTTCACTCCTGCTCAGAATGCTCTCGTTTTTTTCCAGGGCCTCTAGAAGGAAATAAAAATTATTTAAATATCATTAAAATTGGTCACACAACTGGTCCTGGCCTGAATTTTCTGGTGCTTCTATAAGCACTGTCAGATCCCAGAAAAGATGTACCATATCACATAACCCATGGCCCTTATGGGTCAAGGCCTTTGTTCATATTATTTACTTGCCTGAAAATTTTTGTCCCCTTTCTTCTGCATATGGTACAGAAGGACTTTTCCTATTCTCCTTCCCTTCCCTACCCCTGTGTCTTTCTGACCTTATCTTCCTATGTCCTCTTACTGGGAAGGAAATTTTCTGGAACTGGTTCATTCACCTCTCATCAGCTGTGCCAAGCCTTTAGGCCTTGTACAACAGCTTACCTCTCTACCCTACCCAGCCTGGACTGTCATTCCCTCCCAGGTAGCTCTCACTAAGCAGCCCTGAGAAATACAAAGCTTTAGCTGGTTCCAAGAGGTAGAGTTGATACTGTACAAGGTAATCTTCAGGTGGCAGTCTAGGGACTGTGACTCTTCAGGACAATGGTGATAGGAATAATGTAGAACAATGGATCGCATTGAAGTCTCTTCCAGTCTTTGGGATTTTTCTAGTATATCTGTAATTTCGACTATCCTCAAGAGACTTAATCAGGGAGTAGTGATGTCATAGGGAAGACAGTACCATTCATAAATAAGTCAAGGGGGATATAATCTAGGCAGCTAAATATATTTACTTAATCCTGGACCATTTCTTACCTAAGGGGACTCTGGTTAAAATTTCTATCTCTATCCCTTGAAAATCAGTGCCATTAATTTTTTGAAGTGTTCGTAAACACTGAACTAGAAGTAAAACTTGTGGTTGTTTTATTTATTTATTTATTTTTTATTTTTCCATAATAATATTTTTATTATATTATGTTATTCACCATACAGTACATCCCTGGTTTTTGATGTAAAGTTCAAAACTTGTGATTATTTTAAAAAAAATTTCACCTATTTTTCTCACCCTAATCCCTGTGTTAGGCATAAACCAATCCATGTTCTGTATGCATGAGTTGGGGAAAGTTTAGAAAATAAATGATCCCAGAAATCAAAAGCAACTCTGGCGCTGACTTTATTTATAGTGGAACAAACTTGAAAATAATGTAGGATCCATCCTACCAGTAAGACTCTTGCTGACCTCAGTGGAATGCCCGAGGACGCCCACTGCTTAAAAGAAAGTAGATTTTGAGGTTCCAGGTAATTTGGTTGCTGTCAGTGCTTAGCATTTCCCTTCATGGTTCAGATTTAGTTTTCCATTACTCTTCCTGAAAACAAGTTAATGAAAGAAATTAAGGATCAAGAAATTGCGGCACCAACACAGAGAGAAAATGAGATTATTTAAAAATCACACGGGAAAGAGCAGGTCTAAGCTTTGGCTCGCCTGTTTCACACTGAGTGCTTTGAGAAATTGTGACTTCGTGCTGGTCCTTCATAGACCCTGGGCTAGGTGTCTGATGCAGAAAATGAGATAACAGGTGTCTTGTGTTTCTTCCCACTCAAACTTTTATGGCTATAGGGCACACTTACCTTTAACATTTATTTATTTCTGCAGGAACGATTTATTGAGCCTTTAATACGTACTTCAATATCAAAAACAAGAGAGGTATAATTTTTACCTCATTACTACCTTTATAGCTGAACATTCATTAATTTTGAAAGCTGAGGCATGTAACTCTTTCTTAGCCAGGTGTTCTCATTTTAAGCTGCCTTATAATTATCGTTTTTCTTGTGGACGGACAAGCGTGCAACTCTTAAATGTTTGCCTAGCTCACCAAATCCAATCTCTAATACTGTTATTTAAATTTAAAATACATTTTAATAGTCAAGATTAAGTAATCTATGGGATTCGCAGTCCTATTTATCTTCTGATACATTTTGCTTCCTGTCTTCAACTGCAAAAAGAAAAGCTCCATGGAAGCAGGAAGCAATTTTGTGTGTTTTGCTCACGCCTCTACCTCCACACGAGCAATGCTTGGTATATAGTGAAAGTTTAATACATATTTGGTAAACGAATGATTCAATAATAAATTTATTCCTACTTAAAAAGCTGAATGTATCACATTCTCTCAGAAAATGCCTGAATTTACTGTTTAAGGGTTAAGTACCGTTCACGTTTCCTTTGGACAAACACCCAAAGCACTATTGAGAGAAAACTACAGAGACACAGAGGAAAATGTTCTTTTACTCCCTTTGGATCAGAATAATACTTCCTGATACAAAGACACAAAGGGTCATCTTACCTTTTGGCTTCATTGAATACACAGTGGTTCCCGTAGGTTTTTCCATCAGAACCACAGACTGGCTTATAGATAGATGGACATTTTGTATTTCCAGCTGGGGTCTTGCTGCTGATTTTGCTAGTCTGCAGTAATATGAAAGAGCAATAGGCAAATAAAGGGAACTCAGTTGAATTCTGAGATTGTAATTAAGGAGTTATTTCTAATTATTGATTAAGCATTGCACCAAACCAATCATTGTTAATCCTTTTATTTTAAACTACATAACAATACTGAAAAAAGAGTCAGTTTTGCTCTATTGCATAATCTCAGGCATACGGTATATTTAAGTGACAAGCCCCAGACAAGATATGGATTAAATACCCAAGCTGGGTTGCAAACCCTGAATTATGTGACTCCAGAGCCCTGCTCTTATTACATATCAGACCGCCCCCACTTTAATTCTTTGTAAGCAAGTCTTCCCCTGCCTGAGAAAACAATAATTATGGAAAAGTCATTCTGGCAAATAACGTATGTGGTCATATTTTTTTTTAAAGATTTATTTATTTATTTGAGAGAGAGAAAGAGCATGCACGAGAGTGAGGCGGGGGGCAGAGAGAGAGAATGTCAAGCAGAGATTGTGAGGATCTTCAATAGGAGTCTGTGTCCCCAGATTCTAGAACAAGACGTGCATATAGTAAGTTCTCTTGAACTGCTTGTCAAATGAATGAATAGATGATGTTTGGGAGACATCAGTGCAAACAGCTGCACGTCCATGACTCCTGTGTTCCCTGAGTCCTGCTGTGCTTTGCCTTCACTTGCCAGTCTCTCTCTCTCCCAACTGCCAGCCTCCTATTTCCATTTAACAATGATCCTGGGCACTCAACTTACTACATCCAAAACAGTTTTGTAGAACAACTCCTCAAATCTCACGATCTTAATGGGAACTTCATTGTTTACCTCACATTTATCATTCCTCACTCATATCTGTAATTAGTACAGTATATTCTTTTAACTATTTCAAGTCTTGGAAAATAGAATGGCTGAGGTAAGTTAGGAAAGGGAAAAAAACAAAGAGATGAACACTAACCTGAAGCTCCATTATATTGGCATTCAAAGGGTTGCCTACATTTTTTCTTTCTTCTTGATCGTAAAAAGACCATGATTTCCCTTGTTGGCTAGACCATCCTGGTCTTCTCTGCTGGCTAGATGACCCTGAACTCCCTTGCTGGCCAGATGACCCTGAACCTCCGTGCTGGCCAGATGACCCTGGCTTCCCTTGCTGGCCAGATGACCCTGAACCCCCGTGCTGGCTAGATGACCCTGAACTCCCTTGCTGGCCAGATGACCCTGACCCCCCTTGCTGGCCAGATGATCCTGGCTTCCCTTGCTGGCCAGATGACCCTGGACACCCTTGCTGGCTGGAGGACCCTGGACGCCCTTGCTGGCTAGAAGATCCTGGTTTTCCTTGTTCATTAGAAGCTTCTGCATTCCCTTTTGGATCAGAGTCTCCTGAATTCCCTTGCAGACTCCCAGGCTGATTAAGAACTCCTGGCCTTTCTTGCTGATTAAAATTCCCTGGTTTCCCTGGCTGGTTATAATACCCTGGTCGTCCTTGCAGGCTAAATATTGTTTGTTTTTCTTGTGTGTTGCTACCTCCTTGCCGATTAGATTCCCGTTGTTCTCCTTGATGGTTAGCTTCATTTTTTCTCTCTAGAATAAATGCAGGTTCTGGACCCTCTTGTGGCTTAAAAACACTTGTTTTCAAAATCTGAGTTGAAGATTCTGGAATGATACCATAAGCACAAAAATAAAATAAAGTTATTTAACTTTGAGAATTTAAAATTAACAGCATTCATCCCCAGATGTAGTATGTATTGCACGCTTCTTTGATTTGTTTTTCATCAAACCTCAAGACAGAAGCTTTGCATAACTTCTCATAACCTTAATGTTTTGGTTCCTCCATTTTTTTCTTGACTGTACTACATAGTTTCTAAAAGTCATGGGGCGAAACCAGCCTGCCCCATTTCTAAATCAGAGTCTGAATTACTTGAGCTGAATTATTCACGCTTCATACTACAAATTTCTTTTAATGATTTCCAGACTAATCAAACAGACTAGAGTTATGACTATTATAGACTTTCTCTACATCACAGAACACTTTCCTGTATTCTCAACCTCATGCTACAGAAGATGTTGTCATCAATTTTCCAGACATAAAACCTGCCAGGCATGAGCCTTCCTTCCTTATTCTCTTCTCCATCTCCACATATGCTTTCTGTAGGTGTTTTCTTCCTCCCTACCCCCCGACCCTGCCCTGTTCCAAAGGCAGTGGTTTTCGTTCCTCTTCAGAACATCAACTTTATGTCCACCATTTTCCATAAGGGCCATAGCATTAATCAATCAGTCCTACTCGCTGGTGGTTATTTGTTTCCTTCTTTTGTGCTCAAACTACTGAAGGAGATGGTAGATATTAGGTGACTATTTCTTTTTTATTTTTTGTGACTATTTCTTAATACCTAAGTTTCATAACTCATCTACTCTGTTTCTCAAACTGGTTTTGGAAGTTTATCCATTACTATATACGTATATATATCATGTATATACACGCATATACATGTATATAAGATTTATTCAAATTCTATTCCAAAATAAGCAGGGTTTAGATAACTATCCCTAAGCAAATGGAACAACTTTCTAGCTGTTGAGTGCAATGGAATTCTTTTGGGTCTTATGTTTCTTGTTCTTGGTTTGGGACAAGTGTTCCTTTTTGGCTTCCTCACCTTTTCTGTTTAATGACTATCCTTTTCTGCTCACTTTCTCAATTTGGGGTTTCCTCAAAAGTTGTCTTCAGGCTTGCATTGTTTTTCTTCACAGACTTCCTTGGTAATTTTTTCAATTTCTATAACCTGAAATCACTTCAGTGTGGATGGTTCTAGTCTTTACCTGGAGTTTCACTTGCGTTTGCAACTGGCTTGCTTTGTATTTCCACAAGTATACACACTTGTGCCTTCAGGTAAATTTAACTAAAATCAAATGCCTCATTAATTTTTATCCATTGAGCATGCTATGGTATACTACATTGCTGGTGGTTAAGGTCTTACCCGGGCTCAGGAGCTTGGCACTCGGTAACCTGGCTACTAACTGTGGTGTCGTGTGGGTGGGGTCTGTGGGTAGGATCTAGCCATCCTTTCGATTTACAAAAAGTATATTTGAAGAGTCCATTACTATGCCAGAAGTATAGTAAGATCTAGACACACAGCCATGAATAAACATTGTTATTCTGCCCCCAAGAAGCTGAAAAGTCTAATAGTAGGTGCAAACAAGCAAACAGATATTCATAGTTGTATGATCAATGCTGTAATAAGAGAAGTAAATTAGACAATAGACCCAGAGTCAAGTTGGCAGATAGTACGGCATCATCTCTCCTTCCTGGAGGAGGTGACACATAAGAAGGATAGGCAATAGCCAGAAAAATGATAAGAAATTAATTATTTTCAGCAGAGAGTTGAGTATATGCATGAGTTATAGGAACCAAACAGTGTTCCTTAAGAGGCACTAACTTTGAGAACAAATCAATTAGAATAAAGATGTGGATGAAATGGTAAAAACTAGATCAGCTAATCTATTTTCTTTGTTCATTATATTTGGGTTTTTTTTAATAGGTCATACAAGCAAATTACATTTAATTTCAAAGATACAAAAGGGTAAATACTTTAAAATAACTTTCTCTTCCTTTCCTGTCCAAACCCCCTTGGACACAATTACATTTACTAGGTTTTTCTGAATTATTCCAGAGATGTTCTATGTATCTACAGATATAAGGGGATATACTTTCCACACAATTACTAGCACATCATACACCGCTCTCCTCATTGTCTCCCTCGGCAGTGCAGTGAGCTTTCTCTATATCAGTATCTATAGAGCACCTTGATTATTTTCCCGAAGGGCCACATACTATTTCATTTGTTAAATTTACCATAATTTATTTAAATGGTCTTGTAGCAATGAGTAGCTATTGTATTTCACCTCTTTTACCAGTACAAACAATGATTTAATGAAAATGCGGTGAATATAGCATTGCTCACATAGCCAAGTTTATAAAAATAAAAACAGGGCTGAAATTTTTGAGTAAAAAAGAGAATTAAAATATCAGAATGTGGTTTAACCATTGGTTTTTTAAAGTTAAACTTTTGCAAAATAATTATCTTCAGTTTTTGTTTTGTATTTTTCTCTTCTGATTTTACAAACTAAATACCCTCTTGGCATTGCTTTCTACTGTAACAGGCATTCCTGATTCCTCTTTTCTCTTCACACTCCAAATCCATAGACCCACTGCATCGGGCATTCCTGTACTTTCTTCCATCAACAAATGCCTGCTCAGTACCTACGAAATGTCATCCAGCAAGGCACTCAAGTTCAAAAGAGATCCAGTACGTGCCATTATGGAACATCTGTGTTCTAGGAAGAGATTTTATCTGTATGCATTTTTTTCTCTGAAACATATAATCATAATAAATATATGTATCATAAATCTATTTTCTCCAACATATATATTATAAAAATATAGAATGTCTGTGTCATTTATTATCTAGAGAAACTTATAGCCCTAGCTGGAAATTTCATCGTTGAAAACAACCCACCTGACAGGATTGGGGTAAGGAACGGAGAGAGGCAAGATAAGTGACAGGCACTGGAGAACTCAGGTAATGGTAGCTAATGTGGGTGCATCCATGACTCTTACGACAGCCTCTCGGAATGCATAGTTATGTTCATTTTACAAATGAGAAAACTGGGGCTAAAAAATTAAGTGAGTTGCCTCCAATGACATAAATAGAAAATTGAAAAGCCACGGTTTGAACCTATTTCTCTGTGACCACATAGCCCTAGATCATCACGCAAAACTATATTTTTTATGGAACATGAGCTTGAAAATATTCACAAACTCTCATAATCCTTTTAGATTTCATTTTCTTTCCAGTGTAATGTGTTGCTTTTCCCATTCCCCTGCCTCTGCTTCTCTTCAGCTGCTCCAGACTATTTACTGTTATCTCACCTTGTCCTTACTTTTATGCCTTCGGTCTGTATTTATGCTGCCTGAAACGACCCCCTTCCTTTTCTCTGTCTGATGGACATTTGTCATTTTAACACTTTCTGTCAAAGTATTACTAAGTCACTCAACATTTCTCATTCCTTGAGAGTTGGAAGGAAAGTCATCGAACGTAACTTTTCTTACCTGAAAACATGGCCACACACATGAAGGGAAGGAAAATGGAAGCCTTCATGTTACAGTCAGTTGTTTCAGACCCGGTTGTTGGATGTAGGTAAGGGGAACTCTTCAGTAGATGCTTTCTGAATAAACCATCCTGATCACCACCAAGTTATATATTTGAAAAATCCTCCACCCTAATTGCTAAACACCGTCACTTTGTTTAAAAAAATTATAGAGTGACTTTCACAAACTGGAAGGTGTTGTTTCTTGAGTGGATTTGCCATTTTTAAAATTAGCTTTACACCCCAACTCCCATAAATATCCAAAATGTAATATGCTTCTGTCAGATACCTATCTTATAGAAAGGAATAAAAATGATGAAATCCATCTGGGAAAGTGGTAAATTCAGTGTTCAATTTTTTTTTAATTGTTAAAAGATGACTGATCCTCAGTCAGTACTGTTACTGACCTTGTGAGTTTGTATGTCCACAACAGACGTTCCCATGACATTTTCCCACAAATAAATTATGTGCCAATTATTTACCTCAAATTACATTTGAAAAGCCAGTAAAAATGCATCAGGCATTGGTCATTAATAAGTGATGAATGCGCCCAGTGGGGAATGATGATGTATAATGTATTTTTATGAGGTAACAAAAAACAAGAGACCTTATGTTTGAGAATAACATTACACCATTGACCTTCTTGCCTCAAGCTATTATGCCAAACAGAAGCTTGTGCGAAAATCACCTTGGGATTTTTAGTCAGCTCTAAAGTCAATATTATAAAACAGTGGAATATTGTGTTCAAGGTTGGCTGCCCTATATAAGAGAAATTTGAATTAATTGAGGCCTGTCTAAAGAAGACTGACCTTGATAAAGTGGGGTCTAGAAAACACATAGCAGAAGGTTGGTTGATCGTAGTAGAAAATATAAGCTTGAGTAAAGATAGACTTAGGAGTGATGTTGCCATTGGATTCATCATGTGAAGGGCATTAGCCTGGAAGCGGAAGATACTATGTGATCTGTGTAGTTCCAGATGGCAGAACTCATTCCAATATGAGGAAGTGCAGATTAAGCATTTTTGAATTCTAAAGAAAATTTCAGCTTTGATCAGGGAGGTAAAGTAGGTGATTCTTACAATTCCTTCTAATTCTAAAAAGTCTTCACATTTAGTGGTTCTGGATTGTGTTTGGTTTTCATTTCAGCTTCTTTAGAAGGGCAATTTTGAAAATGATGAGTGATTTCTTTTAACCAAGCCAGCAATTTTAGGGCATCAAAAGGGACAAGTTTAAAATTTTTCTCTAGTAAAAAGGCAATTTGTTTTGCCCTCTCCACAATTATTCTCTGTACTGGGTTCCATATAAATGTCAGAACAGGCTCAGTGAACCAGAAGGCCTGATTATGTGTATATATATATATATATATATATATATATATCTCCCATATAATATACCCTGTATTATTAATATATACGTATTTAAAGACCAGATAATTTTAACCAAAATTTCATTATGAAAAGTTCTAAAATACAGACACGTTGAAAGAATTATGTGGTGAAAACCCATACTTCAATCAATATTTTGCTATAGTTGCTCTACCGTATATTGATCAAAACGAGTAAATCTGATGCAAGTTATTTTCAAATCCAGATACTCACATAGAGACCTCAATCCAGTGAATTCCCAAAGAGCTGCATTTGCATTTTGCCTAAACAATTGCTTTGCACATACTTTGTGCCATCGGCTGGCCTACCCATGCTTTTCTCCTAGCTGCAGTGTTATCACATTTAGGAAGAGCATATAGAAATAGCAAACATCATGGAGTGCTTTGCATGTGAGAATACTGCAGTGAGAAGATGAAGTCTCACGAAGCCTCTGCTCCAACGTCTTGGAGACTGTCTCATGAATCAGTAGAGGGTATTGCTGGTCGCACTGAGTAAGGGAGTGCTTTCTCTATATAGCTGTTTTCCAAGCCATGCCTAAGGGTGTTTTGAATAATTGCTTTTAATCCTCTAATTTTCTTAAATGGAACATTTAATTTCTTCCTTAATGATGGGAATCCTCCCACCTTTAGAATTGTCTCCCATTGTCATCTTCCTTTACAGCTGGGAGTCAGACTGAATTTTGATCTTGGAGTAGCTCACAAAATGTTGGGCATGACCACGTACTAGTGAAGGGGAAGGGGTGTCCTACATATCTTGGAGTGGGATTCTATGTCAAGGCTACTTTTGTAGTGCTCTTTGTATTGGGGTGGCAATAACAAGGGCATTAGAGTCAGATGACCTGAGGTGTCTGTCACACCTCATTTTAGCTGTGTAATCTTATGCAAGTTAATATCTTTTTGTCTCTCCATCTGCCTCTTTTCCTATCTCCCTTTCCTCTTATTTCAAAAATCATGATAATAACACCCTACTGAAAGAGTCAAATTTTGTTAAGTATTTTGTTGTGTTTTGGAAGGAGGAAGTTCACACCTGCAGTTGAGCGATCTTGGTTTCCGATTGTGAGCTGTCTTCTAGCATCCCGCGTCCAGTTACCCGATTTAGACTTACCAAGCCATTTGTCATGCAGCTGAAGGGAAGGAAGCTTTAAGCTCCTTATTAGCTCTCTTCCATGGAATACTTTAGCCACTGTGTTTCCTTTCAGTTCTTCCTTGGGGCGAGGGGCGGGGGGAATAGCACATGGCAGGTTTTGTTCTTTGAACCCCTGTGTGTAAAGATTGAGCACAGTACAAGACAGAAGGTATCAGCTACATAGTGTTCATTAGGATAGTCAGACATAGACTCAAATAGGTTGAACTGAATCCAGCAGAAAAATTGAATATTTGGTCTGGTTTTTGAAATACAATTCATATGGCATGAAAGACATAATGTCTCTCAAATTCAGAGTCATGTTGCCAAAACTGTCGGAGGCTTGCCAGTCCATTACCAAGTCTCATTAAATACTTCACAATATTAAGAAAGAGTCCAAAGGTCAAGCACTAGGTAATCACTGTTTAACTGAAGGCCCTTTTGCCATTTCTCAGTTGACTTATTAATTGATCGTTTCACCCAATCTTCACCCACGTAGAAGCATTAGTTTCAGAACACAGAGTCCTGCAGGGTAGCAGATGCTTGAGATAGAATCTCGGGTAACTTCTCTGCTTTGGGTGTCAATTTTTTCACTCAGCACAAATGGTTTTGATACAAACTGAAATTCAGATATATTTAATTTCATCATTATTTATTGAGATGATGCATATATCTGACACACACGCTAAAATGTTCCATTAGCGTCAGCTTTTGTTATTATACCCATGGGAGTATTTGAGATTAGAACCATGACTCTTTCATGTATTTGTTTATTAAATAATAACCATAGATATAACTGGCCATGTTTAGATGTATATGTATTATGAGCATATGTGGCCCTTTATTGTCTGTGGCCATATCAGATACAGACAGCCTGCGACATCTGATGCCATAACTTACTTGAGGCTGCTTTCTAGACCCTTTTATTAAAAGGCTCAGAGATCTTGAAATCGTAAGCCCAGGCTGTGTGGGACCTCATCATTTCCCACAGGAGAGAAAACAGATTGCCCAGGGGCGTCAAGTTTGTTTGTTCACGTATCATCTCTGTCACACTAGTATACTGATTCACTGGTCTTTTCAAAATATTTGACTTCCAACTTGTATACCTTATATTAAAAATAACAAATATTTATTAAACATCCAGGACTGGACTTCGTGCCAAGAACTTCACATGAATTATCTCATTCAAACTCTTAAAACAACCTATTTTATAGATGTTGTCTTCATTTCTCCAGTGAAAAAACAGAGATTGTCATGGACTTTTGTGAGAGTCCATATTCTCAATTTTATCTCTTAATTGCTATAAAATATCTTCTTTTTTTTTTTTAAGATTTTATTTATTTATTCGACAGAGATAGAGACAGCCAGCGAGAGAGGGAACACAAGCAGGGGGAGTGGGAGAGGAAGAAGCAGGCTCATAGCGGAGGAGCCTGATGTGGGGCTCGATCCCATAACGCCGGGATCACGCCCTGAGCCGAAGGCAGACGCTTAACCGCTGTGCCACCCAGGAGCCCCTATAAAATATCTTCTGCCTGTATTTAAACACAAACAATACAACCGGCCCTTCCTCTTGGTGAGGTGCCACCCGCCATGGTGTAGAGTGACACTGCGAGTATCTTGGGGAGTCCTTGAATATTTTGTAATTAACATTGCAGGCTTAGTAATCACAGTTAAAAGTCAGGTCTATTTATTGCCTTTGCTTTTTACTGGTACCTCAGAACACTTTAGACACTAACTTGTTAATAAGTCCATGGAAAGAATATTTATACAATTCCTACATTAAGGGACAGTTTGCCTGAGTTTGAGTTCTGTCTCTGTCTCTTATTAACTTGGTGACTGGTCACATGTTTCTGTGCTTCAGATCCCTTTTATGTAAGATAAATGTTATAACGCCTATCTCATTGGGTGGTTGTGAATATTTAATGAGATAATACATATAAAGCCCTTAGACAATGTCTGACACATAGAAAACACTCTAACACTCCATGAAAGCTAGCCATAATCTTTTTAAAAAATTTAGATTTGCACTTTGATCACTAGTGTGTGCTGACACTCTTGCAGCAAGGGATTTTAAATAAAGCTTGCCGAGGCAGCTGATGATATTTTGTTGAAAAAAGGTAAGACTGGGAGTTATTTGAAGGAAGAGAATGTGAAAAGGGAAGTACAAGTTGTGTGTGCGCATTGTGTGTGCCTGTGTGTGTGCCTGTACATGTGCGTGCTTGTGTATGTGTGCGTGTGTGTGCCCATGTGAGTGGGTTGTAAAAAGCTGGTCAGGAAGCCATTTTTTTGTGTGTGGTTTCAAAGCAGAAATAAGTATTACCACTTGGTGGAAGAAATAAAGAGGCAAAAACTAACTTGCTATAAAGAAATTGTTCTGAGGGGCTGGGGTAGTGCAGTCGGTTAAGCACCTGACTCCTGATTTTGGCTCAGGTCATGATCTCAGGTTCGTGAGATGGAGCCCCATGTTGGGCTCTGTGGTCAACAGGGAGTCTGCTTGTCCCTCTATCTCTGCTCCTCCTCGTGCGCGCTCTCTCTCTCTAACATAATAATAAAATCTAAAAAAAAAAAAAAAAAAAACAAAAAAAGCAAAAGAAATTGTTCTCTATTAATGGAATGGGCTCCTTCTTTAGGTTGGGAATTTTCCAAAACCAAGAGTATTTGATGAGGTGCTCGAAACTGTTGTGCCTTCACGTGAGATACGGAGCTCATAGGCCATCAGGAGCCAGGAGCTGATGAGAATGACTCATCCGAAGGAATCGGGAGTTAACCATTGTTGTTACTAAGGAGCATGGGCACCGCGTCGGCAGATCCTCTCACTTTCCCAGAGTTTCTAGAAGTCCAGTTTTTTATGTGCACTTCCTCAATTTTCAAATATTGGCATCTATGAAAAGAGTGACTGTGTGGGGGCTAAGAAAATCCCGAAGCCACATGCAGTTTGTCTGCCGTTTGTCGGAGACCCCCGCTTTAGCAGCAGTATGCTGAAGAGTAGGTGACACTGGCATTCTCCGTCTGAGTGCTGATCTTAGTTTTTCCACATACTCCATTTGAGATTTTGGAAACAACCTCAAAGATACCATTTCTCACAATGTTTCTGCATTTTTTCTTCTGCTTTCCCCCATTTCCTTCCTTTGTTCCTTCCTTCTTTCCTTCCTTCCTCCTCCTTCTCTCTTTCTTTGCTTTCTTTCTTTCACGTTCAATGTAAATAGCAGCAACATCTTTATTTGAATGTCAATGTTTGTCAACCATTCAATTGTTTGATTTCTCATTATACAATTCAATACAAGAGGCAATCTTCAGTTTGTATGCAACATGACTCTGAGAAGAAGACTCATTGTTGGAAAATCCTTCCTGCTTGTACTTCAAAAATATTTCTATCACAAGAAACTCATGTTTTTTTAAAGCTATCTTTGTACATGAATTGCCCCATTAATATGCCTGGTACAGGTATAGCGTGATGATTCACCTTAATGCTGATAAAGAGGGTTTTTCCCTCCAAGTTTTTATGTAAATTGAAAATATATTTTTAAAATATTTTTTGTGCACCCACTTAAATCTTAAAGCATGAGGCTTTAAAGTAGAGACCCCATTCTTGGAATGTAGCTGGCAACTCACAGACATTGAAAAATTATTTGTGCAATAAATAAATGGAATAATTCATTCATTGGGATTTTCTAAAAAAACAGGAGCATATCAAACTACATTTTAGTTAGTTGGGATACATTTGCCTCTCCAAGTGGTCTATGAACACTCTGAAGATGCCAAGCTTGTCTGTCCATCTTTAGATTTCTAAGCACCTACAACATGCCAATAAACCTATACTTTCAAGGTTTTTCACAATTCACCACATGTAGAAGCTTATGCTATTTTATGTAGTACTGGAGTAGACTGATAAAGCCAGAGACAACAATCCTACAGGCTTCAGCTGTTCGAACCTAATCAGCTGCTTTGATGACTGAAGGGACACACAGTCTGTCTCATGTGTCTCCACATACAAGCTGAGAAGCTCAAAACACACTCACTGCGTCTCTTAGGGCAAAATACTTCCCCCACTATACTATCTACAAAAGAATGCTAATTTGGGTCAGATAATATATATCTTCCTGGACTGAGCTCTGTTAACCTTGAGTTCATCTGCATAAATCTAAAGAACTGAGACTCAAAACTCTGATGGGTGAATTCTGGGTTTGAAAAGTGTAGTAATACTTTAGCCCTGTATTTGTTTTCAACTGAGATCATTTCAGACTCAGGTGGTCTAACTAAATCGAACAGGTGGCCCTGCTATGACCTAAAAAGAACACCGATGTCCCAAGTCTGCCAAGATAACTTTATTGAAGCTGTGGTCTTTTATGCATGATGACAGGTGGGAAATACCCTGCAAAAGATATTGAGTAACAGGGACCAAATCTTCTGATGCAAACGATAAACAGAGCGCACCTCTAGCCTTGCAGTGTCAGAGGAATCAACATTTCCCATTGTGTTTGAAACCAAGCTTTCCATTTTTTTTCCTGAAAGAAAAAAGATGGTGCTTAGAATGAAACATAGTGGAAATGGGTTAAGCCCAGGCTGGATGAACTGAGAAAGGGTACTTAGGCTTTCTAGGTCTCTTTGGGGATAATTACAATTGTCTTATTCTAATTAAGAGCTGTCTGTACAATACTTAGAACAGTAAAGGCTTAATCAGTACTTTCCCAGCCCATACTCCACTGGCCCAAACTAAGTGTGCATTTCTCGTAGCTGCTTCCACATGCTTACGTAGCTGCTTTGCAGAATTCACAGCCATTGCGGTAAGTTTGCCCGTCAGAACCACACACCGGTTTGTGACTCTTGGGACAGGGTTTTCCACCTGTAGCTGGTTTCTCATAGTTGCTGCAAAAAGCCTGTAATTTAAATGAAGTGTTTTTTTTACTTCATGAATAATGCCACTGACGTCATTAGTTCTCTCAAGCAATGAAAAGATATGCTAAATTTATGCTTAAATTCTTTCAAAAAGCATGTATTTTATTATTCCAATGAAGATATATGTTGAAAATAAAAAGTAATAAAAGTTACACATAGTCCTAGCACCCAGAGATGTCCTTTGTGAGCGTTTTTCTTTCCATTTCTTTTCTATGCATTGCATTTCCAGTTTTCTATTAAAAACAGAATCACACTGTATATATGTCCCATTCACTCTTTATCACTTACCTTTTCTGTACCTTTATGAACATCCCGGAAAGTAGGATTTTCGTGGTGTAATACTCCATCATAAATATGTGAAATGATTTATTTTACTAATACCCCATTGTTGTATATTTCTTCTTCTGTACACTAACTGAGTCAAAATCACCATTTTATATGTAAAATACTTGTACATATTCTGATTACTTTCTTCGGGTATGCTCTTATGAGAAGAATTGCTATCTCAAAGGTTATAACTTTCAATGCTCCCAATACTGATCGCTAAACTGCCTTATCATAAGTGTGTATCCAAGTATATATTCTTTGTCTCTTTCTTGGAATTTTGGGAGAAAGTTGCCTATACCCGTCTTTTATAAGTCACTCCTCAACACAGCTAGAAGCGCCTCAAGATAATAAGCCGTATTAGATTCATCTTTTTATCCATTTCCTAGGAAAGGATCTGGTAAAAGTCAAATATTGAAAAATATTTGTGGAATGAATGGGAAAAGAGAACAGAATTTAGAAGGTATATTGTAGGCCCTAGTGTTACAGCCAACTTGCTCAATTGCCAGTGATTCTTAGCAAGTTTGCACCATGTCCTTCAAAATCAGAGCCCCTCTACACTTTTCCAAATATGGCTCTACTCTGCCCACAGTAAATGCCTAACATGTAGTGAGGGCTTGCAGTGTTTTAGCCACTGTACTGAGTGCTTTAAATGGAACTATTCATTTAACCCTCTGGAGCAGTCCTATGGAATTGGTATTATTATCAAGACTTTACAGATAAGGAGAATGAGACCTACAGAAGTTAAATAATTTGCTCAAGCTCACGTAGTTATTAAGTCATAAAAACCGGAGTCAAATGAGGACAGTTTAACTCCAGAGCTGACATTCTTAGCCATTTCACATCACAATCATACAGGAAGCCAGTAATAGAGCCAAACAGGTCCATTACTAACCTTTGAAAACACTTTGCTTTTCCCCAACACTACACGACTCCTTCCTCCTGGAACAAACTTTCCCTTTTATATCATTCTTTAATGTGTATCTCAAGTACCATCTGATACTCAAAATTTTCATAATAACTCTCAGGCAAAAATGGATTGCTCCTGTTTCCAAATGCCTTCAAACATTATTTGATACCAACCTTCAATAATGCAAACATGTTTGTTTTTCAAAAAAAAAAAAATTTTTTTTTTCTGGATGCAAACTCCCTGAAGAAAGGGAATATAAAATATGTTATATAATCATCTTCTATCATTGATCTCTTCATTAGCTATTTGTCTCTCTACCTGCCAATAATACAAACAATACATGTTTATAATAGAACTTTTAAAAACACAGAGCAGTACAAGGGGGATTTACTTAAAAACACAGAATCAGTTATCCCCAAATTTGACATTTTCTATGTTTATATATTTTTAAAATATGGTCACTCATTTGATAGCATTTTACAAAATCCTTTTTAAATTTGAAATATATTTCAGTACCTGTGTCAAGTAACATATATTTTATATGGCTATTTTGAATAGTTATATAGCCATTTTGAACAATTACCATATGTTATACGTATTATTATGCAAATCCCCATTTAGAAACATTTAGTTTGTTTCCATGTTTTTTTGCTAATGCAGACAATATTGTCAGGAATATCTGTATAAATACTGTTTTGATACAACCCCAATTCTTTTCTTAGGCTGCATTTCTAGAGGTAAAATCTGTGTTTGAATTTGTCTTTTTAAAGACTTTTGATGCAGGTATCTGGTAAAAAGTCAGGAATCATTTTTTTATATGTGCATTTCCTGTATGTCTTGAACATAATAGATGCTCAGTAAGCGTCGTTAAATAGTAGGGAGGATAGGACAAATACATACAGAATTTAATAGAGAGCCTGGCATAAAGTGTGTTTACAAATCTTCCTCTTAAGAATAGAGAACAAACTTTCAGCGCCCACTTTTGTATCCTTCTTTCTTTACCAGTGCTTCAACCAGAGAAAATCTGCATTTATCTGCATTTATCACTTTCCCCTGCTGAGATTTTGCTTTTGCATTTATTTAATCAAAGGATGTGTCTTTGAAAAGTAATAAATCCAATGTTCTAATTTTGCAGGTGGGGACTCTGAGGGCTCACTTAGTTTTGGAAGAAATGCTTCCAACATTTCCATAAAGTGGTAAAGGAGATAGAACTAATGCTTTGAAATCTCATTACATTGTGATTTTTCTGGGTTGCTTCTCGTCCTTATTTATCTGTCATGGTGATGATTGGAAAGCATTTTTCCAAGCACCTAGTTTTGAATATTAAGTCCCTCCTCTCAAGAAGTTCCTGGTCATGCTTATATATCTGCTTGCAAATTAGTTGGTATTAAAAGCATCATAACAATAATGCAGTTTGTAAAGGTGATGACATGATTTCATTGCCATAATCTTCAAAATGTATTTCTAGACTTGAAAGTTCAGCAGGAAAATATATTCCTCTACCTGCCACACAGAATGTCATTTTTCCCATGTGGTAAAGAGGGGAACAAGGCAGAATATTAGAAATATCAGCCTAAGGATTAGAAATATCAGAGTTAAGCAGGTTGTCATCAACCCGTGTAGCATAAACTCGTCATTGTCTTTGAACAAGAATCTGATTTGTTGGGGGCGCCTGGGTGGCACAGCGGTTAAGCATCTGCCTTTGGCTCAGGGCATGATCCCAGCGTTATGGGATCGAGCCCCACGTCAGGCTCCTCCTCTGGGAGCCTGCTTCTTCCTCTCCCACTCCCCCTGCTTGTGTTCCCTCTCTCGCTGGCTGTCTCTATCTCTGTCAAATAAATAAAATCTTAAAAAAAAAAAAAAAGAATCTGACTTGTTATCTTTATTCTTTCTGAAGTCACCATGTGAGATAAAAGATATCTCGGTGGTATCAAAACACAAGAATGGAGATTTAAATGAAATATTTAGTCTTGTCAGTTGGCAAAATAATTTTTAAAGAATCTAAGTATTTGATATGATGTAGTTTAAGCAATGACTGAATTTGGCTAGTTTTTTTCTAAACATTTTCTGTTGTAAAAACAATGTCTGATACAGAGAGTTTACATTTGATGGGACAGAAGGGACTTACTTTACCAGAAGTTAATTGTTGAAAATAATTGAATTCTCCTTTTATTTTCCTTCTTATTTATCATGATTTTTTTCAAAGATTTATTTTCTGTATTTTTGCTATTTAGCATCCTTTTTAATTCCCTTTCATATGATTCCATAAAGAAATCAATTTAATTTCTTTACTGTGTGCTCAATAAACATTGACTGAGTGTTAACATTGTGCCAGTGAGTTGAATTTTCAAGGTCCTCTAATTAAATTTCTTTCTTTCTTTTTTTTTTTTTTAAAGATTTTATTTATTTATTTGACAGTGAGAGAGACAGCGAGTCAGAGAGGGAACACAAGCAGGGGGAGTGGGAGAGGAAGAAGCAGGCTCCTAGCAGAGAAGCCTGATGTGGGGCTCGATCCCAGAACACTGGGATCACGCCCTGAGCTGAAGGCAGACGCTTAATGACTGTGCCACCCAGGCGCCCCGTCTAATTAAATTTCTGATGAAAATTTTACAATCAAATTTTTCCTGGAGAAAATAACCATTGTTTAAAAAGACTTGAGGAGATTGAGGAGATAAAACAAGTACATGTGATTTTAGATTAGATCTTATACTAGGAAGATGGTATTTTTGGGACAATTGGTGAAATTTGGATAAGATGATAGATTAGTTAATAGTTACGTGTCATTGTTAAGATCCTTATTTTGATGACTGTACTAAAGTTATGCAAAATGTTAAGATGGTATTTCTTCGAACTATTTTTACTTTTTTTTAAATTAAATTATTTCAAAATGAAAAGGTTAAAAAAACTTTAAAAACTAAAGTACAAAAAAGTCCATTTAGACCTCTCCATCAACATATTTTAAATTAAGTTTTCAGGTAAGATATGGAGATAAAAAAGGCACATCTCAAAATTTTTGTAGTGAGCTAATTTTTGGAAAGTAGAAATGATACCACATTTCACATTGGATAGTCTTCTTAAATATTCTCTATTATTTGCTGAATCTTCCATTCATTTTAATGTAGGTCCTATTATTATTGTTACTATTGTTTTTATTGTGGGTCTTCTCAAGAATGTAGATCCTGTAGTTACTAACTGCCAACCCAAACCGCCAGAGGATTCGCCATGTATGAGTCTGGCGTATACTCACTCTGTACTCAAGTATGTTTACTGAAATTTTAAAGTTGTGATTCTCCAATTTGAATGTGTGCCAAAATGTCGGGGGGCTTCTTAAAACGAAGATTCCTTGGCCTCAAAATCCCTAGATGTCCTAATTTAATTGATAATGTAACATGTATGTGTAAGAAGCGAGAATGTGCGTTTTATGAAGCATTTGTAGTGATTTTATGAACAAGGTACACAGATCCAGAGTTACTGTATGTTCTGAGTTGTCTGGGATGCTCTAGTTTTTTATTATGTTTTTGTTATAACTATTATACACACTACTTTCACTTTTAAAATTATCCTGATTTGGAAAATAAATGATATTCACCCCATACTTTATAAACACTGCCTATAAACTCCTTATATAGAAATGCGACATCTAAGGAAAATGGGAGGTGATTTTCAAGTCCTTTGATGCATCGGCAACAGTGATGACACTTGGTCTACGTCAGTGTGTCAGGCCACCGTTCTGAAGCCAAATGAACTCTGAAGATCTTAACAGAACAGCCACTGTACCCCTCAGCTCAAGATCTGCTATTTTTTGTGAGACAACCTCGTATGTTTGAAGAGGACCCATGAAAGAGTACATACCTGAGAACCTCCTTGGCTTACAGCCTCTGCAATGAGAGAACAGACACTGATAAATCACAACAGCTCCGAAGAATTCCGGAATTTAACAGCTAAAATTATCCTTAGTGATTGTCCATTACAACTGTTTTACTTTATGGATGAAAAACTGAGGCCCAGAGAAGGGAAGAAAATTGCTCAGCACACACAGCCTCTTAGCCATACAACTGAGCTAGGGCCAGGTTACAAATGCCCAGTACAAAGCTCTTTTCC